>NC_058122.1:16312083-16624166 GCF_914725855.1 Thunnus albacares
ACCCATTTCAGAGAATTAACAGCAGTTTTGATAAAAGCCAGAGATTTTGCCTGGCTTCTGCTTCCCATCTGTAACTACATGGAAGGCTCTTGTTTTGGACTTGTGTCAGTTGAGATAGAAAATTACACAAGTCGTCAGTCTTCAATTATGCATTATGCAAACATAAGTGAGGAAAAAAAAAGAAATAATATGACGTGATTGAGCAGAATTACTTTTCAAACCAAGCATATCCTGCGGATTCATAAGAACTCTGATGAGCAAAGCTGGCTCTCTTGCATTGTGGTAATGAGGAAGCCTCAGCGAACTAATCCCTCCTGCTGCACTCAAGTGGTTAACAGAGCCATTACCAATGGCATGTGCAGCTTTTCATGCTTGGTAATTTTCAGAAAATTTTGATCTTTAATATCAACTGCATCTTAAATAGCAAGATTCTTGTTTGCATTTAAGTTGTTATTTGTGTAACTATGTGGATTTCTGTGGATACCTGTGTAAAGAAGGTACATATAAGTGCATGTGTGAATGTGTAAGTATTTGAATTTGCGTGCATGTGTGCCTGTGTGTGTTTGTGCGGCTGTCATCCTGTGCCACCATCTGGGTGGTCCTCACGGCTGGTTTGATGGTAATCCCCCTGTCCCATAAATCAGTGTCCGGGCTCGGGCCGGGAGCTGATGCTGTGTGACCACTGGAGCGAGGGGCTCGAGGCACTAAGCTGCGACCCCAGCCGTTGCCCAGCCCTGGCCTGGCCACACGTCAGCTCTCCACACCATCTTTAAAATAACTCGTCATGCACGGCTGACTTCGGGAAATGGCCTCAGCTCCAAGTACATGCAAGCCACCAACAATATAAGCCAGGGTAGAAATTGAGGGCACCCTCATAAACTGTGCTGGTTGGTGTTCTTTAGCACCAGGAGATATAGTTTCATGACTTACAACCTGAGTAGTTTGTGCATGACTCCACAATCTTTCCCCCAATTTTGTTTTCAAAACTTTTCCATTATGGATGGATGGATTTTTCTATTTTCAATTTTAAATATAGAAATGTATTCACTAATAATACAATTTGTTTGTTCTGACTAAACCTGAAGTGACTTCTGATAGCCGTGTAGAGAGCTGCTCTCAGTTCAAATGTTTCTGTCTGACTCAAAGTGCCAAGATTAAAGCCATATCTTAGTCTTTGTAGGGTCTATACCTCTCTCTGAGAATGAGGAGGGAGGATGAAGGCCTGTCCGAGCTGTCTGGCTTGCATACAGCTCTCCACTGAGCTTTTATCTAGGGAGATTGGTTGCAGCTCTGTCCAGACCCGGCTCCCAGGGAGTGCACAGTCCCGAGACCTGTGGCATTAATAAAGATAATGCTGTTTGGAATAATAACAGTCAATTCTGCCCGATAGAGGAGAAAGACAACAGACCAAGTGTAGCAGGATACAAAAGAAGCCAAGATGAAAGGCTGAAAGGTAGGCCTGTGTACCTCTCTGGCTCTCTTGTGGGAACTGATGGAACCTATATCAACATGCTCACACACAAACAGTACTGAGTGGGAGCCTATACCGATTTTGACCCTCGGGTGCCATGACGCAGAAATGCAATTTGTTCTTTTGTCTGCCAAGATCACAGAGGGAGAGCACTGACTTGTCTTTCTTTTTATTCTTATGCTTTTTTTCCTCTTGCTCCCCTCCTTTTCATTCTCTCTATTCCCCATTGCCTTCAGTGAGTGCAATTTAGTTTGATGAGCAGGTGGTCTTTTTTGAATCTCACAGTGCTTTTGGCTCCCACCTCTGGCGTGTGGGGCTTTCAGTCAGAGTCAGTCATGTAGGCCAGGATTAGAAGGGTGGAGGAGAGGGAGGAGGAGGGTCCAGTAAGAGTCTTGGTATTGGCGACCTCAGCGCCCTGCAGTCAGAACCATGCAGAGTGCAGATTGAAAGAGTTATTTTGTTGCTAAAGCTCTCAGCCGCACCCCAGATGGCTTTTGTGCCGGCCAGGGACATGCTTGGGGACAGGGTTAAAGCAACAGAGTCCTTCAGGCTTGGTGAGTCTCTGTGCTCAGCAGGTAAAGCACTGTGGGCCAGACAGACTAAGGCAAAACGCTGTTGTCTCGGCTTTTTTCCACCTTGAATCTGAACAGTGGACCGGAACAAAATAGGTGGATTACAGCAAAGGGGAAGACTATTTCTCAGCACACATACACACACACATTTACAGGGTGAGATTAAGGCCTCTCAACATCGACCCAAGTTAAGACTTAGTGGAGTGTTTCATCTGATGTCATATAACACAAAAGAGCTGGTAGAGGGAGAGATTGAAATGTTGCTGTGTCTGCATTTCCAGTGGAAGGCCTTTCTCCTCTTGTGCACAATTTCCTTTTTGTAGAAAACTGCACCGACCAAATTACAACCTGCTTTCACTGCGTTACCTTTGATCTCAGTTTCATCACACAACTGCTAATTAACCAAGCCTGTTACTACTTAAAAAAAATCATGGCCCTTAATCTATGGCCCATGTTCAGAATTCCTCTGCAATAATCTCCATGGTGACACCAAGACAAGCGATCAATATTTTGTCAATAATGCTAAACAAGTCTGCCGTTTTGCCGTATTTCTGGTGTTGACTTCTCGTGTTATAAAATCCTTCTTGCTCTTGAGCGTGAATACTTTGTAGCCTGGTTCCAAACCCCTCAATTCCGGCCACAAATTTTAGTGAGTGACAGCATAGCCAATCAAAGTCTTTGTTGGCAGGGCTTAAGCTGGTGACATTACCAAATTGTGTCAGATTGGAACAACAAGGGCTGCGACTTTCATATTTTATTAACTTGACAATTATTTTTACCGGTAATCATTTAGTCTGTAAATGTCAGATAATTGTGAAAAATGGCCATTACAGTTCTTGTTGGTTGATTTCCTGTTGATCAACCAATCAATTACTTTACTCATATTTTCAGCATTAGTTTAATCTCTTATAATCACTGCTCATTATATATTAAACTGCATGTAATCTTGGAATAAATACAAATTAATACGATGAATACAAAGCATGGATGTGGGTGCCCAAATAAAATTATAGGTAAATCACAACAGAAAATGGCCAATAACTAAAAACATATTAACTGAAATGGTAAGTTTCGAGTTTATATAAAGAGAGAGCAAACATAAATTCAGGTGGATTTGTGGCAGGCATTGGTTCATCTGTCTCTCTGTCTCCATCTGTCCTTCTCACTGATTCTGTCTCATCTTCGTCACTTGGGCCCTCATCCCTCACATTCAATCTTTCTCCATCTCCCTCTTCTCTTTCACCTATTTCCTGATCTCTTTATTTTTCACTTTTATTGATTCAGATGAGAACTCAGCTCTCTTTTGCACCTTGACCATACTCACAAAGTTTTACACACCAGGAAGCTGTCCAGTACAACCACAGTCTGACCTGTTAGTCACTGAGCAGCACAGTTTGGGTTAAGGGCTTTGCTCAAAAGTACCTTAATGGTTTCTCACTTTGCCAACCCTGGTCCAAGGATGTAGCTGCGACCCTCGGGTCACAGGCCCACTTCTGTAACCACTACCCTCTTCCCTTTTGCTCCTGTGTCTCTCCTTTCCATCGCTTCGGTCTCTCTGTTCTTCTTTTCCATCTCTCTCCAGCTGTTCCTCCTGCCCAGTCTTCAGTATTTTTGACAATGCTGGAAATATGAGCACTCTAGCCCTTCCTTTTTATTTTATCTCAGAAGGCCAGTCCAGCTACTCTGACCTACATAAGTCAAGATGTAAAAGGATCTTGGTTAAAATCAGTTTTAAATTGTAGTAGCATGTGGTTTATAAAGTAAGCTAAAACCACATCCAAGTGATATTTAGATCATGGCTAAAATATTCCCAGTCTCACCGTCAAGGATGCAGCTTGTGTGAGTGCAGACTTGTCCTCAGATTAACAGACAGATGTTCATGGGATGCCACTTTTAAATATATTTGCTCATCAAAGTAAAATAATTGATCTTCTGGCACTGAAACTGCAGTTTTAATAATATAGTCCTCACCAGACCTTAACCAAAACCCTCTCCCTAAGAATAAGTTGTCAAATTTATAATCCCTGAACATTACTGATTCAAACGTAATGTAACCCCATTTGTAGTTTTGATATTAATTATGATTGAGACTCAGTAAACTGCACAGGCTTTTTCAAAGCTGGTGGAACAAGCCCCATAGCATGGGTGGCAGGATATATGGCTGTCACTGGAGACTGGTTAGGACACTTTGAGGTCTGGGCTGTAAATCAAAGCAGGATGAGTGATTGGTCTCTAGGTTTGTCCCCCAAGTGTTTGTCATGGAGATCTCACCAGTGGCCGCTTCTACTCGTACTGATAAACAGCAGGGATTGGATCCAGACCCTGTTGGGTTCTAGCTGGAGCCCAGGGGCTCGTAACCACACAGACCAGGAATGTTAGTCATTTGTTTATTATTGGTGATATTTGCCCACTCCTAATCCCTGGCTGGATTAGCCTTGATGTGTTCCTCATCCCACCTTTTTCCACTAGCACAGTCCCTGACATTTACATTAGGAGTTTTGCGTGGCTTCTTTGTGGTGTTTGCGTTTGTTAATGTGTGCTTTGACTATTTGTACACACATACATCTGCATGCAGTGGCATGCTTGTAGGCTTGTGTGTCAATGAATGACAATAAATGAATGTGTGTTTAAGTGTGTTTCACATCTGTCGATGAAAGATGTTTTAAATCAAACGAGTTTGACAGATATCCCCTCTAACTGCCATGTAACACTGTGATAAGTGTCGATAGGAAAATTCTGTGACTGTGGCGGATATCTTATTCACTGCCATGGTATCTTTTTCTGTGGCCGTATTTACAGCTTGAGGCATGTTTGGATCTAACAATGCAGGGCTCCAGAAGGTTCCTTTTTTTCAATGGAACAGCCCAAAAGCCCTGTAGGAACCAATTAATCAAAGACACTGAATGTCAGCGTGGCGTCATTGGAATAGGAAATTAATGATGTCAATAAGGAGGAGAAAGTGATCAGAGTGGTATTTACGTTCTGTCCCGTGTGTCGTGAAACTATTGGCCTAGAGTCACCTGGATCAGAGAGGGAACAGGGTTTATTGAGCAAAGCTAACTTGTTCAGTGTGACCTTTAAAGAGCTGATCCCAAACACTACATAAATCTGTTTCCAGTTTCAAAACACAACCGCGCACATGCTCATTAACATGCCGTACTCTCTCACCCACACAGTTTTTGTGGGTGAAAAAGTCCTGTAAATCTGCACAAACACTTAGGCTCTAGACAGAATCCCTGCTCCCTAGTTCCTCCCTTTTAATGCACAAACATACACAGGAGCAGATACACCAACACTGCAAGACTGACAGGCATATAGCATGTAATTATCTATGTTTATGTGTGTGGGCTTTGAGGCCAAAAGGTTAAGAATGTCTCAGTGACAATCCCATCTCACTGAATTGAGCAATGTGTAGCAAGGATGGACAGATATGTTTACAAGGCTTAAAGCATCCAACCCAAGTCTCAAGTCATTTGTGACACGTCCAAGTAAAGTCACATATTTTCATAAGAGCACTGCAAGCCAAGATGCAAGTCTTTAAGGTTTACTGTAAAACATGCCATTTGAACTTTTCTTAATAGTTTCACACAGCAGAGATTCTTTAATTAAGCTCAATAATTGAATATTCAAAGTGTGTGGACCAGTCATGATTTTTCAGAATCAGATTTACTCAAACTGTTTTACTCAAACACAATAGGACTTCACACAAACCACCCCGTAGAGACACCAATATTGGGTATGACAGGGCACATGTTCAACCCTCCCTCTGCATCCCTTTTTACCCTGCACGGAAAGAGTTTTTACTCACTGCACATGGAAGCTCTCCATGTGCAGCTTCATGGGGTGTTGGATAATTGGCAGTTTTTGGTAAGTGCAGATATGCTCCACTATGCATATCTTCTTCAATGTCCCTTGCACTATTTGCCTTTTTAAAGTGTCCTTTAATTGGCTGCACAGTCACAGTCTCCTGCGTGAAGTGTCCCCTGTGGTACCTGAATGTGGCCTATTTGACCCTGAGGCCCTGGGGTGAAAACCTCATATTTGGCAGCCTGAACTGATGGCCATTAAACAGATTTCTGTCCGTCTTTCAGTCTAACCTAACCTTCATCTCTTTCTTTCTCTACCTCTGTTTCTGTCTTTAATATGAGTTTTGAAGGTGATCTCTTTTTCATAGGGACAGTATTGGGCCTCTGAAAAGCAAAATCCGCTCCATTTCAACACCTTCTCATAATCCTTAGCTACCCTGTGTTTGTGTGAGTGGGGCAGTTCTGTCAACATGGTAACATGCCTGCCTCCTCAGCCCCAAGGA
Source organism: Thunnus albacares (assembly GCF_914725855.1). NCBI lineage: Eukaryota > Metazoa > Chordata > Actinopteri > Scombriformes > Scombridae > Thunnus > Thunnus albacares. Next base: position 16,318,436 of record NC_058122.1, read on the forward strand.
AAGGCCTCAAATTCAGGCTCTAGAGGACCCTGACTAGCCCACCTGATAGATCTGGCCATGGCTTCTCCCTAATACCAGCCACTTCCAACTGGGCTGCATCAGCAGTACTGAAAGACCTGAGAGTACTGTGATCCCACCATGGGGTGTATGGCTATGGCTCCGGCTGCACTACACTTTAATCCCCTTCCCTTTTAACCACAATGGGAAACATGTGCCTACTCTGTGTAGGATACAGGCCCACCATGGGAGAGGCTGTTTACCTTCATGCTAAAACTAACATTTCACAGCTCCTGTGACCACTCCTGGTTAACTTCTACTGGGTTAAAAAGGTGATAGAAGATCATTTGGTGACATTTTTTTATTTCAGACAAGATGATAGGTCTTTGCTGTTGCTGCTGAATAGAATTGTCTCCTCACTTCTCACCCTGTAAAATTTGACACACTTTTTTTTTCTAAAGAGGAAGAGGGTTGAGTTGTCTAATTTGTCTGATTAAAGAGCTGCTCATGCTGTAACTTTATTATCCTCTTAAATTTCCATTCCAGACTGAATTTTGGGTCAGTGTATGACACTGATGATTGCACCTTTCTGTTTCTTGGGAAGAGACTTAAGTAAAACTGGGAACTGTGCTTGTCAAAACTATATCCTAAACCAACATAATCCATCATGAGGGATTTTTCCAGATGTGCAGAGTACATCACATTGCTCTAGATTTTCGAACACCCAGAATAAAAGTCTAAGATCTTGACTATGGTCCTTGTCCTTAAAGTTCTGTCCTGTTTTCAGTTGTAAAACAGTTGTTTCTGTGCAGGCAGGGAAATATAACACAGAGAGATGCAGTAGTGTAAAACAGGACCCAGCAGCCATATGCCAACCCGGAGGACAGGAAATGCACTCCAGATGAAGATACTACATTGTGGTTTACTTTACCGATGTATGTGTGTGTGTGTGAGACTGTGTGTCTGCTGTAAGACTGACCATATGCCTCTTTAGTTACATCACAGCATTTCCATTCTCAGTGACTTAGTATGACTTTTGATTATTAATATATTGATTTAATTTTTATATAATATATATGTAAACCATAATGGCAAAAACATCATACAGTAACTTATCAGAGCCCACATTGCTGCTTTTGTCTGGCAACTGTCCATAATTTGATTTATAATGAAATTCTGAAACAGAACAGCAAATCTTATATTTTAGAGCCTGCACCCAGATAATCTGACTGTTTTTCACTCATTTCAGTAAGGTTTTAAAATCAACTGGTAGTACAGCTTTGCACAGAAACAGGCTTTTACATAGCAGCTGCCAGAATTGCATTCATTTGCTAAGTTGGTGCAAAGTTTGACCCAGAAGACAAACAATGGAAAACGTAGACATCCAAAAAAGGACCATGTACATTTTGTCATTTCTTGCACTGATATTCCTTTTCTTTTTCTTTTTTTCGATGTGAGTGTGGCCTTGAAGGCACCAAAAAGGAGAGCTATAACCACACAACAATCAAGTAACCTTGACTAATTAGTATGTAAAGCATGTTTCAAGTCTCTGCAAGCTGTGTTCCTATGGTATGATTAATGGAAAACCAATGGTTGCCTAGAATGTTCAAAATCTGAAAAAAACTTTATATGCTTTGGAAAACGCTAAGCTTTAATGTAGAGTAGATACATATTTATATTAGTTTGGCCAAAACATGCAAAACCACTACTACACTCATTTATTATGCATGTTAGCTGTAGCAGTTACCTACATCGGTTCACGTTGAGTCCAATCTGAGGCTCTGGTGACCAATTCTTAACTCCACGCCCGGTGGGATTGTGTGACTGAATCAGATCCTGGCCTCCACAGGTGTGGCAGGTGATCTGAGGGATGAGTGAGCTCTTCCTGGGGTAACAGTAGCTCCAGCCAGCTTCCCCTGTTGCCCTGCCCCAAACTGCCTTTTCCTGTCCTCTTATCTGAGCATCCAGTGCAATCTAACCCAGGGTGCGGTTCCTCTGCTCCTCTATTCCCCTCGATGCCGGTCATCATCACTGGTCTTCTCAGATGTCACTGTGAAGAGAGAATGACCCGCTTGAGTTGAACTTGAGTTGAGCTGGCACTCCTGATACTCCATTATAGGCACGGCTGTTTCAGCTTCCTGCCACCCACAACTTTCCCCTCTCTGACCTCCATGGCATCAAGGACAACAGGAAAACAGACAGCTAATCTATTGAGGATTTTGTTTATTATGATGAGTTCTGAGGCAGCAGCAATTGTTTTTTCCAAATTTGATAGGGACGTAATTCAAGTGTCTTCATAAAACTGTAAAGACAAATGAGGTTAGGTTGTTGGTTGGGCCAGGGGAACATGCTGATGTAGTTGAAGGACTTTCTGATTAGCAGTGTGGAGCCTAATGTAGATCCTGTAAGAACAGAGACTTGTATTTCCTCCAACTGTCTGGGTTTGATTAAGCCGACCAGTCCACCAGCAGTGAGCCAACCAGCTTCTTTTACATTGTGACTTAGACTGAAAGACTCGGAACAAAAACTCTGAGAAGTTGCAAGCCTGATCACTGAAGCTAAAATGCGCAGAGACATCAAAAGTATTAAGCACCTTAGAAGCAAACAGTGTGGAAGTATTTGCATACTCACTATGTTTTATCACACGTACAGTGCTTATTCCACCATTTTAGACTTAATTATTTGCAAGTATTTCATTGACCCAGGAAAATTTGACACTGATTTAAGCAGAAGAAACTTGTGTGATTTCCCTACTTTAGCACATCAGTGCTTGGTAACCTGAATAGGGGTTGAATAATTTGCGAATCATCTATCATTTGCATTCCTGCCAAACACGGTATAAACATGTTTCCACATGTGCTCATTCCACTGCAGAGCTGCCAAACAGCAGCCAAGCTCTGCTGAAAGGAGGCTTATCAAAGCCCTCTATGATTTTCTTTGACAAAGAAATTGTTTAGTTTTGCACTTATTTAAGGGAATCTGTAGCCTCAGCTTAATTCAGTATACAGTGCATAGTACAAACATACTGTGTATTACTGTAACCTGTAAGTTTATATGCATATTTTTAGCCAGCATTTCCGGGCCTGGCTGATACCGGCAGCACACATTCACAAAGACAAGAAGGTTTGTGGGACAAAATCTGATTAAGTTATGTGTGTGTATGTGTGTGTGCATGCGTGTGTGTTGCATGGACCCGAGCTTTAAATGTGTGTGTGTGGACTTGCAGGCCTCAGCTCGGAGATGTAATCTGATTTGCAGAAAGGAACGGGTCGTTTCACATGACTGGTTTAAAGGACCACTTGCGCAAGGTTGTGCCAGTGTCCCTGACTGGTGTGTGCATGCTTGTGTGTATACACCTTCAAGTATTTATTTGTTTTCACAAAGTGCACTGCAGAAATACGAGCTTTTGTTAGTGTAGGCTTCTAAACAGTAGAAAAGGAAAGGTGTTGAAGTTTGCTGTGTGGTTGAACAAACCAGATTCCTGCATTTATACTGCAGTTCTTGGTTTTAAATGGGATTTATTTGGGAAAGGTTACATGACAGTAAGGCCACTGCTAATTAACAGTCGATTACACATCTGGAAAAAAGTACAGCTCTGTTGCAGGTTTTGTTTGCGACTTTCTGTTTACACATCTCATATAATCAGAGCTCTATTTTGAACTAATGGACCATCAGAAATTATATCAAATAATTGAAATCATCCTATAGCCTCAGCTCTTTTTAGAAGACTGCTAGGATCAAATCCCCTGAAAGCTTTGCCTCTGAATCCTCTCTGTTTTTTTTTAACATTGTTTGTTGATATTTTTTCGGGGTGGAGATTCTCAGTTGTTTTTTCAGAGCTGGATGTGGTCCATCATGTGATTTCCATTGAACAGTGGCCGGAGGAGACAACCACAGTAAAAGCAAGTGAGCGAGCATGAGTGTGTGTTTGTGTGTCATCTGGCCTCGTTAATAAATGCAGGTTGTTTTCCATCTGGGGGTCATCAATTGTGGTCATTACACACACACAAAAGTGGATGAGGGAAGGCCCTAGGAGGTGCCGTTTGTGCACGCTCTAGCTTGTGTGGCCGTGTACGTTTGTTTTTAAGCATGTACAGAACTTGTGAGTTGTGTATATGATCTCTCACTGCTCATGCCTGTCTTTTCTGAGATGTTCACTCGTGTGTGCTTGGTGTTTGGCTGTGTGTTTTCTCTCTTGTGTGTGGAGAGCTCATAAGCAGGACGATGCAGCAGGCAGGAAGCTCTGATCCCATCAGGCGTGTCAGCAGGGGCAGTTTTTCATAAGGTAGTAATCTCACCACACAAAGGGGTGTCCAATATTAGAGAGAGCCCCTACCCCTGAGCTAATCAAGACCTGACCAACCCTTCTCCTGGCTCGCCAACCCTCTAAACATTACCTCATCTGGAGGCTTAGCCCAGCCACATGCAGCTCCAGTCTACTGGTGTACATGATAACTCACTTAGCTCAGTACGATAGCTAGAAAAAACAGAAATTTAAGAAGGGATATAAAAGAAATGGGACTAGCACACACAACTACATATGGTGCCTGATGCCAGGGAAAGGTATTTTAAAAGGGAGAGGAAAGAAAGAATCATTTTACCATGTCCTCCAGAAACTCTGGGAAGCAATTTGCAAGTATTCAGTTTCTCTCCCCGCCGTCCTGTTATTGCTGTTTTCCCCTCAACTCTTGGAGCCTTCAACCTGAAAGGAGGTTCTTAAGTTCAGGCTTTGTGTCACTCGGAAACAGTGTACTTGTTGCCAAGGTAACAGGTCTGGGACAGTGAAACTCAGAAGCAGAGAGCACCTTTGTCCGTGAATGGATGAAGAGGGACCCAGACTGTCATCGGTCCAGAGCTCATAGCTTCAGTCTAAAACTTATCTGTGTAAAGAAACCTGCAACTTTCTCAATTCAGTATCTACCTGAACTTGTTAACCTTATAAAATAAAACCAGCACACCACTTCATTTTAAGCAGTAGAATGGAAAAGCCACTTTGATTGCTTCCATTCTCCTGCACTGCCAGGTACTGCAAAACTTCACTGAAACCTTAGATTTACATAAAACAGACCGGGGTGATCTATGTCACTACTCTAGGTTTGACTTTTTAAATGCTCTGTGAAGATACCAGAAGAGGTCTGAGCCATGTGGTCAATATAAAACCAGATTTGGTCGAGCAAGAGCTTTAAAAATAATGCATGAAGTAGGAAGGCAAAGCTGTTGAGTGACAACTTGTAGTAACACTTGAAACTAATAAACTTTACTGCTCCAGTGCATATTCCTAGATTTTGATTGAACAGTGATGATGGCAGAGTGACAGAAAGGTTTTTTTTTCTTATCCTAAGGTAATCATCCCACAATTCCTCTGATTTATTTTGAGATCCCATTGGTTCCTGACTCCCATTGCAAGAAGAAACTATTTGCTCTTTAGTTGTACTGTAGAAAAATAAATGTTTGCTGAAGTGTTAATGCAAGTTTGGGCATAGCAGGACTGAATTAAATTTGATTCCTCTCTCTTATTTTTTGCCGTTGAATGAGCCACTCACTGAATCATTTTCTTTCCCCATCCTTTATATTTTTCAGATGATCTCAGGTGAGCAACGGGAAGAAGCTGACTAATGGAAACATGATCTCAAGAGATTCAACAGGTAGGGATGACTGTTTTGTTGTTTCATCTACATTCAGAGGAATGTTTGCTCTCACACACTGCAGTCTTATTATGTACAGTGACAGTTGCTATAAACAACCAGTGTATGGTATATTCACTGATCAAACAGATGTAGCAGTGGTACTTCACATGTATTTGAGACATGATCAGGGTGATGGTACTGGCGTAACGCCCATGTTCTTACTTTTTTTTATTGTGTAACTCAAGCCATGACAGCATGGTAAAGAATGCAGTGGCACAGAGATATCACTTCAAACACAGCTTCTCTTAGGAGCCTTAGATCCTTTCATTGGAAATGAATGAAGATATGCTTTGATGGCCCACCACAGAGTCGGTGGCCTTCAAAGCAACCTGTTGATGGGATTGTGCACGGCAGCCAGCAGGCTGAATGAGTGGCACTGTATACGTGCACCTCTCAGGGTGGCCGCGGGTGTTCTCAATGGAGGTCAAACATGCTTGACCCCAACATGAGTAGTCTTTTTCTATAGATTTTAGGCGTACATTATCTTCTTTTTTTTTTTCCTCGTACCTGGTGCTCTCAGTAAATGAAGGGGAACTGTGTGTGTGGATGGCAGGGTGCCAGCAGACAGGTACAGTAGATGTGCTGATGAGGGAGGGTGATAGGGGCCGGCCTCAGTCGCAGCCCCAGGCACAGACAGGCGTACACAGGCAGGCTGAGACTGAGAGGCAGGTTGGGACCTGGTTCTGTGTGCTGATGCTGTTCCACTGGCTCTGCTCCAAGGTGAGGCATAGGAGAGAAACGTGGGAAGGGAAAAGCCAGAATGCAGCACAAAAGGGAGAGATAGAGAAGTAAAAGGAAGATTATTGAGAAGTGAGGCTGGAAAAAGCGTAGATTCTGAAATGAAAGTATAGAGTCAGAGCACGTGTTAAGAGCAACAGAGTGGTAGTAGCTTAGGTTAGGTGAAGCAAGCTGGAAAGCAGTGATGATGTCTGAGGCCCAGGGGAAGGAGAGGGCGGTGAAGGAGGAGGGAGATGAAGAAAGAGGACGAGAGTGAGGCCACATCCTGTGCGCTGGTGGAACGTGACTCCTCACAGGTAAACCAGCTCAGAGGTGCAGACAGGCATAAAGAAGATGAGAAACATTGATGGATGACTACTTATCCTCTGACACGTCGTTCCTACCCCGGGCAAAGAACAAGCGGGAGAGGCCGGTCCTGCCACTTCGCTGCCATGGCAACCACAGGGTTTAGTGCACTGGTGTGTGGAGGCAGACAACGTAATGTCATTTTGTGGGAGGTTATATGCAAGCACAGGTAAAGCAGAGCCGGGGTTGTCAAGGGGCCACCTACCTGCATTACCTCACTTCGGGATGTTCAGACTTTGTTGTTACAAAAGCAGATGTTGTACACTGATTAGCACTGCTGTCATAAGAAAGCAAAACATTCATCCAGCTGTTGTTCTCATATAGAACAGTTTTCTCATGTATTTTTTCCCACAACTGTTCACAAGTAATTAATTTCCTTAATCATTGAAATAAGACATATCTTTCTAATCAGGACTTTTTTGGCCTGAAATGGTACAAGCAGTTACATCTTAATTTTGTTTCTGGCCTGAAAAGTTGCTAGTTGCAGCTGCACTGTAAGCGGGCCTGGTGATTTGTATCCACATGGCTTGAAGCAACACACACAGCCTGGTTTTTGCCACAACTCATGATATGATAATTTCAGCTGTGGATGAGGGTCTGCGTTGTTCATCTGTAACTTCTTTATGCCAGTTTGAATCCTCAAGCCCTTTTTGTGTGGAGTTTGTGAAAGCAGCCAAAAATGTTCTGCTGGTTATTCAAAGTTACTTGGTTCAACCGTCGCTCTTAACTTAAAAAAAAAAAAAAAAAAAATGGTCAGAGATAATAAACCTCTAATTTTCTTTAGTATGGGTATGAGAAACATGTGTCGGTGTTCAAGCTTCAAGTGTTTTTTGGACTCAGTCAATCATTAGTTTCTGTATTATGTTTCTAGGATCATACTAAATCGTGGTTTGGACTGTGGACCAGCATCCCCCTGCAGCAGATGTTTGCTCCTGGCATGGCTGCTGACAGCCTGAGCTCCATCACTGACAATCTCACTCTCAGGATCCAGCGCCAGCAACTTGGACTTGGAGAAGCTGAACTCAGAAGGACAGTTGAGTGTGTTCTGCTGCTCAGACATTAAGGAACAGATCAGTCAATCCTGTCTGGAGAGGTGCTCTAAAGGAAACTCAATGCATATTTTGTATATTTACCACAATGGATCTACAAATTGTTTGACTTTTTTCTAAATTGAACCTGGATTAATATTTTCCCATATATACATCTGCTTTTGATATTCAGTGTTTATTCACATTGTTGCTCTTACGCTGTAGTTGTGACATTTACTATGTTATTCTGGATACAGTATCAACAAGTGCTGGAACTGTAAACGGAAAATAATTAGAGGTTATTTTCATTTTTAGTACTAGTTTTACAGACTGAGGTCAGCACTAACACCAATTTGATTGCAAAGTACAGCATATACACAGTTTATCTAACAAAGAGCGCGATAAATGTTTTCTATTGTTAAAATGAATTGAAACACATGTGATCAAGCTTCCTCAGAAGGATTACTCAGACACAGGAAATGTAACTTCATCATTTGACATTTGATATTCTAATTGTGATCACAAAGAAGCCATTGTCACCAAGTTGCTGATGAATGCAAACCAAAAAAACTTCTCTATTGACACTACATTTCATTGTAACACATTGGCAACCTGTGTTTATGTTAGTTAACAAACCTGTCAAGACACTTAATCTCCTTATGATTTATAGCTCCATAACTATGAAACCATGTTTGCAAAAATAAAAAAAAGCATAACCAAACTCCTGTCTGTTAAGATTAATAACTGATAAGATGCTTTCACAATGTTCGTTATGCGTGTGTGCATATGTGTGTCCATTGTTATTGTTAGGCATGTTGGCCTCATTACCAGTCTGTTTATGTGCCAATCTGCTACTTTCTGAGGACTATCTGGAGTTGCATCACTCTTTTTCTACTCAACAAGAGGCAGAGTAAAAGTGAAGTTTAAAGTGAAAATGGAAAAATGTGAAATTTAAATGATGATAAACTAAGCAGTTATTGGAAATCCCAGGGTTTTACTTCACTAATACCTGTGTGGATAATAGGCCAAATTTGAAGTGATATAAAATGTATTGTGAAAAAACACATTTATTTAGAATTTACTTTTATAGTTACTTTTCTAGAAATGAGAGTTTTCCTGATAAAGATGACATAATGGAAAAATGTGTTGGCCTGCTGAGTTTCTGTAAACCTTGTATGCATGACTGAGAAGTGCTTAATGTCAGAGTCGAGGTTAATGTGGGTCACATTCAATGGAGTTTTCATAAAAATCCCTGAAGCTCCGCCTCATCTGAAGAATGACATTTCAGGGAACACTATAAATGCATTTATTGTTTTCAATTATTTTAAGTGAGCTTAACAATTCAGCAGTGACTTCCTATTCAACTGTCTTTCACTGTCAATTTCAGCTGTGATTCAATAAGGTTTGGCTCAAGGGGGGAAAGCTACATCCCTGCAAGGGATGGGACATGGGTGCAGGATTGTGGGCTAGCAGAGTTGCCAAGGGGGTAATTATTCCTCAAGGGGTTGCTTATTGTTGTCTTTCTCTCAGCGATAAAACAAAGCCTACCAGGCTGGGCTTCGTTGCAGTGCGTTCATGCGCTTATTCTGGCGCTTGACAATGTTCTGACAAGTTGTTCAAAGCATCATAGGGATCATATTAAGAATCAAATTTGCAGGGGACAGGGTCAACGCTGAAAAAGAAAAGCGGTGTGAAGGCCCCGGCGCTGATGTTTTGGAAGTTGAGCTTCATGACATCTTTATGGCCTTGCTTACGGTCAACAACATTAGCATGTTCACAATGCACTTCCCTGCTTGCCTGCCTCCCCTTTTTTTTCTCCCCCGCTTTTTCTCACACACATACACAGCGCAGGGGAAAAATGACCTCTCTGCAGCTCTCAATTCACTGCACTTCTATAGCCCTGAATGGACCAGCTCAACAAAAGGTGACATAATTTTCTCAGGGTTTGATTGGCCCCCTCCATGCCACAGGATGACATCATGCGACCCCCCCTCAACACATCACCACCAGCACCAGCACCCCCACCCCCCACCCCCCACCCCGTCCATGTTCTTGGATGCTGGGTTACCAAGACAACAGAGCTAGGCCCAGGCAGTGGGGCAGGACTTGGCAGTATATTGCGACTTGGCTGTCCATAATGAGCTCAGGCAGCATTGCTCTTGTGCCTGTGGTAAACAATCTTGGGAAATGATAGAGGGAGACGGAAAGAAGGGGAGGGATGAGGGACACTGTCTTGGTGGCTTCCCTCCTCATTCCACCTCTCCTCTATAGGGAGTGTTGATGTAACTTTCCGGAATAAGGAAAGTATTCCAGCAGGAATTGTCAAGCCACAAACCTTTAATGTCAGACATGAGCTTTGTGTCGACTGCTGAGCTCTCACTTGAGCCTCTGCCAAGTTTTGGTGCAAGTTTCTTTTTGTCTCACTTTCTCTCTCATTAGATTCAAGGAGGGAGCGTGTGTGTGTGTGTGTTTCATGCACAGCACACAAGTCTTGATTCATTTTCTTTAATTGATGAAGACACTGTGTCAGTGCAGAGGATTCACTCTTGTTCAGTTCACCCTTAGTTGCATTTTATTTTCACCCTTATCCATACAATTTCTTTTTAGCATACTTGTATGTCTCCTCTGCTTTTTAAAAAATACTGAACAAAACAAATAGAAGCATGACATGTCGCTTCTTTCTAATTCCTACTTTCCTCTTACTTTCTTCACAATTTGAAAATAGGCCGCAATTGGGATGTTCTTCCCCTCATTGGTACATGACGTCAAGAAACAAATCCAGGGTTCTCCCACAGTATCAGAGCCAGAGGAGTTGCTATTGGCTGCCTATCAGTGCGGTACAACCTGTGACCCTGACTAATAAATGCCACTTTTCATGCTGGTATGCATCCAGGACTATTACAGGCCCTCTACACCAGAGTATCACACACATACAAATGGCCATATCCCCTTGGAATTGTCGTTAATGAGGATAATTTGTGAGGTTGACATGCAGCCCGGAGCCAAACCTTGTTGGTTCCAAACACTCCTGCAGCATAGACGCCTTTAAGCAGACTCCAAACCATTTCCTCAAATTGGAGCTGCATCCGAAGAAAAAATGACACAATTACCACATGATCTTGGAAAACGTCCACCTTTCATGTTGAATGTTACATATTGCATTAAAGAGTCATGTATGATGTATGCTAGTGCTCGTACATACTTTTAATAGACAAAATAAGATAACTTTCTCCTCTTGCTCTTCCCATACAGCATTCTGTCTTTATCTTATCCATCACGCCAAGTCTCTTACCCACTTTAAAGTGGCCCTCTCTGCAGTTTTCATGCTTTCTCTTTCTTGCTGTTCCCTGTGGTGTGATGTGATTAACTGTGGTGTGCCGGCTGCCGGGTTGGCCCCTCCTTGGACTTCCTTGGAAGAAAACATAGCTTTAGTGGGTTTTCTAGCTTGGATGAGCACTGACTGGGTATCGGTTACCTCTGGCATGCTGAGGGTGCGTGGGCTCCCAGTGACCATGACGTCGATCCCACTCAGCTCTGCTTGCACAGGAGAAATGGTGGGAATCCACTACTTTCCCTTTTCTCTCTATTTTCCACAATTGTTCTTTATAGAGGTAACCTATTTTCCAACAGGATTTCACTTTCTAATGTGTCATGGGATTTACCTTGAGTTTATTATGATCATATTTTCCCAAGTAAGAACTTTATCAATACACTAACAGCAAATTGATAGTGACATTAAGTTTATGAACTTCCCAAAAATCATAAAACACGTAGCAACATTTGTGGTTTATGCATGGTGACAGCCTTGATTGGCAAGATGACATAGATGAGGCAGTTGCATGGCAAAGCATCCCTCAGTCTGGGCAAGCACCCTCTCTCACCCTCTCCATCCCTCTCCTCTCTCCCTTGCTCTTAATCCCCATTGAGAAGTGGAAGGGGAGACTCGGGAAGCAGGAGAGGATGAGGAGGAGGAGGAGGAGGAGGAGGAGGAGGAGGGAAGCGACAGAACAGGCCAAAGGCTCCACTGACATCCATGGGAATCTGCAGATCCATTCAGTGGTAATTATCAGCATCAATGCAGAGAGGCAGTGGCAAGGCGTGGGGCGGGGGCAAGGGGGTGTGGGAGAGTTTTGGGGGGTGGGGTTGGGCGGGATAGAGGGGGTTAGTCCAAGATTGAAATCATGGCAGAGCAGAGGAGCCAAGAGGTTGTAATGAAAGTGAGAGTGAGAGAGGTGGTGAGGTGGGGGGCAATGTGGGTTTACTTTCAATTATGGCAAAGCTGAATGATATGAGCTTTACCTTATGAGCGAGGGCATTTCCCTTTCTCTTCATGTCTGGTCTCTGGAGAACTGATTACAAGAAAAGAAATATTTATAGACAGAGGAACTGTAGAGTACATCATCAAATGTGAGGCCAGTGGTCATGAACATTTTATCTCTGATTAATTCATTTGCCATTTGGTTTTTATGTTTATAAGGTCACACAATGAATGGAAGAGTGCTTTTTAATGACATACTGTCAGGGCTGATTAGCAGTACACTTCCTTACACTTTGGAAGTTCAGCATCAGTTTAAAGCATCGTTGTTACACTATTGCCTCCTATTGCATCCTTTATGCAAGTATCATAATTAAAAGGAGAATTTACTTGCATGTGTGCTTCCTGCCTGTCTGCATGAAATGAAGTAATAATAATAATAATAATAATAATAATAATAATAATAATAATAATAATAATAATAATAATAATAATAATAATAATCATGCATTTTATTTGTATGGCACCTTTCATACAGGAGCAGCTCAAGGTGCTTTACAACAAAGAAATTACATGCACCAAGTGCTTCACATGAAAAAAAGACATAAAACAATCTTGGTAGAAGTTCTCAAGTCTAGGATGCCAGCCCTCTGTCCCCTTTACATCATACATCACTCTGACAGGCCATTTCACTCCTGGATTCAGAATTCCAGCTGAGAGACCACCTCAAACACTCTGTCCCCGCTCGGTGAGAACGTCACTCCCAGCCCGCTGAACACCACGTTTGAACTTTTGCCGACTAGCCCCGCAGCCAAATCTGTCCGATGGGAAAAATTATGACAAATTATTTTTATTTTCTTTCTTTTTTCACTATGAAATCAGAAAAAAAAAAAAAATTCCAACAGAGAGTGATTCAGTGCAGCAGCTTTAATGGTGTGACCTTTACTGATTGGAAAAGAGGAAGGACTAGATTTAAATGGAAGACACTAAAGTTTTTAGTGGTACGTTTTCCCCAAAAGTGTTATTCATTTCTTCTCTCTGTGAAAGAAAGGTCAAGTCAAAGGTCAGACTGACACTTGTCTTCCTCATTGAAGGTCTGGGCATACTCCAGAGTTTACCTAGGGATAGAGATGTCTCATTATGCCTCTGGTGAATTTAGACAGAGGGTGACAACCTGTCAACTGCAGGGATAAATAATGTCTTCATGTGAAACTGTCAGAAAGAAATGTCACAATTAGTTGGCCACATTATTTGTAGTAGTATGCATGCATCCAATGATATGAAAGGTTCTGAAAAAGTATTACATACTATTGACTACATACTTAAAAGTTTGTATTAAATGCTTTTAAAATATAAAAACTGATTTTTTTTAGGTTCTCTTAAGAACAACCCCTATAAAAAGCGTGTAGTGAAATGTCAATAAAAAAAACAAATATGTACATCTGTGACAACTAAAATGCTGACTGTTTCACATGTGATACATTCACATAAAAACAATTTCATAAACCCTCTATGCTCATAGATTTTAATCACTTTATTTTTTCATAACTTTAACGTCTTTGTCTCTGGGTAGTCTTATCTGCCTCTCTGGACAATGTGCAGAAAAATCCTCCCTTTAAAATTACTATAATCAAAAATGTTGTTTTCAAAATCAAAAACTGATGTTACCTCCTGAAAAAGCAGGTGGAACCATAGCAGCACTCTGCTTGCACACAAGGGAAATACCATAAATTGTATGATGGCGGGAAACAACCCAGGATTTCAGTGCTGCCTCTTGCACCACTATGACTCATTGCAAAGTATATCTCAGTTTCACTAATGCCCAACATATCAGGCTGTTGATGTTGACTGATGATATTGTGCCAAGGGTCAACTCATTTTATTTGCCTTTTTGTATGAAAGTTGTAAGGTACTTCAGCTGTGTAATTACACTGTATATCAGGGTCTCATTATTTTCCCCTGACAGATCTGACAGTTCTGCTGCCTCACACACTACAAGAATCCTCTTGGTCAGGGAAAGGGGTGACCTCTTGACCCATGCTCACAAAGTTCCTTTTTACATGCAGCACTTGAATTTCGTCTCCCAATGTGTAGAGCTTGCAGACGGGTGAGGAACATCGTGAACTCGCACAGCTATCTATCACAATGATAGCACAAACAAGATGGTGCTGGTGTGTCACCTCTGCAGCCGCATTGTATGCAACTTGGATGTTTCTCCAACATCTTCCTGCACAAAGTCTTAAACCGTTTCTCTTTAGATTTGAACAGAGAATACCTAAAACATACTGTAGGTATTATACAAATGCACATATAGACATGGATCTTGCAGCCAATCCCAGTTCCAGATAAGACCTGTCATTCCTGGGTCTGTGCTGGTCGATAGCCATCAGCTCTGAGGGTAGTCAGGCCATGTTTACACAGCCAGTGAGGCCCTCAGCACCGCACGTCTGGTTTAGCTGCTTTGCCCCTGTTCCACATGTATCTACACCTGGATAACTGTTCGACAGCCATATTTGCGCACAGCCAAGGACAAAACAGAGATATGGAATAAAGATATGGAAAAAATCGACACCATCTACTCCTTTCCCACCTTCTGTCTGGGACCATGGCATGCTTTCAATCAACCAGTGTTCATATGATACATGGAAAATACAAGCTAAATTAAATATTCTGCCACAGAAACTGCTGCTATGACTCCAGTGAGATTTTAATGAGTTTCTATTTAGGATGAAAATGGCTGATAATGATACCAAAAAGGGTAAAGGTTAGATCCAGCGTGCATCCTGTGAGCAGAAATCTGAGGAATTCAAGACAAAATTAGGCCTGCTTTTTATGTTGAAATAGAGGATGATCAAAATACTGCAGACTCAGTGTTTTTCTTCACTTGTGTTTGTATTTCAAAGGCAGCTTTGTCTTCATGTTTATCCCGCTTGAAATGTAGCCCACGTTGTGTGATCTTATCAGTGAGCCCTGTGTTCCTGTCCTCGCCAGAAATTCAAAATGCTTCCTACTTCTTCGAAAGCTCTGGGGTCAATAGCATTCATGATTATTTAGAGTATATTATGTTTAAACATAATCCATTTCAGGTGCGCACATTGAGTAAGATGAGCAGCACATTACGTAATTATCATATTTACATATGATAGGCCCATAGGCTCTTAACATAAAGTTCTTTTTACATACACATCAAAGACAGTATTTTAATGTTTTAACATTTGACTTTTCTCATTTTCTACTTCTAAATTAAAAATAATTTGTAATGATAATGTGAAAATTCTAATATCTGTTTTCATCTGGTTATATTTCAGTATCCCAAAAATGGTACAGGTAGGTTTAGTTGCATTCATGCCCAGGTCCCAATAGTTGTTCAAGGTACATGAATGGGATAAACAGCACAAATGTTCTGTGATGTGATGTGATGTTTTTTTTATATTTTGTGGAGAAAAACAGGAAAATGTTTCAAGGTGTTTATTGATTTTAAATCAGGTTATAGTTGAAGTGCAGGTATATTATTTCTGAGGTTTTTATATCATTCAGTAGCTTCGCATTAGTATTCTGTATGTATTCAAATCAGAAAATTCAAATTTTGGTCAGTACGTATGTTTTAGCTTCAAAATGCTATTTTCCCAAGCCCTTCTAAAAACTTTCTCCCACGTGACTTGACGTAGGTTTCTGCATGCTAACGCTGCTTCATATAAACCGATATAAACCCCCTAGCCAGTAGCCACGGAGACAGACTGAGCACTCACTGTTGCTGCTGCTCTGCTAAACGTGTTAACAGACACATAGACACACACAGACAGCACATTCACAAACTTTAAAAAATAAACTCTGAGCTCTCCTCCCGCCAGTAAATGGCTCTGGATCAGAACAGAATCTGGTGTGACTCGTGGCTGTTATTCATCCTGAAGCTCCGGCTCTGCTCCTGGCTCTGTCCTCCACAGCTCCCGGCACTCAGCAGCTGTCTGTCCCTCCACTCTGTCAGGTGCATTTATAACCATCTCAGACTCTACAGGCGCTACAACATCACTTGTACAATTTTTCACTTACAGTGAACAAGTATTTTAGGAAGACACTGTCAGCAAACTGCTTCTGTGTGTGCGTGTGGTGTAGGGGTGGGAGGGGGCGTCAGCACTCTAACCCATGTCAATGCTTTTTGCTAACGGCTGAGAGGATGTTTCCATTTGAAAAACCCAGAGACGAATGCAGGTGGAGTTGCCTTTAAAATGAAAAACTTATATGAAACTTAAAAACTTATATTTCATGTAAAGAATCCAGAATGTTCCCGTAGCGGGAGTGAGGAGTGCAAGGTTTACAGTATTGTTTCTTCAATGGTGACACTTTAATGTCCCCCAAACGATGATGCTAATTTCGAAACCTATCAAATCATGAATCATTTTATGGCCATTTTCAAAACATCTGTGCAGTATTTCTAGACTTTAAGCTCTGTGCATTTTAGCAGCGCAAAAGTGTCTGGACACGACTCAGAAAGTCCATTTGCTAAAACAACACAGTAATTGAGCTCAGCTACTCCCTGGAGTTTACTTTCAGTGTGTTCAGAAACAAACATGAAGTCACTCATTTAAGGGAATTTTATTTGGATGAAGGAAAGCATTGCACTGGCCTTTGTCCAGTTAGTGAGGGTTTGGGAGTAAAGTGCAGCAGTAGCGTCTGTCAGTGGCAAGGTATGACACATAATACAACATGATCAGGTAAAGTGGAGTGCTAAAAACCCCCTTTTCAGTCCAAAAGGCCAGACTCTATGAATATGGATATTTTGTGTAACACACTCATATGCTGAGGCACGTTTTGATTTTCTGGGGCCTGTATGAACACACATCAATTGTTGAGTGGTGTTTAAGGGTGGGTGCCTGATGTGACTAAGTCAAGACTGTGCAACTTTTTCCAGCAGTTGGTTACATGTATCCTCTCTCTGGGGATGTGATTGTGTGGGAGAGCATGACCAGGGACTGTGTGCCTCCCAGCCTCTTCTGAAAATCTGGTGAGGCTGCTGTTGACTCTGTTTTTTGTTTTCAGCTTGAGATGCAGGAGCAAACAATGTGTTTTTGTAGTTCCGATTGTGTGCTTGTATTAGGTTTGATTTAATTGAACTTTTTAGGAAATGCTTGTGTGGTATGGTTCACCTCTTTCTGTGAATGTGGATGTGAAAAGTTTCATTGTGCTCACTGGCGGATAAAAAGCATTCCCACCACCAATCCTCCTGAGAATGGCCATTAGGGAATAGTCCCATCTACATCTGAAGAAATGTGAATGGCATTGTCATTTTCGCAGGTGAATGTAATTTGGCACCCATTGGCATCAGGCACTTTTTCTCATGGGACACAATGCAAATGTTCTCTGGTCTAATTAGAAATCACAATTAGTGTACGTAGTTTCTAACTGAACTTTTCATTTTCAGGTTTTCTGTGCTGTGAGAAAGCAGCATACTTATTGCCTCTTAAAGACTACACCTAAGAGACCTTACTCAAATCGAATCTGATCCCAACCCTGGGCTCATTGTGCATACTGAGAATCAGATTAAATGCCCCTCAGTCATGTCAAGCTGTCTCTTCCTGTTTTGATACAGTCTTCTCACATTTCAGCCCCCTGCATCATCTAAAACACCTGGGAACTCCCCTGAGAGAAGGAAAGCAAGGGAGGAAGTTGTTCAGTGTACTAGAAACAGGGAAGTGAAAACTGTCAGCCTAGCTATCCAAAGAATTCACCCTGACCAGCTATGCTGAGACTGTTGTTTATGTGTTTACAACGAGGGCATGTTGGAGTCCCTCAGCGAGCCGATGGACATGGGTGTGAAGCTGTGGCTTTGCAGCTGGAGCCAAGCTTCACTTTTCACATGATTAGAGCTCTTGTGATGGCCATAATGACAGTGGTGGTGGTGGGGTTACCGAGAGGCTGCAACTGGCTGAGGAAAAGACACAGTTTATTGCCACTGGGGGGACCGATTAACTGTGACACCACAATGTTTTTTTGGTTTCACATCCAGAACTTATTCAGAAATTGTTGTAATTTAAAGCCATTTAAAGGCATAATTTATAGCTGCCATATAAGACTACATAAAAATGTTAAAATGTTGCTGTTTGGGGGGAAATAGCTCTAAATGAATATAGAAAGTGCGTAGTATGATTGATAACAAACGCAGAGAGTGGGATGGATGGATGGGAGTGAAAGAGTGTCATGGGATTGGAGCACATCCTGTCAGCTGAGCTCCATCTACCTCTCCCTCCCTCCTTCCCTCCGTTGCTCCCCTTCACAGCTGGTGCTCCCAACTGCATGCAGGGTGATGTGTGGGTTGAAGGGGTCTCTCCTCAGGGTCTCCAGCTGAATTGGGGTTCGGCCTGCAATAGTGCTCTGGGGTAACCTGACCTTTTGACTCCTGGGTTAACCTCTCAACTTCATCTCTCCTCAGGGCCAAACACATAGCCATACTGAACGCATTAACCCACTGACCTCCTCTGTCCCTGCTTATTGATACACAGGACACTTCATCCTCACTCAGTAACAACAATAGCTATCACACACCTTAAATCATTCATTTGCAAATAGTGTGAAACTTAAAATGTGGGGTGTGATGAAGCGTTTGAGGTGATCAGGAAACGGAGGCTCTGCATGCGAGAGAAAATTTAGAGAATGCTAATGCTGAGTGGTCAAGGGGCAGTTTAGGACACAGTCACGCCAACAGCAGGCTCAAAGTCTGTTCAGCCAGACTTAGCCGTAACTGTTCAGCAGCTACTGATCAAAGTTGAAGGCTGAGTCTCCAGGCCTGCAGGCTGCAGGCCTGCCAGGCTGGTCAGGTGGAAGGCTCGGGGCTGGGTGACTGCCACGGGGTAGCACCACTCCTCCCTCAGTCCCTGATCTGCCCAGCGTGCACAGGACTTAGGGCAAAAGCCGGGGATTATCTCTACTGCACTTCCACCCCTACCACCCACTGCCTTCTCGCAAAACGAACGCTGTGCAGAACTTCACCTCCTCCCTCATTTGCTTTCTACCCTGCACCTGCATGACATCAGACAGGATACACACACAGAAACGTACACACATATTTATCCACAGGAATGATAATATCTTCCTTGCAACACATCCTCATACTCTTTGTGGTTTTACATTTAACCATTTTACATACAAATTTAATGCAATATTTCTGTCTTCGTCTCTCTCTCTCTATCTCTCTCTCTCTCTCACACACACACACACTCACTGATCACTTGAACACCATGCAGCCTCGGTAACCAAACACTCTCTGTGAGATGTATGGATGTTTGCCAAGGGTGTATAAACGGAAGTGCTTTATTGTTCTTTCTTTTTTTAAATGTAAAAGTCCCAGACAAGTGACAGACAAGTAACAATACTTGTTTTTCATGTTCTTTCCAATTCTTCCTTGGTTACTCACACAAACACTCACTCATCGCTCACTAATCAACACAGACAGCATGTGACACATATAATGTAAGACTGTAGATAACAGTATTATTAAAGCCATACGGGCTGTCTGGATAAAGACAACTGATGTCATTTATTTAGATACTATATTACCACAATATAAACGTATATTTAACAGTAAACCTACAGTAAAATTCACAGTTGAATTAAAATCTTTATTTATCCTTATGTGAAACAAGGTCTGTATATGCCTGCATGTACAAACATTTCTTTAATGTTGGTGTTACACTCTAATAAGTTATTTTTAGCGCCACATCCTTTTAATGTGGTTGGCATGATTACACATATCCATGTGTTTGTTAAGGGTTAAGGATGGATCTGTGTTGAGAAAGAGATGACAGAGGGCACCAAAGGGCTCTACCTCACTCTCTATAGGGCTCCTCTCCACAGGACGTAGCTTTAAAAGGGAGCTTAGGATTCATTTCCCCACAACTCATGGCCTACTGCGTGCTCTACCTCACTCCTGATTCTTTTTCTCTGTGCTTCTCTTTCTTTCCTACACACAAATAACATAGGCCTACTCCCTCAAATACTCACACCATAATGAGCTGCCTCTCACTCATGATGTCATGTGTGAGTGCTGACAAGGATCTCGTCTCTGTGTGGGTTGAAAAGCAAACAGTAGCTGAATAAGATGACTACTGATAGAGACACTACAAAAAAATCAACCTTCACAATCAGATGACATCAGTTAGCCTGTGGCTGACCCTGCAATGCAGCAACAAAAGGCTGGAGAGATAAAAACCCAGTGGATTCATCAAACATTTAAGATGAAGTGATAAAGCTTGGGCTAGGAGAGAAAGGCATTAAAAAACGAAGGGAATGACTTCATTATGTTGGAATAGACATCTGTCTCTTGCAATGATTCAATTATATTCTTTTTGGGGGAGAGAGGGGTATATTTCTGTGTCTGTCTTCAAGGGTTTTTACCATTGATGTGCGTCTATGCCTCCAATACAGGCCAAGAGCTGTAGTGTTGCAGCTGGGGGGTGGGATCTACTTTGCACTGTGACATAATTTTTGGCTGGACTGCAACGGCGGGACCAGCCCTATAAACGCAAAAGTCTGTCACTGAGTGACTGACTGAGTGACAGTCGCCTCGGCTGAGTGTCGCCACTTCCTGTATCTGTTGCTTCAAATTAAAAGCCCTCTAGGGTTTCATACACTGTCCAGCATAGGTTTTGACCTAGTCTTGTTGTGTTAAAGCTGAAGTCAGGGAAATGTGTACCATTCTCTGTGCATTTCTTTGCATGGTGTTACTGATGTAAAATGATATTGAAAGATAAATGCAGCACAGCTTTGTTCTGTCTTCTCTGTTCAGGCTTAGACAAGCTAAACAAGTTAAAATGGCCTCCAAGAAAGTGGATGTGTGGGGACATGTTCTCACAGCGCTGCCTGCTGCAGGCTTTGGCTCAGACTCCAGGGTAGAGGTGGCAATGTGTGTGTTTGCATGTGTGTGTACGTACATGCTGGTGTATTTTAATGGGGGATGGAGGGAGTGGCAGGGAGCACAGGCAACAAATCAGAGGTCTTATGCCAGGTGAGATAATGACACCGCCGAACAGGATTTTGGGTAATGGGGGCGATAAACAATGATGTCATCAAGGCGTTTTAGCTGCTATCTAGAAACACTGGTTTCATGGAAGGTGGCAGCTTTAACTCGAGAAGACGAATGTGGGAGGAAGGAGAGATAAGGGCTGGAAGGTGCTCAAGAAGGTTGTAGGTGAGGTGGAGGGGAGTTTATACGAGTGTGTGCAGACAGGAAGCGCTGTGATGGATGTGATATGGAAGGGATTACGTGTCATTTAGCTTGTTCTTGGTATGCACTTGTGCATAATGTGTATGGCATATCTATATGCAGAGCATGGTGGCAGTGTCTTGTGTTTTGTATAGGAGCTTTATCGTAGTACATCCCTCCCTCCTCCTCCTCCTCCTCTCCTCGTCTCGTAGTCCCCTCAGCCTGGCCCCTCTAAAACCATTTTGCAGGCACGTAGCCACTGCACCCCTCCCCTCACCTGCCCGTGTCTGCAACCACACTGCCCTCACACACTGCTGGCAAATAGCCATGCAGGCAATGTGCACACCACATTTGCCTGCATGGCTGAATACCCACACCTGACAGACTGTTAAGACACAATGGCATCAGCAGTGGAGAATAAGAGCATGGAAAATAGCAGCTGTATGGATTTTTCAACTCTTTTCAGCAGCAAATAACATAAAAAATGTGGACAGAATTCATTTCAACAACTCAAAAGATAAGTCAGGTTAGTTCTGCATCTTAAGTTTTATCAACCAGACACATACACTACACCTCAAACAGAAACAGGAAGTATTGTGGGTAATACAGGAAGTACAGGCAAAATCTTAACTCTGTACTGGTTCAGCTAGAACAGGATTTACAAAAGACAACAAATATATCTAGGTTTGAAAGAGCCTGCCTGGTTTCAGGTTTGGCTTCGTCATGTTAATCTTGTATTTACTGCCCCATTGATTGGCAGGAAGCATTGAGCAATCTCTTTTGTTCAAAGCTTACAGAGGACTTAACAAGAACAAACAACTTCAGTCCATATAACTTATAAATGTGATTGAGATTCATAGTGCATGATAGAAACGCAGATAGATTTATAATGCATGACAGAACGTGCTTGCACAAGGCCTAACCCGATTTAGCCACAGCACTTTTATGGTATAGTTTGGATCTTTGAGTTAGAGCTGCCTGCGGTTTGAGGTGAAATCCAAGGCCTCGCAGTCTAGGTGGGCCTACTGTGTTAGCCTAGCTCTGACAGCACCTGGGACTGGTTAGCATCCTGGCTAGAGCTAGATAGAGCTGCTGGACAGAGTTCAGCTCTGTGGGAGAGGAATAAAAGTTACAAAAAGAGCAAGGGCTTTCTAATGTTAGCATGACGTGAATACTGCCACACGTCCCATGAACATTTTCAAACCTACAAATCAACACATTCACACATGCACAGCCTGGCTTTCTCTTTCTATACGTCATGTACAATAGGAAGCTTGTATAATACATTTAGTCACAAACTCCATAACAATTTTAAATGAATGGGCAAAATACAGATACAACATTTGCTAAGAGAGGAGAGATACAACATAGTTGTTATGTTAATAAAGCAAATAATGTTTACATGTATTGACTATAGCCATTAGTACTGTATAGTTTTGTGCAAATCAGACCAGATTGCATTTGCTTATTGCTGACAAACTCCCATTTGCACACAATCTTCATAATTCTTGAAATCAGCAGTTACCACTCTAAACCGCTAATAAGACAAAAAAACTATGTCTACTAAATAACAGTCTCTACTGTATTTTGTCAAGAGGGTCAAAATAGTGTAACACTTAAAAGTGCACTCGGTTCTTCACTGTTGCTAAAAAGTTGAGCATTTCCAGCATGGCCATCAATGGATGGGTTGGAATGCACACACCCAAGAGAGGACTAACACACCTCTCTCCTACCTGGCACACATCCTGTATGTCTTCTCATTTTTCAGATACATTTATCCCAAGACTTTCCGTTTTCCATTTGTATCTCAGCAGGATATATTCAATCACCACTTCAGTTCATCCAGTAAGGGTACTATCCCCTAATCCCAAAATGGTGCTTCCTCTTGCTCTCACATACAGCCTTACTTTTCGCATTAGTGCAGGGTTAGAGCAGTAGTTCCACCTCCTCAGTTGTTGGCTGTGATCCTTGTTCTGGCTCCAGCTTCTGCACCAGTGCAGCAGCATGGTAGCTCTGTCCAGGGTAGCACAACTATGGGCCTGGGTCAGGAAGAGGGGTTTCTCTCTTGTGACGCAGTCATTACAGAGGCCAGTGTAAGCCTGCTTTGCTGGATGGATGGATGGGGCGATGTTATGCCCTGACCAGGGTTGACCTGACTAGACGACCACAAGCACTTGGCCGGCTCCAGCTCATTTTTGGGCTTCCAGCCCACCTCCATGTTCTGTGCTCCATTTGGGCTTTCTTGATCCGTCCCAAACAAAACCACAAAAGTGGAGGGGCTGATGCAGTGAGGTTGCCGAGCGGCTCTACCCAGCCGCAGAGCAGTGAGGTCATAGACTGTATGCCCCAGCCTATTACTTGGCATGATGCATGGGAACTGTCTTTGAATCTCTCTCAGCACCCGTACTTTCTATCCCCTCTTCTTTTTCTTCTCCATCTCTTTCCTCTCCTCTCCTCTATCACCCAGCTTTCTGAGTGTCAAGGATCTGACAGGTACTAGCACCTCATCATCCTTCAACCTCCTGGTCTCTCAGAGAGGCAGGGGAACATATGGTATCTATATCATGGTCATATATTACTCATCTTTGAATCTCTCAAGATCCCATCCATGCATGCTGCACCAGCTTTCCCACACCACACAGCACAAATCGTTTGTGTCTCCGCATCTTGGCATTACAAAGTGGTGCTATGACGTGAGACATGAGCATAATAGCAGCACTGCCAAACAGGGCTATATGGTAAGACAAACAGTCTTTTATATACAGATACTGTTACACGTCACAAGAGGAAAGCTGATAAGTTGCAATGGGGTAAAATAAAATTGCAGAATCCTGCAAATTAAATATTATGCATGCTAGATCCTGCTTTCTAGTATTTGGTTTGACAATGCTGCCCAGTGAAACAACATATGCCAAGCAATTGTAAATAGGAAAGAGGAGAACTTAAGATTTCCTTCCATGTCTGCTCTGCTGTGACTTGCACACAGAAGACTGGTACACTTCCACAGCTCGGTTACTGCCTGGGCAAGCTCCAAGGGCAATTTTGTTGTACCATACAGTGTTGAATGGTAATATCCCTCTGTTGTACAAACTGTGCTGCACTTTTATACATGAGGAGACATGCACGGCTTGGGAACATATTGCTTGTCAGTCATACATTACCTTGTTCTAACACCTTCACAGACACAAAGGTGCCAGTATTGTTTCTATAATGCTACCTCTTCCCAGGATTTAATTCTTTATTTTACAGCGGGAGAAAAAAAAACTGCACTTCCTGCATCAGAACGTGTCATGTTTCTGTCTCACACAAACAGCCCCTTGTCTCTTTGTGCAATTTACCTGTCCCATAGCCATGAGGGCTGTTGTTCCCCTTCGCTTCGTCAGAGCACAGAGCACAGTTCACTGGGAGGACAGGCTTATATAGATGTTGTCTTGGTGATACACAGCCACTTGGAAATGAGACAGAATTCAAATTATGGGATGTCATGTACGGCTGTATGTCAGGAAGATGGAATGATGCAATTCTTTATGATAAAATGTTTCTCCAGTGAGCTAACAAAGTGCATGCTGTCTTGAGTTTCAAACAGCTTTTCAAGGGCTTGAGATTTAGGTATTTTTGTTGTGGAGCATGAAGCAATTGAACCATCACCTTCTCACGTACACAAAATCATAAAGAGCTGTGAACTTAAGGCGCTCATTTGTGTTAAGGACTCTACTATTTGCCACACAGCAGTGTGAGTATTGTGTTGCCTTGCCAGGTCTGGTGCCACAGTAATATGCACATCAGCCCCACCCTATAATGTGACTGCCTACTGTGTCTAAGGCCTCAGGCCAAGGGTACGGAAATGTGTATGAATATACGCTGCTCAGACTTGTTTGGCCTGTCATTGTAGCTGGAGAGTATCAGTCCAAAGGAACTGCCAGCAGCTGTGTATCTGATGGCTCTGTGCATGGTGTGTGTGGGAGTGTGCGCGTGCGAGAGAGTAAAGGTGAGCGATTAAGAGAAATCGAGTGTGTGTGTGTGTGTTGCCCTACGTTTATATGTTGGCACAGCACAACACACACTGCTCCATATCCATGAGTATTTTGACAGTCGTGGCTCGTTAACAGATTGGATCCAGCGAGGTTTCCAAACTCCATTCATGCTTTGAAATGTAACAATTTCATTGTGCATCACTTAAAAAGCCTCTTCCTAAATTCACCATGAATCTGTCATCAGATTGCAGCTGTTCCAATTCTTACCAGCTACTTTATTACCACGCGCCTTAAAAATTAAGAGGGAAATTAAGGGGGAAGAGAGAATGAGATGAAAGAACTTTGGTGGAGATGCCAAACTTTTATGATATTATCCTGCTTGTAAAACCACTCTGGTGATGATTTCACATTGGTGGAAAATTATTCATAAATCACGTAGCTGTACAATGACAAATGTCTCAGAGGCTCCCTCTGCATGACCATGACTTGCAGATAGACCAGAAATGTCCGAATATACCAAGAGAGCTAAGCAAAATTTGACAGGTAGAGGAGATGAAGATTCGTGGATGTTTTTAGTGAAGTTTGCATCTAGACTGTGAGACAACTGCCTTTATTACTGAAAAATGAAAATAGATATGGATCATAAAAAAATGTTATTCTGTCTATGTGATGCTGACATAGATTTGATTACCATGACAGATAATCTGCAGAAAATTATGACACTGCAACTGCCTCTGGTTAGGTGGTCACAACAAATCAAAGATAAGCAGCTTATGGATATGCATTGTTTGTACAGGCCTTGTTTACAGTGAGGTACAGCCCTGCTCTTAATCCCCACATATGCATCAGTCCCCTATAAATATAGTGTGGTCTGATTGAAAGGAATTATGTCTGTATGGATGTCGGAAGAATCAAATATTTTAAGTTTTTCTCCCACTTTCTCTTAGAGACTGAGGAGTTTGACTAGCTTGCCCACTGAAAAGGGGTGGAGACATTTCAGCTTTCAGTGAGGTGACATGTCAACACATCTACTGGTGCAATACATCAACTATTTGTTTTTCTCGCTGCATTGTCATAACTACAACTTTGGATGAATTGAAACAACAAAATTAAACTGGTGTTCTGAACCTGGTGCTTTTCCTTTTTTTTTTTTCATTTTTAACCCCCTGAATATATTGTTCACCACACATTGAAAAGATTATTTTTATTATAGTGATTACAATGAAACACACACATGATTTGTCTCTGTGCTGTATCAAAAATACCATGCAAGAGTGAACACTATAGGCAAACAATTTCATGGTAGATTAAACATATACCACAACATATACAGGTACATGCTTCATTTATCCATTATATTTTTATTGCATATTCCTTTACAAAGATCTGGTAATTGCATCCTACCCAAGCATGCAGGGAAAACACTGCATAGTTTGCCAGCTTATTACAGGGCTTATATGTATACTGCATGTATTAGCCCAATCCTGCTTTGAGGAGACAGTATTAACCTCTGAGCTGCAATTTACAGGCAATGGGCATTCATTACCAGCACTTTGAGCTACATTTTGTGTATGAAATAAATACATTTTAGTATTATTATTATTAGCATGAAAAACCCAGCCCCAAAGCTGTTTAATCTGATCATGTTTGTTTGAGATAAAGTGATGACTGACTGTTCTTGACATGTGAAAAAACTTGTGTATTAAAGATTAAAAAGTGTAAAAATGTTTTAGATGTTGATTTATTAATGGAGGAATGCAAATTAGGCTACTTTATGCTTGTATGTGAATATATTTTCAAAATTATTTATGTCAGATGTGACATTTTTCTGTCCCTCTTACATACATGCAGATATACAGCAAAAACATGTGACACACACACACACATATATTAAAGGTACTTGTCACTGACCATGCTTTCAACCTTCAATTTCATTAAATCATTCCTTTCATTTGGGAATGCCATTAGTTATTCTGCAGCCCCATTTGTTTCTTGTTGCGCTGTATCTATGAAAACAGGCCACTAATCAGAAAATCTGAGTCATGCAGAACACATAAGCTGACAGCTTGTGCCCAGGAAACTGTGCTGTGTGGGTGAGACACATGAACCGGTATGTGCTACTTTATGCCATACTCACACAAAGTATCTTTAGCCACTGTTATTTTCCTACTTACTAAACATTAAAGTGAGTGACAGTGTGAATACTGGGATATCTATACCTCCCATCTTAACACTATACTGTGGGAATGCAATGTATGCACACTTTACTGTCCCATTGTTTGTTGAACTCTGTATAATTTTTAATAAAACCTTGAATATCTCAGATCTTCACACATTTTATGCAAGAATATATAAAGAAATTAAAGACTAGCATTGGAAATATGCTTGATTTTTTTCCCTTTATATCATCAGCTGTATTCTTGTGTGTGCAGGTGTACGTCTGTGATACTTTCAGGCACAAACTTGTTCCACTGCATGTCTATGGAGATCGCTGGAGATAACAGCTTGTTTGGTGTGAATACGTAGTGAATAATATGACTGTATAGCGGTAAATATGAAGGCTTACCTTGAGAGGACAAGATAGCTGCCTGGGGTAGATTGTGAAAATTAAAGCAGTTCTACCTGCTGCTGCCTGTCTCTCATTCTGAGAACTAATAGAGGTGCGTGTGTGTGTCGGTGTGTCTAAGTGTTTGAGACTGGAAGGGCTCCCAAGGAGAGCCTTTCTGGACATAGAGAGTACAGTGAAAAGAATGAAAATGACGGGAAGGAAGCGGGATATGAGCAGTGACAAAAAAAGAAGAAAAAAAAGAAAAATAGTATTAGAGTATTAGCTTCAGTGGTTTGAAAGAAATGAGAAGAGGGGTGGAGAGATGGAGTGATCCTAAATGGCGGGGCGGAAATTCTGCTCTGACACAAGCCTGTCAGCACTCCCAGCAGCCATCTCAGAGCGCTGCCATCGCTATGGTGACGGCAGAATGTTTTCTTTAATAATAGGCAACTGTGAGCCCGTGAGCGTCCCCGTGCACAGATACACTTACTCATACTTTAACGACACCTGTCATTGAAGCTGACTCCTCCAAACCTGATGAGCTCAACAGCTACTGCAAAGAAACACTCAGGCAAATGTTTGGTCATGCACACACACACACACACACACACACACACACACACACACACACACACACACACACTTACAGATGAGTGGAGTCATCAGTGCAGTCAACAGATTGGAAGTCAAACTCTTCATGCAAGAGGCCTGAAGGAAAAGAGTTTTGACAAGGAATCTGTCTCGCTGTCTTTGCTTGACAAAACAACAGCTTACGTACCCTCAGTGGATTCTGGGGAAGTGAGAGAGAGGAACAAATTAGTGATATTGTTCGCGGAGGGATGTTTGGGGGCCTGCATATGATGCTATCACTACTGTCTGATTGTATCTCACCTTGAAGGGATCCTGGGAGATGTACACCACGGAGGGAGGCTTGGTCACGTCTCATTGCCGTAAGCTCAATAACATGCAGATGTTTACAGCACAAGGCAGGGTTGGGTCCTGTGTCGCATCTGCACGCTTTTTTTTTATTGTGATGAGGCCCCTCCACTTCCGATGTATGTGACTTTACAATCATGTTTTGTACTGCGTTGAGATAAATACAATAGCTAAAAGACATGATTTACTTACTTCCATATAAACTATGCTGTCATTATCAAAGTATAAATCTGCCACCGGCTGACTTTATGTTTGTCTTAGAATAACAGCCACAATCATAAAATGCGTTTCTTCACGTTTCTGTAAGGCACACACATGGATGATAACTGGTGACTCTACTTATTAAGCTTGAGTACAGAAAGTGCTCATTAAAACTGAAATTGATATGGCTCTCTATCTCCAGTTGCTCAACGCTTTTGTTTAGTATGGGAATGGCACTATAACCCAGAGTGCTTGGCAGTGGAGCAGCGGGTCGTTTTGGCTCTGTGGCCTGTTGTGTCTTTGTCAATCACCTGGGCCTGGGAGGAAATGGCTGTCTGTTGCATGGGCCAGAAACATCCTGGCAGGCACCTAGGACAGCTGAAACCATGGGAATGTCTATCGAATAGAAACCCAGGGCACTTCTATTATTGCATTGAACAGTATTATTGTGTATACATTGTATAGGAGAGTTTCTTATGAGAAAGAGAAACCTGTTGGAGCTCTGCTTGTTGAATGAATTGGTCAAGATTGTCTGTAGGATTTGTGCAATTGTACTTGCTGTAATCTTCACTTTCATCATTCTTTCTATCCAGTTCTTCCTCAGGTCCTGCACTGACTGAATGATTTGATATTTACATGCTAGGAGATTTGTTGTTGGACAGTGCGGCTGATGATCCAAAGTGTAAGCCACATTGTTCCTCAAATGATATGCATTTGATAAAGCCAGAAACGTCATGCTGCATTTACTGCTATGCCTCAATTACCATCAAGTTTTTATGACAAAATTTTGACGGCAAAAAAAGGGAAAGAAAGAAAGAAAGAAAGAAAGAAAGAAAGTACTAGCAAAGCTGAGAGAAATTAAATCCATAAGGGTAGAGAGATTAAGGATGCTGTTATTGTATTTCCTTGGTTGTGTCATGTTTGTACATGTATCATGTTTGGCTACATGACAGAAGACGATATTTTTTTTAATAATAAAGTAATGTGATATAGAATAGAGCTTCTTTATTAAAATGTTTGCCCCCTGAAGTCCTCTGATGAAATTAAATGCTAGAGAGCTTCTCTGAGATGATACGCTGGCCCTGAAAAGTGGATCTGTCTTGGTTGTAAGCCAGTGTCTCCTTGCAGGCTATTATCACTTTGTAATAAAGATACTCACCTTCAAACAGAGTGCATGTGCATGTCTGCATGAGTCAGCACCTGAATGTGTTTAACATGCACTCCTGTGAAAATATCAGGTAGATAGTATTAGATGTTAACTGTGCGAGTTCAGATGGAGTGTCATATGCATTTGGCAAAGAATTCACATAAAGACTTCTTATGGAATATGTAGTAACCTGGCTAGTAACTAGCACCAAGTGGGCAATTAATGATTTAGCAGCTTGGCTGAAAATTACTTTCCAAATAATTTTGTGATGAAAAATGTTTGTTCTCAATTCAAGTACAGCTCTTTGGAGCTATTATTCTCTCAGACATTTGTCATAACTGGGCTGAAACTTTTAATCATTAAGTTTTTGTACAATAATACGAACTTCCTCATATTTCCTTTATGAGCAGCAGTAGTCAGCAGGGCTCTTCATACAGCAACAAGCCAGCTATATAGAAACATAAAGCTGGCCAAGGGAGAACACATTACTAGGAGAATCCATGTAGTTTGTCATCATTTGAGGCAAAGCTCAGTCATGATCCCGTAATCACTCCGAACCCATATAACAAAGAACAGACCATGCAAGTAAATCTGATTCAAAGCAATTTGTTCAATTATAGGGAGCTGGAAAGTGGAAACTGATACCCGGTATGAGACTTTAGTTCCACTGCAT
This sequence comes from Thunnus albacares, assembly GCF_914725855.1. Classification (NCBI taxonomy): domain Eukaryota; kingdom Metazoa; phylum Chordata; class Actinopteri; order Scombriformes; family Scombridae; genus Thunnus; species Thunnus albacares. The sequence continues at coordinate 16,349,161 of NC_058122.1, forward strand.
TCAGGAAAGGGTGCTGGAAAATTCCTTGTACTATGCTACGACAGCTGCATTTCTCTTGTAGTGTTGTTGCTTGAGGACTTTGTGACACATTTGCTGTACTGAGCTGTGAAACACACCGACTTCACCAATGCAGTTATATGGAGTGAGTCTGGGACAGCAGTAGGTATAAGGAGTGCCAGGGTTAATATGATTATAAGTAGCTAAGACAGGCTCAGGGATATGTATAATGTTCACACATACAGTAATAATAATAATAATAATAATAATAACAACAACAACAATAATTTTATTGATATAGCACTTTTCAAAACAGTTACAAAGTGCTTTACAATAAAAACATAACACATTTAAAATGCTATAACTATGCCAAACTAAAAGCCAGAAAAACTATGCACAGTATAAAAACACAAATAAAGTAAAATTAACTAAAATTCCATAAAATATAATAAGATCACCGAAAAGCAACAAGTGAGTTTTTAACAGTGATTTAAAAGACGAGGCAGAGTTGGCAGCCCTGATCTCCTCAGGCAGCTCATTCCAAAGTCTAGGAGCCCTGACTGCAAAGACTCTATCCCCTTTATTTATCAATCCGGACCTTGGTGCAACAAGAAGCGTTGCATCCCATGATCTCAGGGAGTGGGAAAGGACATATAGCAATAAGAGATCTGATAGATAACTTGAGGCAAGGCCTCTCAGGGCTTTGTAAGTAATCAAAAAATCTTAAAATCTATTCTAAAAGCAACAGGTAGCCAGTGTAGGGAAGCCAGGATCAGTGAAATGTGATCATGCTTCCTAGACCGAGTTGAAATCCTGGCAACAGAGTTTTGGATGAGCTGGAGGCGGGAGAGGGACTTTTTGCTGATGCCAGAGAGCAAGGAATTACAGTAGTCCAATCGACTGGTTATGAAAGCGTGAATGACAGTTTCCAGATTTTTGGAAAAAGAAGTGGTCTAATCCTTGAAATGTTTCTGAGATGATAAAAACAGGATTGAACCATTGAATTAACATGTTTATCTAGGGTTTTGAACAACAATGACACCAAGATTTCTACAATGCTGAGTTAATGAATGGGATAGTGAACCAAGACTGTTCAAAATTTGGTTGTTTGCACTATCTTTACCTAGGATTAATATATCTCTCTTATCAGCATTTAGCTGCAGGGAATTTTGTTACCTTCATGTGTGGATGTCATCCAGACAATTTAGCAGGTTGGCATTGTTCTGATTTCAGGGTCACAGTTTAGATAGATCTGAGTATTGTCTGCGTAAAAATGGAAACTGATTTATGTCTGCTTATGAGGAAGCCTAGAGGGAGCATGTAAATGGAAAAGAGGATAGGACCTAGCACCGAGCCTTGGGGCACCTCGCAGTAAAAACCCATTGTAGCTGACCTAGAATCAGTGATAACAATGCAGAAGTGTCTGTCTTTTAGGTAGGACCTGAACCATTTTGGAGCAATGACACTGATACCAACCCAATGTTCAAGACAATCCAACTACAGTAACTAAAACCAGCATCCAAGGATACCAATTATGCTTTATTTTGAAAGTCTAGCTGAGGAAAGCCCTTTTCACCTGCTCAGTGTTTGTCCTTTCAATGAAAGCAACTACTAAAAAAAATTTTTTTAAATGTTATCATTAAAATTATATCATTAGCTATATAACTAATTAACATCCCTTAAGTCAATAAAAGTTTAAATTTAATTTATCATTTTCATATTTCCCTTAATTTAATTAATTTATAAAAAATACAATGATCACTAGAGACAAAGGATTTTTATGATACAACTGTATCTCTGTTGTTTTATACTTTATAGTAACCACCACATCACATTATATTTCTCATTGCATTACATTTTAATGAGGATGATAATGATGATAATTGATGATAATTCTTTATTTTTAATCAGAGTTATATTGTTTCCCCATTGGGGGACACATTGGGGAAACAATATAACTCTCAATACAACACACTAAGGAAATCTGATCTCATTCCTTATATAATTTTCAAGGTTGGATTTTGTTCATTTCATTTTCAAGTCATGTTTCTCATGATACAAACATTTTCAGCATGGTCTTTATGAGACGCTTTGACATCATCACTGTGGGCTGAACACAGACATTATGCAATTTCACTTCTCTGTAATTTTTCACTTCTGTCTGACATGAGTGATATCATACGGACATATTTTCATTTTTCACCAACCTCTAAAGGGGAAGTTCTGAGTATTTTCGCTGCGTCTAAATACACAAGCCTGTCAGTCAGTCCCACTGTGTAGTGACGTGATGTTTGTCACGATTTCCTTTTATACACAGTAGTATTCTGTTATAACTTCTGTGGTTTGTGCTTCTCTTTTCACCGGAGCTGGCTGGGAGTGTCCTGTGGCGTCTAGGGGTGCATTCCCTTTGCCATGGGGAGTACTAACTTCACTTGTTCCCAGTTGTAACCCTATGGGAGTGGGGATTCACTGCTTCTGTCTCAGCACACTTGCTCCCATGTTTCCATGTTCGACCTGCCTCTGTGGTTGTGTTTTCTCACACCAGAGCATCGGTTGAAAATTCCCAGTTGCCTCTCAAAGTCGCAGTAAATGTTTGTGTGCGTCTACATGAAAAAGGTCAGAAATCTGACAGGAACAGAACTGAAAGACAGTTCCAAAAGCTTTCCTGTAAACTACAACAACAATTAATCATCAAAAGGTCACAAGTTACGGAAAGTCCAGATCTTTCAAGTTGTTGTTGGCAACGTGTATCGATAAGTTACTTAAATGCAAATAAACCTCACATATGTGTATCAAACATAAGTGCACAGGCACACATGCACACAAGCATGTACAAAGTCAGAAAACAAGAAGTATTTAAATCTTTGTAAGTCACTGTTCCGGGAGCCAAATTTATGGTGAGAACACAGCAGAAAGCAAACAAGCAGGGAAGTGTAGCATGCTTCATGAATACTAATTTTGGTGCCATTAGCCAAAAGGCTACCACATGAGACAGCTGGAAAATGCCTGATAGCAGTCTCTGTTGAACAGGGGGTGGGTGGGGGTTTGGAGGCGTGGGGGGGGGGGGGGGGGGGGGGGGGGGGGTGTTGAGCAAAATCACAAACCTTTGGTCAACTGTTGTTTAAAATCACTTGCATGTACCATCAATATTAGCATATTATAGACAACACAGCATTGTGAGACTGTCGTGTGAGATGGTGACCCCACTGGCAAAGCACTGCTGCTGTGAGTGGAAAGTAGGAAGGATGGAAGGAATAAGAGGGGGCAATAAGCGGCTGAATCAGTGGAGCCAGGAGCCTGACATCTCAGGTACCAACAATAGCTCTCTGTGCCAAACACTGACTTCACTCCTGCTCCTGACTCTGAGTGTGTGTGTGTGTGTGTGTGTGTGTGTGTGTGTGTGTGCGCGCGCGCGCGCGTCACAAGAGTGGCAAGAGGTCATATGTGAAAAAAAAAACAAAAAAACAAAAAAAACATTCCCTGGTCTCCCCATAAATAATCTGGTCCTTATTTTTCTGGATTTTTTGGTAATCCCATGTCCCTGGGGATGTAACGACTTGGGATTAATATGTTGGATATACCCACAGCTTCCATGTTGCAAAGCAAGCCTATAAGAACTGGGTCAACTGCCAAGAGGAGGTGATTAAGGTTTGTCTCTTTGACAGGCACCCAAAGCCTGACAAAGAGAGGTAAATTTAGCTGAGGCGCCTTATTTCTTATGGAGGTGAAAGATGAAGGCACGCCTCCAGAACCCATTGACCCATCCTCTGATCATTTACACACCCATGACCTCCAACTCTGCAGTGATCCAAAGCTATTACTTTCATTTTGGACCTATCCATCTTACATTAATATTAATTGACTATACAGTGTTGCATTGCAAACATCACTGAAAAACAGGACTTGTAGATTCAAGTGCAGCTCTGGAGCCAGGGGTCTAAGGTGAGATGGGCCTTCTGGTGAGGCAGTGTTCTCCATGGGTTGACATACAGGGGTACATACACTCGATGTGCAATGATGTGATTAACATACGTCACTGGTGCTCCCTTCCACTGGTTGTGTTAGATCACTGGTGGCTTAGATGATTGCTGGGTCTCACAATGTCTCCCAGACGCAAAGGCATGACTTAATGTGTCCAGTAAAAGCCAGCAGGCCAACTGCTGCAGCCGGCCTGGCTAGGCTTGGCTAGGACTGTGCTGGGCTGCGGTGCACTGGGTTGGCTACAGCTGGCTGCAGCTGCCAGATAGCTACGTCAGAAGCAAGCAAGAGACTGGATGATGAGGATAAACAAAATCAGCTCGTTTGGAAGCAGAATATAAAATATGTTGATATTATAACAATTTAATATGCATGTGTTGATGAAAGTAAACAAGACATTGTTATTTGTGTAGTTATTTCAGAAATATACTCACAGCTAGCAAGACTATCCAGACAGATGGCTTACAGTGACCTGTCATGGTGTTGGCAGGAGTTTTTGATTAGATCGCAATGTAGTGTAGGTTTTGAGTAACCTCCCTTGTGGTTTATATGCAGCTGAAATCTTCTTTGTTCCTGATCGGCAATAGTAACACACAGTACATGACTTCAGAGCAAATATACCATAGACGGCAATTATATTGCAATGCTTAATGGTTAAACTTCATGGTTCATGGTTTACTGTTGCTTTTGCTTTGCCTGTAATGCAAAGCAGGTGAGGGAGGCAGTGCCACTGAGGCACGGCCTGAGTGGCTCGCCAGTTTGGATTGGGCAGCTTTTGCCCATATATCCTCCGTTAATGTATCAGCCCTCCCCCTGCCTGCCATGTCCCTACCCTCACCCCTTTTCAACCAGACCTGGTCCATTAATGACATCCATTTTGGGAGGCGGTAAGAGAGGTTCTTTTATGTGGCAGCGATAAAATAGCTTTTTGCCTATGCTTAGCAATGGTGCTGCTCTGGGCAGTAGACCATTACATGAAAATAAACCTAATTATTTTCTGTGCCGCTGCAACTGTAGCCCCCAGTCCCCAGCTGCAAACTTAGACTCATGCCCTGGCCTCAGCTCCTGGGCCTCATGAAGCTCAGCCTTCCCCAACTCTGCAAAGCTAACTGAAAGAGTAAGATTGATTCACTTAACCAATAACTGGAACAATGGTCTTAACTCTAAAAAACATAACCACCATCAGATTCTGGCTCCTAAAATAATCTGTGAAGTGTCCCCCTTTTAAAGCATTAACTCCAACCTGATGTAAGTGGGGGTTTAAGAACGTAACCAGGGAATATATCTGGTAAATCTTAATCTAATAATTCCCATTTGAGCATGAATACATATGTAAATGAGGCTGGAGGGGTTGCGTAAAAGGGGCAAATGGTGTAAGTCTGACATGCTACAAACATGAACCATATGCGTTTCCCTCTTTGTCTGTAAATGCAGTCAGATGGCTTTGTTCTTGCAGTACCCCCTAGGAGAGGGTTCTGTTCAACCCAGATCTCCTCTACTATTTCCCCCCTGTCCCCTTCTCAGTTCATCCTAGGTCCCTTCAGGCAGCCACAGACCTTTCCAGCCTGCTGGAACTTTGTTTCCTGGAAGATCCTCCTCTGAGTGTCCCCAGCCAGATAAGGATAGTGTGTGTGCGGGTAGTGGCGGAGTGGCTAGAATAACTCGAAATATCTGTGACCAAGCCCAGAATAACTGCATTATGAAGGGGAGGTGGACCGGAGGAGCCAGAAGGCACAAGAAAACCACAGTTACAGATGAAAATGAATAGGAAATGGATGTAAATCCACTCTACCTCTAGTCTCAGAAGCTACAGCTCTGCTGGGTATAGTGCTGCACAGTCCCGACCAACAAGGAAGTGTCGTTCAGATTGGGAAATAGGACTCATTGCTTGGCAGCTCATGTGTACCGCTGGGAATGTGACAATGACAAAAAGAGCATTTCTTATAAGTCTTAATAATGCCAATAATAATCGCTTTGCACTCTGTCTAGACAAGGAACGGTTAAATTGGGTGTGTGAGCGTGTTTGGGCACTGGGGGCGGCCACTGCTGGAATGGGTGAGTAAAGTGAGCATTCTATTGAGGTCTTAGTTTGGCTAATCTCCCCCATGTGACAGCACAGCCAGATTTGCTGCCATGGAATGCCACAGGCTGTTGTGCTGGGGACAAAAAGAGACAGAGGCTTAAGCTGCAGGGGGGCAACACTCCGTGGTCCTGGAGAGCAGCGCAGCTATGCCAAGAGAAAAAAAAAAGTTCTCAGGGTTTCCACACACTCCCCTTCCCCTCCTGCCCTCCTCTCCCTCTACATCCCTCCACCTCCAACAGTTATCACCAGCAGCGTGCACTCACCACCAACCATGACACACGTGCATGCACACACACATAGTTCTCACCCACTTCTGGAGGGTGATCAGAGGTGATTTGGGAGGTGTCTTGCACACATCTGAGTCCCCCCCCCTCTCTGTGTGTGTGTGTGTGTGTGTGTTTGTGTGTCTCCGGTGCCTACAGTCGTCCCTGTCCTGGCTGCTAACAGTCAGCTTAGGACCACATCTGGTCTACAGCCGTACAGGGTACACAGTCTTCCCATGAATACCACAACCATGGCGTGGACAAACAATACAGATCCTGAGGGTGGATCGCTCATCTACCCAACATTCAATGTTTTTCTGCCTTCCTCTTTTGTGGTGCACATCATCTTAAAGGAACGGGACAGAAACCATCAGCATATGCCTTAATTTTCACCCCGCAGTAACAGACGCTCATTACAGCTATCAATCGTCCTGCTGGTTTGTTGTGAAAAGTTCCAGTTCAGCTCACAGTTATCCCACTGAATCCATCTTCTCTCGGTTTTGGGGTTTTTCAGGAATTAATTCTGCAACTATAAACATGATAAGATATGAACAGTGGTGAGGAACATTTTGTCCTTGTGAGGTAATGTGGCTCCATCCTTAAAAATGTGATGGAAAGAGCACAAATGTGAGATCCTCAGATGGCACTGATTAATTTATGTTAATATTATATATATAAAATATATTAATTTTATATTAATTTAATATGTATGTGCACTTCAGACAGAGATGACAATGGCATCAAAAATCTTGTTACTTGTTGGGGGCTTAGAAAAAATTACGTGCTCTCAGTGAGTATAAATGACCTGTGTCACAGATTCAAAGGCTCAGCCCCAATCCCCCTAACCCAACCAGCCCTTCACAAACCAGCCAAATCCCCCAGAGCCCCAGATCTCCAGTCTGGGACGGACGTGAGAATCCTTGTCTAGTAGGGGTAAGAACATGCAGTTCTGTCAGTGTCAACTCCACCCCTTCTCCCCTCTTGCCCCCCTCCAATGCTTTAATTAAAGAAATAATCAGGATTTGCATCACAATGGCACCCAGGGCTCTTACCAATAGTGGCCCGTTTGCCATCAGAAGTCTAATGAAAATGTAACATTACCTAAGCCCTCCTTCACAGATTCTCAGATTAGCCATAGTGGACTAGAAGAGAAAGCTCGGACCTTGAGTTGGTTTAATTCTTTTGTATGATAAGCATCGGCCCCCTAAATCCGGCCTGGCCAAATCCTCTTGAGAGGGGCTAAGTGGCAGAGCTGAGTGAAGAGAGAAGAGGAAAGAAGAGAAGAGAAGAGGAGAGAGGAGCAGAGAGAAGAGAGGACAGGAGAGGAGAGGAAAGGACAGAAAAGGAGGGGAGGTAGCCAAGGCAGCCATACCAGGCTTAGGCTGGGCCAGACCCCTCCTCCCTTCGCCTGCCTCCGCCCCATTGCCCTCCCCCCTCAGCTGTCCCGAGCCACAATAGGCTGAGCATCTTTTGTGGCATTAACGGTTTGTAGGAGCAGGAGAACAATGTATGAGAAGTGAGGAGCGCGGGGTTCCCACACACAGGGCCGACATGTCCTCACACCCCCACCCAGCCACCCCTCAAAGAAGGCAACCTGAACACAGCTGATCATGGCCCCCCTCTGTGCCCCCCTTTCACACAAAACACACTTTCCTCCACATGCATGTACACACACACACACACACACACACACACACACACACACACACACACATACTCTTACAATGCAAACACTCACATGCACGTTTATATACATTGCTGGTCCGACACAGATATTTGCTCATGTTTAATGCATAAAATAAAAATGTATGGCATGGGATGCCGTTGTTGATATAGATGCATATAAGCATGCGCACATGCACATACACTTGCACATGTAGTTTAATTGCCTGCTGAGGCCATAGATGGCCAGGGAAAATCCTTTTGTTGCATAAAGGGTGAGGGTTTGTCTGGGATCTTGATTAATTTGTACTGTCATATGTGGGAGGGGTTTTTTACTAGGGGGTGCAGGGTGGGAATTGTCACTTACCCAACTCTGGGGTCCTCCCTGTCAAATACACTGACAGTGTACTGTGGTCTCTAAAAATGGGTTCCAACCCTCTGATGAAGAAACCTTTGGCTTAAGCTGTAGATAATCAGCATTGATTCAAATGTACATGAATGATTTATCCACAGCCAGAAAGTTAAGTATGTAGATTTGTGTAAAACAGTATATTCAGTCATGGTGAGCTCATTCATCAGAACATTTGAGCACAGGCCAAAAATCAACTTATTCTTTCTCATAAAAGTTTGATTAATCTCCCTTCCTTGTGTCCCTTGTCACTTTTATTCTCTGTATGCTTTTTGTGTTGTGATATCACTCACTTTACTATGATAGGTAAATCTGTCTCCTGCAGGAAATTAGAATTACTCCACACACAAGTGTCCTGATGAATTATGATCAAGTAAGTAAACAATGGAAAATGGATTGTTTTTTCCCTTGGACATGAAGTGCATGAAATTTAACAATATGCTTTATGGCGTTGAAACAATTTTGTCAGTACATTGTATGTACTTGCCAATGTGATTCTTCCAAGATATGACAGAGGTAATGACAACCATATAAAAGCTTTGATCTTGATATTTATGTATTTATTTATTTTTGTTCACACACTCGTTTGTTTCGTTTCCTTTTTTCATTTATCTGCACCTTTCCGGGCCTGTAGGAATGGCAGGTCACATGTTAAGGCCAAGTAGGGGGAAAAGTGGCCAGGGTGCCACACTCTTGCGTGCATCCAGCCTTGGGTGAAATTAGTGTGACTGCAAGCTCAGCAAGTGTGTGTTTGTGCATGAGTGAAAACCAGTCTGCATGTGCGTGTGTATGTGCATGCATGAGTCTTTGTGATTTGCACTGAACCAGAGCATTTAGTGGCCTAATAGCTCAACATGCCACTGTCAGCAGCTGCATTGTTAACCCTGAACAGTGTAATTCCCTCAGGACTGTCATATAATGACATGAGCTACAGAAACATACAAAATATGAATTGAGCGCAAGTGTTCAGATGCCATCTGTTTAAGTGTCTGTCTCATTTATCCTGTATTATGTGTGCATGCGTTTGGAGTGTGTCCTTGTCACCCTGCGTAAAATGTCATTGTAATAATGTGGAATAACGTGTCTTCACCCCTCCCTCTCCCCTCTGCTCTTCCTCTGCTCTCTTACCCTCCATCATCCAATTTAGCTGTGTGTGGCACTCAGCGGATTCCCACACTCCACTGCTCTTGTGCTGTCAGACCCAATCAGAGGCCGGATCTGTATTGATTTTCAGCCACCTGTGCCAGGCGCCTTGCTGCTGCAAAGACTCCCTGCTCCCTTCCTCCTCTGCTCTCCTTCCCTACCCCGAGTCTGCCACCGTCTCCCGGGGCAACTGACGCACAGTGTGCAGTGCAGTCCATTTGTCACCAATTGTCAGCGTTTAGCAGGGCAATGATGTGTGGCAAGATGGGGGAGAAAGGGAGGGGAGGAAGGGAAATGGAAGCTTGGGATGTGGGGGCAGGTGGAGGGGGTGGAAGAGCTCCCTCCAATTGGATGAGAACCACATCCCACCACGAAACCCCTTGCAATGAGGACACATCACTCTCGACTGCAAATGTGTGTTTATGTGTGTGTGTGTGTGTGTGTGTGTGTGTGTGTGTGTGTGTGTGTGTGTGTGTGTGCATGCATTTGCCCCTTTGCTCCTCAAAGTATAGTAGCTGGAAAAGTTGAGTCTCTAAGTCAGGTAGGCACACACCCTTCCTGAACACACTGCGTGTTATCAAATCTACGGTTGTCTCATTCATTCACTTCACAGGATAAATGCTGGGCTACACTTGCCATACATTCCAAATCACCATAACCTGATTTGATTTTCAACAGGGGACTATTGAGTTGCACCAGCAATCCACCGGATTGCCTGGGGATGGTATTTGTTAGCACAGAGAGTGAGTGTGTCTGATGTCCTTGTTTGTTTTCCTTAATAACCAGAGACTTTTTAAGAATGTCAAGGGCTGGATGTCATTAGCGGGTGCGGCCAGTCCCTGGTGAGACAAGGCCTGAGTTCAGCTTACTCACTTCCAGCACTGAGTCAACAGAGAAGGGGCAGTCTTCCGCCATCACAGCGCCCATCGCTAAGCCCAGACCCTGAACTCAGTCAGTGGAGACTGAGAGAGGTGCCCCAGTAAGAGAGGAGATACCAGTGTCCTATAATGGATCTGTTTTCATTCCAGGGGAAGTGGTTATTTAAGTAGACTATAGGGAGAGCCCCCTTCTCCAAACATCCACAGAGGGGTTTATACTCTGAGGGTCAATTGATGTTTTGAATTGAGGAGAGGCTATCAGTGAGACAGTGGAGAGTAGCTTGGTGGCTACAGGTCTGTGTAAAAGCTCTGTGTTATGGGGTCTGAACCCTTAGGAGGTACACCAGACAAATGATCACAGTATCATTTTTATTCAGTTTGCAGACATCTTCTCATATAACTATGATTTATCTCCTGGACTGTGTAATACACCTTTCTAGGTAGCAAAGGACCGAACAGTCTAACTTTTCAACATTTCACATTTTCGTTCACAGCAGGAGGTTGTAAGTTCTGTTGCACTGACCGGTACCAGTCTTAAGTCCAACTGCCAGGATATAGTTTGGCAGTGAAACTTAAGAGACTTTAGTCTTCCACCTCGTTAAAATTATTTTACACCTTCTTCAGTCCAAGGTTGACAAAGAAGCTCAGATTCTGTAAGGATGCCATCTGAATGTGACACCCTGATATTTTCTTCAATTTGCAGAAGCAAACACAGATGAAATGCTTTTGATATACATTCCACACAAATGGCCCTTTTCATAGGCTGCCAGGCAAAATGTGTTGGCTTGGCCTTGACTTCAGGTGCCTCCAACAATTATGAAAATATGATGGGTGTAATCTTTAACAGTGCTTGGTGTGTGTTTAAGTGTATGCGTATGAGTGAACGTGAAACTGGGGGTGTTTTTGGCAGGTTGCTGCTCTGCTTGGTGCCACTGTGCAACTTGTGTTAATGGATCTTCAGTAGGGGGTGTCCTGATTGCCCAAGCGCCTTTCGTCTGCTCTCCTCCTGGGCTGCAGTGCCAGAGAACGAGTCTCAGGACGCATTTTGAGGATCAGCTTATGTAAACACAGACTGACCATTCCTGGGTCCATATGGAAGAGATCATCGCGTAGAGAGCGGCGTGACGCCTGTCATAGTGGGGCCATGGGATCACATATATCCCCACCCATTCCCCTAAATATTTCCCCTGTCTCCTTCCCCCAAATAGCCCCTCCTAGAAAATACATTCAAATCTGTCAACAGGGCTTGCAACCTGGCAAGCACTGCTGGTCTTCAAAATCACTGACTGCCTCCCTGGATTGGCTGGTGGACGCTATGAAGACTGTTGCTTAACTGCTAAGACCACCACTAACAAATACTAAACCTGTTATCAAACCTACTGCATGTACTGGAATTGAAAAGATAGAAATGATAAGCAAAATTTAACACATCCAGCTCCTTCGTGTCCTGAAGTTTAGAGGTTAATGAGCAGCAGTGTAATTACTGTGCTGAGGACTTGCTTCTTCTCATAATGGATGACTGGCTCGGGATTAACTCATTACCCCCTGTCCTGACCATGCAATTAGGCCTTGCACCACAATTAAGTCTCCATCTTACGCCTCACTAGTCACTAGACACAGTGATCGCTGCCAGCGCACCATCGCTGCTACCTCTTATCTCCACTCTGTGGATGATCAGTGAGCTATGGTTGGTGATTGTAATGACAGCTATTGTTTCTGCAAGTCCTAGTTGGTGTATGGTATTGATTAGATTGGGTATGTGCTACGACTCTCAAAGCGTGTTGACATACAGGCACAGATGCAGAGGTTATGGGTTGTCTGTGGCTGCTGTCAGTAACATTTTAGGTCTTCCAGGGTCCTCCAGACGTCTGCCAGGGTGGCCCAAGAACAGTGTTGCCCATCTGGAAGCAGCTCCTCCTGAGTCTGGACTATGTGATGGATGGGGGTATCTCTGCAGGATGTCCAGTTAAGCCCGCCGACAGGGACCCAATCAATCACCCCCCTCCTGTCCCCACTGACGGGCACCCACCCCATAAGACTCACAGGTCAAGGGTTCTGTCAAGGCATCTCCAACTCCTTACACTCCTCCCTTGACCACAGGAAAACTAATTTGATCACATTAAGTGTGTCTTTTTTGGTAGGAGTGTTCATTGTGTATCTATTTGTTGCTGTCACATTCAGATAATCATAATATCTTTGCCATGGTTGTTTTGTTTGTTTCACTAGCTCATTTGTTTTTTCTCATGGACTGCTGCCCAAGCCTTAAGTTTCTGTATTACAGAAGGAAATGAATAAAAGTTGTCTAAGCCGGGGGTGTCAGAGGAGACTAAGCTATCTGGTTGGATCCTTAGTTTCAGCCTGCAAAATTATCTTCTTCCTCAGCTTTAATGGAAACCACAAACAGAGATCTTCTTCTAATAGCAACAGAACTGATACCAATATATCACTAACAGTAGCTGCACACACTGGAATGTCTTTGATTTATGATCAATACATCTCCTCAATCAAGCCATTCTGACAGCTTCACAATCTATTATCTTGTCAGGATCTCAGACCAAATTGTTAGTGAAAAGCAGGTCTTTGAACCAATCTCCTGTGCCGTGATTGATGGGGGTACAGACAGATTTTCCATTGCTCTGGAGACTCCACTTGTCAAGAGACATCTCAGGTTTCTGGCAATAGTCCTCAGTTGCAGTTTTTGAGACACAGGTAGATCCACTTTCAATATGGAAATGTAGAGATTGATTGATGATCACAATATTTTTTATGTCTTTATGTTTGACAAAATAGTGATAATAGTGCCATCTTAAAGTTTTTTAAGTATGTGTTTGTTTATGAACTGAGGCAAGAGAAAGGTGTAGCAATTGATAAAACTGGTTACAGGGTCAATGGGAGGCCTTTTTTTCCTGTCAGTCAGTTGGCCCACCTCGGCACTTGTCAGTCATAATGACAAATGACATCGCTTGATGAAACGGAGGGGTTACATCATCACTTCCCTAATGAGGCAGCTCACAGCAGGAGGGGGAAAGAGGGAGCAAGACAGGCAGCATGGACAGAAAGAAGGATAAAAAGGAAGAGAGGGAAGACCACTTTTCTGTTGCCAAATGCCCATGGCTGTCCAGATACTGTCTGTTTGTCAATGAACTGATTTTAGGATTGCTGTGGAATACTGAAATTGTGATCATTTATATAACAGAACTTTATCTCAAATGATAACTTTTGTTCTTGATTCCAACCCAGTGTCACATTAAAGTGTCCCATTGTACTGATCATATAAGGGCAGATATTTGAGCTAAGCCATCTGTATTGTTAGTTGGAATCCACTTATGGAAAGCCATGTGGTAAAAAGCAACAGTGAGGCAACATATATTTAAACAGTAGCATATCACAACTTTTAGTCATGAAACCAGGGACCAGTGATAAAAAAGTTCTACTGAAATATTATCTTTTCATTCACAATACATATAATTTGTCATGGCGTTTGTTGTGAATGTAGCGTGGTAGCATCAGCAGCAGACAGGCCAGAGGACATTCCTTGTGGGCCTGTGTCTCTCTGTGTCTTTATGGCTGGCTCTGGACTTGGCGCTGGAGTCCGAGGGGGAGATTATCTGGCCTGTCTGCCTTCAGGAGCTCTCAGGGTTTGTGTCTTTGTGCAGCATTAGAGCTGGCTGGGAGTGCGCCCACCGAGAAAGGGGAAATGTGTTTGACATACGCTCAGCGCACACGGTCGTGGGGAGGCTGGAACAGCAGGATACGATTAATGACCACAGAATAAGATTGTTACAATATGGCTTCTCTCACCCCCACCTTCTTCACCGTGGGGCTGTCATATTTTACGGACTTGCCTGCCTGTGTGTGTTTGCAATGTGTTTGTGTGTGTGAGTTTGCCTGTGTTGGGAAGGGGCCCTTTTATCCTCTCTTTTTGTTGTTTCTCTGTCTCTCTCTCTCTCTCCCTCTGTCTTTCTCTGTTGATGTGGGTCATTGATATGCAACAGCGCATTCCTGGATCTTACAGGAGAGTCTGTTCTCATGGTTATTGTGGAGTACTTTGGCAGATTAGACACAGGGACACAGGTCCTTGGACTCTAGTTATGGTGTAGGTAGGACATAAAACCTGTGAATGTGAAGGTTATAAGACACCTGAATTATCAGATGTATAACTGACTCTACAATCTAACAGCAACAGCAAATATATGTGTAATATAAGTGTTTCATTTATGTAATCATTGTTAATTAAATACATTTTACAAAAGTTTTTCTTCTCAGTTCCTGGACTGTTTTAATTCTTCTGTTTGTAATTCTGTGGTGTTGAGGTTGTTTAATATCAATCACAGTTGGAGTAAATAATGCAGCAGTACAATGGTGACATATAAATTTGCAGTGCAACAATAAAGATAATCTTTAAATGAAGGTTCATGGAGAAACCTCAGGAAAAAAAATCTGGAGGCCAAATGTTGCCATATTGTTGTAGTGGAAGGCTCCCTTGAGTGATCCTCACAGCTTTGGGGTCAGTGACCAAAGCCCAAAGGGCCACAGGGGCATGGATGTGCAGGGGTAGAGAGGGCAGGAGGAAGAAGAAAAAAACCTTAACAAGGTGTCAAACAGGCCTGTTGGATCTTTGCACATGAGCGCACACATAGCTGAACCTGCGCTGTGATGTTTGTTGACACATCTGGGAGAGAATTTTGAAGTTTTCACAGCTATCATAAATCGGGAGAGGGCATGATTTTTCCCAGGGTTAGGACGCTCATCTCACTCTCTATTGGCAAATGCTAACGGGCTATCATGGCCCATGAACACCAGCAGGCTTTACTACGGCAACCAGCGATAATAGATTTGGGGGACATGCCCTTCTGCAGTTTGATTCTAAGGCCTTTCCCACTCATCTGCTGGGGGTTAAACTTGGCAAAGATGATTTTCCAGGTAGAGAGAAAACTGTAGTGTGAAATGATGACAGACACAACAAGGAGTAAAATTCCTCCTGCAAGAAAAATAATCATTAACAAAATGCAGTCTTGCAGTCAAGAAGTTGGCTTTACTGCCCATAAAAACCAAATGTCTGCCTCCTGATTCTTCTCTTCCTGACGTCTCCTTGGAATTTCACAGCAAGTTACAGAAAGTGACTTGAGAAAAAGGCTGAGAGAGTGAGGGCTGGACGTACCATCTGGCAGCTTTGCCTCTGTGCTTGGGCACCACACTCACTCATTTACTGAAATGTGTGATCCTGCTCTAAAGCCAGAGATCAAAACTTCTCTTTCATCTAGCCCATGTAAAAAAGACACTTAACTGGCACCTTTTCTGCGTTTTTTCCACTGTCTCTCTCTCTCCAGATGAATTGGCCAGTTTCCTCTCCTCTATGATCTGACAGACAGAAAAACATAGGTCCAACAGAGGTTAGCATCTTTTTCAGTCTCCCTCTGCACTAGTTAAGCAGCAATATTGTGTTTTATGCATTTAACATACGGCAGACCTCATCACCCTCACCATGGGCTTACCACACACACCTGTTCCCCCAGCTGCTGTTGCAAGGCACTCTGGGACATGATGCTAATTCTATGTTTTTTAATGTTGGAAAAAGGGGCACTGGAGAGGATTCTCATGAGGTTTGTTTTTTTTTTGTTATAAATACAGCTGCAAAATTAGGAAAAGTTTTAAATCTGAATTTATGTGAGCTGGAACTGTGTGAAACGATAGCCTGCCACAAAAGGAATATGGCCATCAAAGAGATAAAACTGTCTGAGAGGAATGGGCATCTGTAAAAGTAACTGTTCTCTAAAATTAGAGGTGCATAAAAGCTTCCAGCAGAGTCTCTCTTCACCTTGTTTCAAAGTATTCCCTTCTGCACATGATAAGGCTAAAACTGCTGATGCTTCAGAGGTAGCTGGAAAGCACTAGACTGCCTGTGGAGAAAATAATGGGGCCGCACAGCAGAACAAACCCGAGCCATGCCCCTCCCCCATCCCAGAACTGCTACCAATTAATAAAGAGGCTGCACACATAACTTTGTAAAAGTCGCAGGATGGGACTGTGACCACATGATGCCTTTTTGACAGACCCGTTAAATTAGGTTACAATGTATTATTATTATTGCTTGAGATATTAGCTTTAGTTTCAAAGCTAGCAGGCTTAGCATTCAGTGTATTTACACCCATTTATGAGAGCAGTCAGCTGTCTCGCCCCAGTAATCTTCCTGCAAACCTTGAGGACAGAATCACAAGACACTTGTGTCTTATTAGCCTCTTTACTCAAATTGAGTTACTGCTTCTATTTACTACAGTGAAGTGATATTTGCTTTAATTTTAAGGGAACTTAATACTGTCTGCTTCCTCCTGTGCTGTCAGCATCAGGCCTGGGGGCTCTGCTTAGCGCCCTCTGACAGAGCTCCACATGGAGGAAATGAGGCCGGTGAAGACCCCATTGACCGTAAGACATTCTGCCCATATTTCACTAAGCTCCTCTCCCAAAGGAAATGGCTGCAGAGACGGACGATATCAGAACACATGCTGGGGCTGGGGATCAGCAAAGGAAAGAGAGTGAGAAGCAGCAAAAGAGGAAGTGAAACCTATACATAACACATGTAAACAGACACATATGACAAGAGAGCATGGAAAGTGGCGGATTGTAGATTTTGGAAAATGTGAGATAGAGGCATTTTAAATTGAAAGCAAAACAAAATAAAACAAAACAGAAAAAAAATGTTTTTCATTTTCTTTTTAAGTTTATGTGACTCTAAGAGAGAGGGACTGCCCGGTTATGTGTGTGTGTGTGTGTGTCACTTTATGTCTCCATGACAAAATGAGTCACTGTAATTAATTGGTTTACTGCCAGGTTAGACCATGTCTATCTCTCAGGAATCTGCATTTGGCCCTGAACTTTACTTTTACATGTTAGTTGAGGTATTAACTTATTTGAACAGAGGATTAAGTCTTACTGGTCGTCCCATAAATGGAATGGCCAAACAGAAGGGAGGTATGTTTGAGATACTGGGCCCTGTAAGTAAAGAAATGGCTGCCAATAAGTTTGTCCTACTCTAGTGGCTGCGAGAACTAGGAACTTATACCTCTGCTCCCCCGAAAGACACACACTCCCACACCATGTGCCACTCATTTCATTCTTGTTCTGATCTGAGAGCTTAGTTGACTCAATGGTCTTCAGTTTACATTGTTTTTCACGCTGTTATCCAGTACGGGCCAAACATGAAAGATAATTATGAACTGAGAAAGCAAGCAGGCAGAAACCTCACAGCACTCCTCCTGTATGCAATTCAGTAGCTGAACAAGTCTCTATAAATAGTACACTGCATGGCAGGAAAAAAAATATTATTACAAGCCATTTTTGGTTATTTTATACAAAATTGTGGTCACCATTTAAAACAATGAAACAACACAGAAACGAGGCTGCATTCCTACGTTACACGTCAGATCTCTATATATATATGTTACAGCCACAGCCTTATGCCTTAAAGGGGACCTATTATGCTCATTTCCAGCTCTATATCTTTATTCTGGGACTCCACTAGAGTAGCTTTGCATGATTCACAGTTAAAAAACCTCCTTATTTATCTTATACTGGTGCTTTATGCAGCCCCTTCAGTTCAGCCTCTGTCTCTAACTGACAGTTTTAGTTAGCTCCTGTCTCTTTAAGGCTCCCCTCCTGATGAACCCACTCTATTCTGATTGGTCAGCTTTCCGTCAGCTTTACCATGGCTCGGCGTGACTACCCCCTAAACAATGGAAAAATGCCATAAAGTTAGCGGAGCGGAGTAGATGACCGTAGAAACGGAGTGTTCAGAGCAGTCTGAAGCTGGTGCTTTTTGCTCACAGGGATTACTTCTACATATGTTTACCTCATTATTTGACACTTTGGCCACATTTAATATGAACATCTAACATTCTAACATTATATATATGACTGAAAATAAGGAAAAGCATAATACGTCCCCTTTAAGGATCAACAGCCAGAGCTTGGCTTATATTCAGCTCTCATGCCCCTTGAGAACGGTATCAGTTTTGCTGACATGTCGATTTGCTCCCTCTCTAACAACCTGTGCCTAATGGGTATGTGCACTGTAAAACTATATGCTCTTTGGAGATTTAGGTACAGAGAGAGAATTAGCAAAGACAAACTGCTGTATCCGTGGTTGGTTGGACAGCACAAACTTCTCTCTCAGTGTCTTAATTGGAAACAAATGTACAGATGGATGGAAAATCTTGTTATTATTGGAGAGAATCCTTTTCTGAGCAACGACGGATAATAAAGATAAAGATGAGAAATCTTGATTATATAAAGCTTATAGACAAACCCACTTGATCCATCATCTCATTTAAGGTCCTGGATTCAATTATGGCGAGTTGTCTTGGTCATAGGAACATTTGCATGTTTTTTTGGCTTTTTTTTTTTTTTTGACATATATTGCTGTCATACACAATAGTTTACAGCAGACTGTGATGAAACACATGCTTTGAGAATGTTTCAACAGAGCTCTACACTAATGTACAGAGCCCCCCTGGGGTAAGCTGAGAAAAAAAAAAGATCCATGTGTAAATCTGCACTCTCAGTTTAGAAATCTGTGTGCACAGTTTATAAACCGTGGCCTCAAATTACGAATCCATGCCAATGGATTTAAAAACCGTAACTACGATTGTCATGGTGTTTACTGTTGCCATGACAATGAAGGTTGCTAACTTTAAGGAGGTAGTAACTTTAACCCACACCATATTGCAAGTGATCATTTTAACCCAAACCATGATCTTTCCCTAACCCTAGTTTATGTGCCTAAACCTAACCAGACCTTAACCACAGTGTTGTCACACCATAAAACATAATTGTTTTTTAACAGTGATTTGTAACGGTTTTGGAAAGCACAGACAATTTATATTGTCCTGCCGATTACTGTCGATTGAGGCGCCATATTGGAAAATGCTCCTGGGGTCAAGGGATCATTTTAACCCAGTTTACAAATCCGTGGGCATGGATTCATAATTCAAGGGCACGGATTATGAATCCTGGAGCACAGGTTATAAACTGTGTGCACAGATTTCTAAACCAAGAGTACAGATTTACACATGGATCTTTTTTTTTTTTTTTTTCTCAGCTGACCCAGGGGATCTCCATACTAATGCCTGACTTAATGATACAACTTGCATTTGGTACTGAGGCCAAGAATATAAAGATAAAGATAAGCTAAAATATACATATTTAAAGTGCAGGTAAGCTATTATCTCATATTATCCACTGACTGTGTTTGTCTCTACAGACCAACCCACTGCCAGCCCTCACCTACCTTCCTCCCAGACTGAGCTGGAGCTCATGAGGCCTCAGACACACTTAATGGGATTATGGTAATATAATTTTGTGACGCTGACCTCGGGCCGGTGCCAGGTTTCTTCCACATCCTCAGACAAAGACAGGGAGCTCACCAAGGGTTCCAGCAGGCTGGCCCAGCTCGGCCTCTTGGCACAGGCCAATGTCCTCATGGGGCCAGCTCAAGATGGATGGCTGCGGGGCAAAGTCTCACTTCCTAAGTCTACTCCAACAGTGAGTGAAATCAAACGGTGACAAGAGGGGATTGTAAACTTAAATAAATATCATTTCCCAAGAGTGAGTTTTCACTCTGATGACTGTCTTGGGGTTTTGTTTTCATGTAACTCTTCTGATTTAATGTATACAATAATCAATACCATTCAGGATGTAGGAAATATGCCCTCCCTTTGCTCCCAACTTGAATCAGCACATAGTAGTTCTTCAGCTGAGGGTGTAGCTTCCATGGAAACGGCCTTGTGGTCAGCTTGTCTTTCTCTGTGATTTAGCAGGGGTTTCCTCCGCTGGATGTGTCTTATTGGTTTAAGAAAGAATTTTATGGACTGGACAATTTAAAAGCAACTCAGTGTGAGGGTCAATTCAAACTGTCTGTGTAGGTAATCTAAACAGAGAACTTCTTACCAGCGGTACAAATAAACTAAGAACACACAATAAATGAGTAATAAAATCAATACAATTATTATGTTTGAAATACAGACATAAATCTGGATACAATTTTATGTTCATTTTATGTTTTCGCCTTGATTAGACCTCTGCTATATTAGACTGTTTTTCTTGAACTATTGAAAGAGGCAAAAGATATTCACACTCACACACACAAATACACCCACACATAGTCCATCAGTCAAAATAGAGTACCGCATGCTTAGGAGCGCTATTTGACTCTTCATCTTGTTTTGTCTCATTTTACTCTGCTGTGTATTTTATTGTTGTCCAGTCTCCGTGGGTGTATCACCAGATTTTTTCCTCTTTTCCTTTTCTTTTCCTCTTTTGCCTTCAGAAAGACCACCCATAGGGTTCGGAGGGGGCAGACATCTCTACGGAATAATAATGGGGTCGTCCTGGGAAAATTGCCCATGGAAAGGCCTGTCTGAAAAAAAAAAAAGAAAGAAAAATTTGGTCTTGTTTCCGATCCTTCTCGGAAACATTCATCAGGGCACTCCTGCTGTTTGGAGGGGAGCAGTCCCATTGCAGCCCCAATCCACTCACTGGCTGGGTCACTCTGCCACTGCCAAGACTTTCTAAGCCGAGGTCAGAAGGCTGGGACACATGGTTTAGATAGTTGCTTTTTGCCCTGATTTTTTTTTTCCAATATAGATTTATTTCAGTAATGATAGGCTGTCCGTGTGATTTCTTAGAGCTTTAATTTCTGATGTCGTACAATTGCTTTGAAACTTACAGCAAAAAGAGTGATCATTATCAGACACAATCTGCTTTGTGACATTGCTGTATGGAACATATTAAATGTATCATTATGTTTGGGCTGCTACTGGGCAAGGCTTTCTGTGTCCTCAGAAAAGCCCAACGAATGAGTCACTGTGGTCTAGCAAAAGGAAAGCCTCAATACTGACGCCATATCCTGATGGGCTGCTACTCTGTGACAACAGCACATGACACTATTCTGATGAAACACGATGAAAGCGTCATCGTGTCACGTTTTTATTTAGGGCAGAGTAGGGAATTCAGTCCAATGATTTCAACTGCATTTCACAGAAATTCAAATAGCCTTCTCAGACTTTTTGAATCTTTGTCCTACATATCCTTTCATTCTTGTTAAAAATGTACATCTCATGTAGTGATAATCTGATCACTTGATTTCCGTTCATTTGAAGCCACGATCGGTTTTTGATGAGCTGGTCTTGCAAATGTAAACTTTTCACATTTTCCCATGCACACAAGCTGCCAAGAACCTGGGAATGAAACAATTCAACAAAAATGTTCTGGTCATTCTCTGAAACTGGAGGAACATGGACCTGTGTTTACCAAAGTCGACTTTTTCCTTGTTTTGCTGAACAGAGATGTTGGCTCCAGCAAAACTTTCAGGCAACATCTTCCATCAGGAGCTAATCATTCCCTGTGTACTGCAGGTTACTTTATGCCAACTCCTGTTGGAGCCAGCTTGGCCATCAGAAAGCATCTGGACATTGTGGTTACTGTTGCCGAATCCAGCAAAACTGTTCAAAATACAGGTGTTTTTTTTTTCTTTTCTTTTCTGTGGTGTTTCTGTTTTGGAGGATGATGACTATTTTGAACCATTTTTATAATATGTACAATATGTATTGGTTCAGTCACCAACACAGTTCTTCAATTTGTAAGATGAAAATTTGGGTTAGTGAGGATCTTCTGTCCCCATGCTCCACCTCTTGCTCACCCCCGAGGCATTGCTAACTGGCCTCCCTTTGCCCTGTTGGGTCCTGAGGCCCTGCTGCCTCACTTCAGGTCTGAGCCACTGGAGAGCCAGTGATAGATGTCCCTCAGGGGATTTCTGTGGGAGGTGGACTCAGGGTTTCACAGACACTGCCCGCTCCTCACTGTTGGAGGGGGAGATGTCAGCCGCCATATTTATCACTGTCTCATCATAACGCAACAAGCCTAAAGTCATTGTATATTGTTTTATTTTCCTATTTTTTAAAATAGGAGGCAAAGTTGCAGAAGAAAAACTCAGAGTAGAAACAACTATTATGTCTGAAAAGACAAAGAAGAATGGTAGCCTATATACACACTCTATCTAAAATAATGCAGGGAGAAACACACTGAAAGACTTTCATTGTTTTTTAAATCACTACATGAGCAATATTTCTAGAAGTGTAAAATTAGAAAAAACATATTTAAACCACAATTCTGACAATGGATACTCTCATAAATGATTCATCTGAGTCATTAATCTGTGAATGTCGGTAAATTCCATGAGGTATTTCATGTTGAAAAAATGTAGTTCCCCTTTCTGTACCCACATTCCCTTATTTTATACTTCTATTCCAGTTACTGCTTTCAACTTTCAACAAATCCCAGAACCTTTTTGTGAAGTAAAAATTAGCATATTGAGGTATCATCATCACATCAATATGATATGTTACACTGCATTTTAGCCTTTGGTATATAGAATTAATTTATTTGAAGTGCACATTTGCATTTACATTTACATTTTACGGTTATTTTCTATATTACACTAGTGTATATCTATTTATATCCTTCTGATAAACAACTTTTGTCTTTACATTGGGTGCAACATATTCAGTGGAAAAATTAAACTGTGCTTCCTTTTTTCCAGAGAATCTATCAAGAAATTTTTAAGGGAAGTAATACGTACTTGCAGCAATGAATACAAAGGTATTACGATGAGATGATGAAATGGTTTGTTATTCTATTTAGCTCATTAAAACAGTAGTCCTAGTAAATAACATAGTAAATTGGAAGTTAACTTTTTTTTATGAATGCTCAAAATTGACAGTTTTGCTTATAGATATATCTTGATGTCCCATGGTCATAACATCATCTTCATCTTTATTTTTATTTTTTTTGTCACAATGGATGTGTTGATTAACAGGTTTACTTTATGATGTGTAATGGGAAGTTATGGAGTCAAGCTAAAAAAAAAAAAAGTCCAGTCACTGCAGTGAGATGAGGTGCAGCGGTGGGTGGCAGAGAAAGGTTCAGTCCAGTTGATGTGAGGAAAGAGACGTCATCTGTGAATGTGCCTCAAATTTCAACACAAAGCTATGGTACCTGATTGTGTTTACACTGTCACTGATTTATTAAGGTCAGCTCTATTCCTATATTACTTGGCCAGAAATGAATAAACAATATTCAATGTCTAGTTTGTTTCTTTAAGCCATCGTGTATACAGGCAGGGGAGGGGTGTGGACATACGTCTTCTCAATAGGCCGTGGTAATAATGGACCTGTGACCTCATGGTCTGAGAAGCCACAAGCAAAACCACTGTTCCCAGTACCACATCTTGAATATAACAGTTTGTTTTTTTGTTTTTTTTTTTCTAACTTGACAATGGTCTAGCAATAAATTTAGCAAACCAACAACCTGGATCTGATTGATGCACATTAAATTAATTTTCTTGATATTTTGAGCATGAGTTTGTGGGTACCTTGTCATAACTGGTATGAATAAACATCACTGATCTTTGACTGACAAACACTATCAGACACAGGGGACCACAGTTGTAAACATACTAGATAATACAGCATGAAACATGCTGATGATAAATGGCACAAGACAATCACACAGTTCTCAGTGTTTTGTTTTTATTGCAAACAATATAATACAAAAGATAAGCTTTTAAGACAATGCCATGTTTACCTAGGGAAACTGCATTAAGGAGATGACAAAATGAGAACTAATGATACAGAATATAAAATGAGGAACGCAACTTTTTTCAAAAACAAAACGTATCCTGTTGATTCCAGCAAATTCTTTACAAAACAGCCGCAGCTTCCATATCCATTAATTCATTTGTTAGAAAGAAAAAAGAGAAAACTTCCAGTTTTTCTTTTTTTAGAGAAAGACTCATCGTGTTTATCGTAATTATAAGTAATCTGTACATAACTAGATCATGAATAAAGGAAACTTTTATACGGAAACATTTACAAATGATAAATAAAACAAAATTTGTACCACATATGACAGCAAACTATTCCACTGAAAACATTTCATCTCAGTTAGCTGCTGCTGAATTAAAAAGATAATTGCAAATAGTTATTTTCAAATAAAATTAATGCTAAAGAATAAATTAAGAAAAAGGTTAGGAAAAAGGATGGGGCTATAGGAATGATAGAAGCATGCCAGACTCAGACCTGCTGGCTGCTGAGGAGAATCAGGTCAAAGGTCACTTCCTGTATCTCCTCAAGCAGGAAGTCAGAACTACGCTGTGATTCCAACACTGCAATGCAAGCGGACAGAGCCTCCCTAGTGTGGCTCCACAGGCACCAATGGTATCAAGGCAGTACCCAGATAAAAGCAAGCATCGCTCAGTTACATCTAGTAACACAGTAAGGCCCCTAGTAGAGTTACATGGCACCTGCTATAGCGTTTCCAACACAATAATTTGAGCTAAAGCAAAGAACAAGAAGTAGAATATTTGACTAATTCACTGATGACACGGTCATATCATGGCCAAAAATTCAAATCTTTTTCCAAACTGCATTGCTCAATCCTTGCATCTCATGGGAATTACAATAAAATATGTACAGTACAAAAATTCAAAGCAGAATGTAAGCTATTATAAGACGGCAGTGTCAGTAAACACATGCTTCTTACTTCCTGTACAAAAATACATTAGTGAGAAGTAAGGCCACTGAGGGTGTTTTTTACCCGGCATTCCTGCTCCTTTAGATGTTTCAGACCTTCACATCATGAAGATGAGGATGTTGATGACACTGATTATGATGATAATGATGATGACAAGAGCAGAACACATACACAGTACATACTAAAATATTTATAACCAGAATGTCCTCACAGAGGATTTAACTTTTTTAAAACATTATATCTAAAAAAATATAATCACAATTCCAACCAATACAAAAGGCACTGTTGTGAGCCAATCCAAAGATATATTTTCAGTACTATAAAAAAGTCCTTGTCATGTTTTTCTGTTGGCAATGAAGGGTGTGTGGCGTGGTGGCACACAGGCCACCGGGCAGAGAGAAGTTTATGCATGGGATGGGTGTTATAAAGTCAGTGCTGAGGCTTGCCTCCTCAGGGCCTGGAGAGCTGTGTGTAAATGGGCTGCTGCTCCCAGTGCTGCGGACTGTGGGTCTGGGGCACAGAGGGCACCCCGGTGGTGTCGGCGATCGGGGTGTACATCGGCCTCTGGCTGGGGCTCATGTAGCTGAAGGTGGAGTACAGGCCAGAGCCTTGGCTAGCTGCATGGCTGTAGTAGGAGTTGGCACCACCTTGGTGGTCTGAATAGTCATATTGTGCTCTTGTGATTGAGGGGTAAGAGGAGTTGCTGTAGTGCTGCAGGTTGAAGGACCCATAGGTGATGTGCTGTGGGGAACCCTGCTGCTCGCTGTAGTGGCTGGGGCTCAGCTGCTCTGTCTTGATCTGGGTGGTTCTTTGTTGACCCTGCTGCCCTTGCTCTCCTCCTCCACCCAAGGTGGTCAGAGAGTGCTGCTGCTGCTGCTGCTGCTGTTTGGTCATCCAGGCGTGGGCCCCGACATTAGCTGCCTGGCCGACTGAGGAGCTGGTGACGCCGTAGCTGCTGGTGTAGCCAGTCTGGGCTGCACCGGTCACTCCAGCATGGCTGTGGGGCGGCAGGTACTGATCAAACTCATCAACATCGAAGCTCCCCATGTTGGAGATGACATCGGTGCTCAGCTCGCCAATGTCCACAGCCCCAAAGTCAATGTTGAGCTGGCGACTGGTGCCCTCCTGCATGGGGCGCCCCTCACGCTTCAAATCTGCTTTGCTGGAGGGGAGGTCTGTCTTGGGGGTGGTTGGGGGTGTTGGTGGGCCCTGGGACTGACCTGATTAGAGGAAAGGCAGAGTTAGCCTCAGTCAAATTTACACAATGATGCATCCAAGAAGATATTTATTGCATAAAGGAACTGTGATAGGGTGAAATACCAGTGTAAATACTTTCCGGAATTGGAGTTTATTGGTACTATACTGACAGGTGTATTTGCATGATGGCTTGTAAAACTCTGTCATTAATCATTAACAGGTGTCTGTTTAAGGCCCTGAAGCCTTTTAAGATTTGATTTCAACAAATAGTACCAAAATGTATCACCCTTGAAAAATAAAAATAAAAATAAAAGTAAACATAACGACTTTTATTTTTCTTTCTCACTTTCTTTGACTTATTTATTTCTTGATTTGTTTTTTGGTCTCTTACCTGAATGCTCTCCAGGAGAGTGCACCTCGCCCATACTCGACGCTGGTGAATCGGCCTGCTGCAGCGCCTTGAAGATCGCGTTTGGAGAGATGTGGGTTTGTTCGCTGTCATCGGGTTCGTTTTGTCCGTTCTTGACAGACTTTCTCCGCCTTGGCTGGTATTTGTAGTCGGGGTGGTCTTTCTTGTGCTGCACCCTCAAACGCTCAGCCTCTTCCACAAACGGGCGCTTCTCTACTTCGTTGAGCAGTCTGAAAATATCCCAGAAAATGGTAGATTCGTATTAAAATGTGTTCAGTTAATTTCAAGCACACGAGAGGATTTATTGATTATTGCACATTAACTGAATCTTTGCAATAATCGTTTAAATGTGACCCAGCAAGAAGTACCTAAAAAGTCCCTACGTCTATATAACTTCTTTTGTGCATGCACTGAAACATAGAATTGCGAAGTGTATCCAAACTTACAATAATAAAAAAAAACTTAACAGGGATAAACACAATTTTAAATGCACAAGTCAAATTTACATACTGTAAAACTCTACTTGAGACAGTAGGCAGGCTGTGCAATTAATTAAATAAATAGTGCTCTGCGCGCAGCGGCGCGTAAAAACACACTGCAAAATTGATTGAAAATGGAAAGCAAACATACCTCCAAAGTTTGCCCAGGGTTTTGCTGAGTTCTGCGTTGTGCAGATGCGGGTATTGATCAGCCAGCTTCCTACGTGCAGCCTGAGCCCAGACCATGAATGCGTTCATGGGTCTTTTGACGTGAGGTTTACTTTTACTGGAGCCGTTGACGCGCACCGGCATGGGCACCAGCGTCCAGTCGTAACCCTTCAACACCTGGGACACCGCATCTCTGATACACACGGGAAACTTTTCTTCTTCGCCCTCCTTCTTGTAATCTGGACCCATAAGGAGGTGGTTATCGGACGGTCGGGTATTCTCAGTGTCCGAACCAGACCCGGACGGGCACGGAGAACCTGCGGAGTCCTCAGACATGCTGGGGCTGGGAGCGTCAGAGTGACACTTCTCCTGTTCTTCTGTCATCTTCAGGTAAGGGTCGAGGAGATTCATGCGAAAAAATTGAAGAACAGCTTCTTGCAATAAAAAAAGGAGAGAATCCTTCTTTCTAAATCCAAGTGCTGTGCCCAAAGACTGCAGTGACAGTCCGTGAGGGCGCACAGCTTGACTGGCAAAATTGACTCCTTTAAAGTGGAAAAAAAAAAATGCCAAAAAGAAAAGGTTTGGACGGTCCTTCGACTTTTAACAGTTTCGTTGGCAAGAAGAAAATTGCAAGTGATCGCTTTCTAATGCTTCACTTTGAAACTGTGACTTTAAATAGAAATTTGACTGAGAGATGTACTCTTGGAGGTTTGCTGAAAAATCTAGACGAAACAGGAGGCGATGCCTGGATTTATGTTTGACGGCAAGGAAATGATTGGGGGAAACTTTTAGTAGGCGGGGACGTAATATGAACTCTTGCAGTCAAAACTCAAACTCAAGTAAGAAAAGCGTTTTTTTTTCCCTCCTAGTAATCTTGGGATTGGTTCAAATTTAAGATATAAATTAGTTTGAATTGTTAATAGTTAAAAGTTAAAAGTTAAAATTACACCGTCTGAGAAAAACAGAGGTAGGGCTAAAATATCAATCACAAGTACCAAAGATGTTAACCATGTAAACATTACAGTGATTATTTAGGCAGATAAAAATAAACTATTGAATTAAATTTATTTGATCACACAAGTCCGTATCGCCCACAATGCAATAGGCAAAGACTTCATCGGGAATGTTAGAATAAATAAACTTGCTATTTTTATTGTTTTGTCATAGTTGGTCATATATAGGTTTAAGAAATCACAGGTAGGCTATATTTGCTTAATTTCTAATTTATTCCTATATTTTATAGCAGATTGAGAAATTGAAAGTTTTATGTCCTACATTCACACTCCAAAGTTTTGTTTCTCTGGCTTCTCCAACTAAATTCATTCACAGTTCTTGTTTGTGTGCATGTTCTTAGGCCAAAAGTCACCTGCTCGTCAATATTTCTCTAGTTTATGAGATACACTGTTTGAATGATTTTGAAATAACAGCAAACTCGTCTTTAAACGTATATTTTGATAACTCTGATTTGATTAAATAACCGGAATGGTGTGCATTTGTGTGTAAATAGATGCGGACAGAAGCCGTTCAAAATGTTTGGAGAAAAACTGCACTGAGACAGTCAGTGTTTTCTCCAGCTCTGGCACAGCGCTAAAACGGAGTATGTAGATAGGTCTGGCCATGCGAGAGTGTCTGTGTGAAGCTGTCACCGGTAGCAGACCTCACTCTCCCAGCTCTACATGGACCAATAGGGGGAGACAACAGTCCAGAAACTTGAGAGGAGGCCTCGCCATGTGTGCAGTAGCTGCAATGATTAAACCAAAGTTGATATTAGAAAACACATTTCGAAATGTGGATTTCTGCTTTGCATTCATCTTTCAGGCCTTCTTCCTCTTACAGAAAAAAAATAGTGGTCCCAACAAAGTGGAAGGCCAGATTATAAAACAGAACATTTATCATTATTTTTCTTTTTTCTTATTGAAAATAATAAACAAGAATCATCCTATTTTACCCATCAGTACACCAAAACAAAGTGTCTTTTGAGCGTGAAAATTTATGTTTGATTGACGATTTCATAATTTTTGTTTCTTTTATCTAATATGGTATGAAGAACGCAATTTTAAGAACAGTTTGCCACTAAAAGGTACGTGTTACACTTAAGATACTATTTTAATTTAGCGTTGCAAGAGTACAGACTCATACGGCTAATAATATAAGTAATCATAATTATTATTATTATTATTATTATAATAACAACATGTTATTTCTCTAACAATAATGCGAATGTATCAGCATACCGACACGTTAATGAAATATATTTTTTATAAAGACTGAAGCCAAACCAGTTCAGATATAGAGCGAATGAAAAAGTGGAACAAAACAAACGTGTCGCAACAGTAAAATCTACTTTGTTGGATTTGCTCCAGCACTTGTTTTCGGTGGACAAAGGACACTTTGTTGAGAGAGTTCAGTCACTAATCCATGTGTTCAATTTTAGAAACCAAATCCGACTTTGAGTTCACCTATAGATATGTAAAGATTGAGAGTTTTGCTATTTCCATTACATCTTTATAATTTAGTAATTCATTTTTGTCAGCATCTGCGATTTTATTTGGCAACGTAAGTATAAAAAATAGGCTAAAAATATATCAAATCCCACATACACTAAATTTAGTTTACATAATAGAACATATTTGTCATATTTTGTCTTATCATGAAGCACAGGGTGAATCCAGTCCATTTCCCCTAGCATAGATATTTTAAATATGACATAATTAATATTCATATTTTAAGTTTTTATTTTATTTTATTTTATTTTTTATGTCTTTTAAGATTGTATAAAAATATTGTGTTTACAAGTCATAGATGATATCAGATGAGCTCTTTGCTCAGTGTATCATGCAATGCTTTTCATTGCTGAATATAAACAGAATATCATCTTTCTTTAAAGAGGGTAGTGCTTCAAAGTTTCCTGTTACACGAAAGTCTTCCAGTCCTTCTGTCCTGACCCTGACATTTTCATTAAAAACAGCCTAATATGCCTGTCAGATGTACCTGCTATTTTTGCTCCTCGTCTCACTGGTTGACTGGAGGCCGTAAACTTGCTTTGTCAGTTCCACTGCACACTTAACTAGATCACACGCAGTTTAAAAATGCCATTCCTTCAGAGTTCATGTGAAGGAGAATCAAAAAGGATTGGGAAAACTAAGAAGGTGTGAGTCGTTTTTGTTTCACTGCGAGTTGATCTGCGTAATTATGCAGATTTTTACATTACTTCAAAGTAACCTGCTTCTCTTTACTTGGACTGAAAACCTTGAGCCATTTCCCTCAGTAAAGTGTAGCTCTTCTGGGAGCTGCAGCTCACCTCATGCAGCATTACTAACAGTTGAAATTTGATGCTCTTTAAGTATAAAATACAAAGTACAAAACAACATGCTACAGTCTCATTAGACCTGAATATTTGATGTGATTTACATGACATGATGTGTTGTGGGAGGTGTGATGAGATCTGCTGCCATTTGAGATTTCTGAGCTTGTTGACTTGTCTCTGCATGCAGAAGAGGAAACTCAGTGATGGCTAACACAGAGGCATCAGAGGTGTGGTTGGGCATGTTCCTGCCCCCGCAGTGCTGACTGCAGAGGCTTTGAGGTGCTCTGCAGACTGACTTACGGTCCGTCAGGGGGGACACAGATCCTTCAGGGGCCAGGCTCACAGCTTACATGGAGCACCCGCCTGCAAGCTGAGCGGGTCTTGGGAAACTTCTCAGCTTGACTTCGAGCCATGGCGTCAAAATTTTGAGGCAAACACTGGGGGTAAACTGCCAAATCATGTCTTCCACCTCTCCTAGGTCTCTCAGATTCCAGTGCAAATGTTTAAGCAGACCGCCCCTCTTTTTGAAAACGTTGTGTGTTGTATGTGTAGATGTGTTAGCACAGTAGGTGTCTTTGCGTTGTTGCCTTTGAAGACTGTATTGTTTGTCAAAACTAATTAATCAAAAACAGTGATACAGCATTTGCTTTCAATTCTGCAAATGATTTTTATATTATTTTTGATATAATGCTCTGTGCAAAGAATTTCTACAATTTCAACCAAATAGTCAATTATAACATTCATGTCACAGATATGGAATCCACGATGAAGCATTCATCAGGCTGTGTGGAGACCCAAAATGCTGAGATGCATTATATATCATGCAATGGCAACATTTAAACCCGTCACTGTGTTTAAATGATCTGCCATAAGATAAATAGCTAATTCATATGAAAGAATTAGAAGACATCACTGAGGGATAAATAGTGCGGCAATGGTAGTGGAGGCAGAGGTGGCTTCAACCACTCACAACCGACATAACACCTGTCTGAGATTTTCCGCAACTAGTGCCAACTGCCCTAGACATGGCAGGAGACTGCAGGAGGGAGAGCTGAGAAAATCCTGTCGGCGAGCCATCTGAACTTTCCTTCCGGCTGCTTCCAGTATTTCTTCATTGGAAAAATA
Organism: Thunnus albacares; assembly: GCF_914725855.1. NCBI lineage: Eukaryota > Metazoa > Chordata > Actinopteri > Scombriformes > Scombridae > Thunnus > Thunnus albacares. The sequence goes on from NC_058122.1 coordinate 16,380,842, forward strand.
GCACTTTGTCTGTTAATAGTTAAGTCTGGTTGCCAATCTGTACCTTCGCCCACTGTCAGCCAACGTCTTATGGGGATGGATGGGATGTCCCAGGTGTTTACCTAACCAGATCAGAGTGCTTTGGCCACGGGCAACTGTTGACATATAGCATTTTGCGAAGGGTAAAGTTTAAACAGGACTTATCAAGGCACTGACACCCTCAGAGGGATGGGCTTATATTCACTGCTCTGACTCTCTCACACCTCCCTGATATACCACGCGGAACCACAACAGCTCTCAGTGGCTTTACCAGTAAGACTGAGGGGGAAAAACACAACTGGACATGGAAATTGCAAAAGAAATTTCTTGTAATAGACAAAATACATTTTCAGATAGCATGTTCGGTCAATGTTTCTGGAACACACACTGATATGTATTGTGCATACTGTGCATAAAAAAATAAAAACAGAAATTAAGCATTGATTTCAAATCATACTCTGCATATACAAGCTGCCTTTGAAATGCAGCAATTTTTTGACCCGACAGTTGTCACCTCTATCATCAGGTCAAATCAGATAACACAGACGATAGATCATCTATGCCACCAAGGAAATATAGTCCAACTGAGAGAAGGATTTATTGTGGCCTTCACCCCTGTGACTAGCAGTGGGTGTTAATTACTGCCGCACGCTTTCTTGTATATCCTCTCCTTTCTCCGGCCTCCCCTGAAGATAGTGCCACTGTAATCGCAGCCTTATCTACTCCTGGCTTCTAGTAAACCGAAACACCTTGGGCACTCATTGATAGCATATCTGCAGGGAAGGAAATGGACGCTGATCTGGGAAAGCAGTGGAACCAATAACTCTGGATAAATGTCAGCAGCACTGGATGGGTGCCACCAATTAGCCATAGTTTTATGTTATTATTAAGCAAAAAACACATTAAAAGAAAGTGAAATTTTTGTTTTTGTCTTGTTTAAACCTTTAGAAGCTGCTTGCATGAAATTCAAATATTCACCTTTCAACCTTTCTGACAGCACACCCGACAAGCACTTCTAATATTGAACTCTGTTGAGTGACTACAAAGTACCTTCAATGCCTTCAGGTGAAGTGACCTCTGAGTTGGTTTAAATGACAATGAAATGCTATAAAAGCAGAGTGTGATCTCTGCAGATCACTCTCCTGCTTTTTCAATAATAGGGCCTGACCTGTAATTATGTCTGAATGACAATGGCTCATTCTCAAAGTGCTGACAAAATGTTACAACATTACCTGAGTCTTTGGAAAGGCTAATGATGTAATTGCATCCTCAACAGGGGTCCTCTCAACAGAGAACAGGTGATACATTAAAAAGATGGATAAAAATAACATTAATCTTGTACTGTCACTATTATCTGCAATTCTACAAGATTAAATGCTTTTAAAGCCAGGCTATGTCACTTTTAAAAGTGAAAATAACACTATCTTCCTGTTTAAATGAAAATTTGAATTCAAAGACAATAAAACACACTTTTGCTTCAGTACACTCAGGGATTTTGCCACTATTGCCATTATAGCCTCACTTCCTCTTACCAGTAGCTTATGGCGTCTAATGTTAGCAAACTTTAGATATTGCTGTGTATCTGGCATTACTAAGACATTTTGCTCACTTTCACTACTTCTGCTACTGTTAATTGCAACATGCACCATATTTGGTCACATAGTAGAGAGTTATTTGTACTGTATACCAATACACACGCACATTGCTTAATACACACTGTGACGGTTTTGTGACAAATATAGAGGAATGTTTGGGGCTAGGGAGGGTGGATTATCTGGAAATGTGTCATGCTGTAATTTCCACTTTCGACCACAGTGGTCACTGCAAATGTCACACAGTCTTGCTTTAAAATGTTATCCATTTATTAATGTGAACAGTCTTCTATAATCACATGGATATTTATGGAATCACTAAAACTCAGACTTGTTTTCCTCTAGGTTTCCACCACTTTTTCCATTTCATAACATGTCCTATAAACCTTATCAATCTTTATTTTCTTCTTTCTTAGCTTATGTCACCAGTTTTACCCTTTTTAATGATGTATGAGTCATAATGTATAATGTAGGAACCTGACATTTTTCCTTAACTGTATAATGTATCAATCTCTTAATCACCAGTCCTGACATTTAGGTTTTTTTAAGCAATATGATTTTGATACGTGGTGTAAGTTGTGCAACTCTCATCCGTCATGGATTCTTGCATGCTTTTGTCTGGAGCATAGTGCTGACTCAGGCTGCAAGTTCCTGGCACCACTACACATCAAAAGTCCCATCCACCGTTCTGGATGATGTCAGTGTAGCACCTCTGTCTGCACACAGAGACACCTTTCACAAAGAACCTGTATGCACTCAGGTCTGGTCTACGTAATGGAATATTCAGCCCTTTCCTCCCACCTGTTTCTGTGATCAGATGAAAATGAGACTGCTGTTGTTACTTGCAGTGCCAAAACCTAAAAATAAACGCTAATGTGTTTCCCCTTCTCGTTTCTGTCAGCTGCCCTTGTTTAGATCCTTGTTTTGTTTATTTCTCACTCCAAAGTTTATATCTCAGTGGGCCCATATTCAATCATCCTCAATAATACTGAAGCGGTAACAAGTTTAATACATACATTTAGATTATTTTACAATAAGACCCACAAACATCCACATTGCACAATTTCACAAATCCCTGGTGCCATGTGTTTTTTGTTAGATCTCTCCTCTCTTGTCTCTTGTTTCATTATCCTCCCACCTTAACCTGGTCCTTTCAGCAGGGCTCATTTGTTTGGATGACCAATGAAAAGGGCCATTCTTTCCACACAGTCACCGTGATACTAGAAATACTGAGTTAATTAAAGAGTGATGATATCTAATCACCTTCCAGAGGATAGCACCTGCATTAGAGCTTATTGGTGAATACTCACAAATGGATCACCTACAGATGTACTTCCTCTTAGCTTTTTAGCAGCAACCACAGTTATACCTTTGATATCACTTGTTGCAGGGGAAATGGGTGTATCTTGTGTGGTCAAGCAGATCCAGTCCTCTTAGGTGTTTCCACTGGGGATTTCAGCATTAGACCGTGGCAATGAGATTAATACGTTCAGAAAGGGCATGGGTGAAATGAACAATGGCATACTTTAAGGGCTTTAAAACAGTGTCTTATTACAATGGGCAGAGCCAAGTCTATTCCTCATAAATCTTATTTCAGGGCAAAGGAAAAGAAGAAGGACAACAAACTGCATTTGGCAACCATACACTGTCTATACAGATTTAAAACATGTTCATTTTCATCAGAATTTTGACACTCATTGTTGAGATTTTATTGTGTCTCTTTTATCATTTGTGTCCAGAAACAAAATTGACTTGTATTTTGTTTCACAGACTTCAAATTTCTGTCTGACTTAATGCTCGACTGAAACAGAATCATAGCATAAAGTTAGTGGACTAATTTTGCCACCTGTATGGGGTTTAAGTTGTCACAAAAAATGTTTTTTTGTTTTGTTTTGTTTATTTTTTGTGGTTGGTTTAGACAGTAGACAAAAGAGAGATGAAAACAAGGGAAGAAAGACATGGGGAATGGCATGCAACAAAGAACCCCAGCCAGACACGAATTGGGGACAATGCGGTTTATGGTCAACGTTCCAACCCCTAGGTCACCCTTAAAATTATAATTATTAGAAAATTGCAATGCACCACTTGATAGAAAATAAAGACAAGGACACACATTATCATTTCATTGCATGTGATACTTTTCTTTCTACCCCTGTTTAATGTCTCTCTGCATAGTCAACTATAGAATAAAAGGCAAAAATGTTGCAAAAATGTTGCTATTTATTAACTCACCGGAGTTCACATATTAAAGCTTGACTCAACAAAATTTGTAATCCGTCTTTTTAACAATTTTCCAGTTGAATTAATTCACCACTGTATCCTGTCACTTTTGAAATTATTAGTATTTTTTTTAGATTATGAAAATCAGCAATGTAAAAAAAAAAAAGCAAAGTCAACTGTGATTTAGAGATTCCTTTATACATAAACATCATACTTTAAATCTGATATTGCAGTCAACCACAGCAGTAGTGGCTTTCTCCTCACGCTCCTCATCCTTCCATGTTTTCATCTCTCTCATATGTATATTTTTTTCTTCCTTTTTTGCTGTCTAACGATCACTTTGCAGCACAATCAGGGGCCAGAAATGTAGACAGGGAGAGACGCTGGGGTGAAATTTGTGCCAAGCAAAACAGTGCTCGGAGTTGTGTGTGTCTCCCCTCTCTGCTTCCTTCACTTCTTCCTCCAGCTTCTTTCGGGTGCTCCTGTGATCAGGCTGGCTTGGACACAGTAGGGAAGCTCCATCTAATTGGAGTGGCCCAGCGGTGGTGGCCCCGAACCTCCGGGAGCCAGGCTTGTGCATTCTAATGTTACGCTCGAAGGAAATTGTCCTACACTATTTCCTGAGATCCAATATGTGAGTGGCTTGCTTACCATTCTTGGTGGGAGTAAGAAAACTGTAACTGGTTTATTAGATTTGCTGCAGAGCCCAGCGTTGTCCTGTCTTCTATAGCTTGCTGTCTCCTGGCACTGGACAGACAAGTTCACGACAGGTTAGCTAGCTGATGTAGTATAAATGGAGGGATGCTTGGAGGGGTGTCAATACACATAAATAACTTACATCTATAAATAGTCAGCTTAGAATTTTTCAAAGATACTCACTACTTTACGAGCAAATTGGAAGAATGCTCAGACCAACAGTAGCCCTGAGTTTAAAATTTTTTCTCATGAATGAATGAGCTGAATGCAGAGGTTCTGCCAAAAAAGTGTGGCAAAAATGTTGAATCGGAGATTTGCCGATTTTTTGCCACAATGTATTATCATTCGACAATGTACTGCACTGACCAAACAAATACATGAAAGTTCATTCATGGTACATTGTAAGCTGAACAGTGAAATTTTGCTTTTTACTTCACAATCATTGAGATAAAGGACAAAAATTATAGTTTTTAAATCCTATCCGATAGAATTATGAACAAGCGTTTCAATGATTGACTTTTGGTCTGAATCCCCACAAATGAGGTGTTTAAATGACCTCAGCACCATACTGACAACAGGAGAGCTGCTCTAACCATTTAACTTTCAGCTTTGATAATAAAGATCTTTTGCAAACCAACCATCTTACCATCTCATTGTTTTCTCTGTCACTATGTCACTGTATTCTGTTGTGGTAGACTTTTGTCAGTGACTCAGACGTGTGGTTTCAACTGACGGAAGCCAAAGCCGAAGGCGGCTATTTCTTTGAGTCTGTAGGAAATTCAGACGTATTTACACAAAGATGTGGTTTTGTCCCGTTCTCACATCTCACGCTGTGTCTGGGTGACAAACAGCCTCTGACTCACCAAACAGGTTATCAAGAAGTCATGACCCCTTATCGCACTGCCATGCAAGCTCTGTAATTAAAAATCTAGAGTTACCTATAGCACCTACACCTCAGCGCACTCCTGTGACCTGGAACTGTGGTTTCAGCGCACCTTAGAGTGGTTGAAGTTGCTCACTGAGGCCTGTCTCTTTAATAATGGGTGTCTATACAGAAGGATGTGCAGATGGCAGACCCCGAGAAGTGGCAGATGAAGTCCGAAGGATAAACCCGGAGTGGTGGGCGTGTGGGAAAGTGGAAAGTTTTGTCAATGAGCCCAATCCAAGTCTCTAGGGTCTCCACTTAAATTTGTGCATGGAGCAGGAAGGAAAAGGAACACCTCTGCATGTTTCTCACCACCCTAAAGATCACAAGCCAAGTGAGGGAGAGGGTGCAACACAAGGCGCGTGCAGTCCCACTGGGGACTAGAATTTACAGTTGAAGGTGTAAGCTAATGGCCTACACCTTCAACTGTATATATGAGCCGAATGGGGTAGGAAGGCAGAATTTCTGTGTTATATTACTTAAGCTAGCAGTTGACAAGTTAAGTATCATATATTTTTTTGTCATTGAGGTGGCATTTGGTTTTAAGTGACAATGTTAGACAAAAGGGCTTGTGTTTTTTGAGGAAGCTGGCTGTTTCTTTGCATCAAAAAAGGACTTTCGGTAAATATTCTAAAGAACAACTTCGAATACTTTCACACTCGTATAGATAGGAGCCAAAATTGAAGTGAGCATTAAAGTGGAAATCTCTGTTTTAGGCGTGACTAGAGAGAGTCTGTGTCCTTGGTGGTGACAGGACATACACAGGCACCTCCTCAACAGGCGCCAGCTGATTTTTATCGCTTTTGAAAACTGACACCACTTCCCAAAACCTCTCCGCTCTCTGGGGTTCTGCATAAATTTCTTATCGACACGAATGATAACAGGTAATTCTATATTGGCTCAGTCCAAATCTACCATCAATGGTCTCAGTCTTGAAGAAGTTAATCCCTCTATTTTAATACTACTGCTTTGTTTTGGGGTTTGTTTTTTTTTTGTGAAAATGAATATTTGCAAGCCTCAAAATTCAGTTTGTCTGACTTTATGAGCTGGATTTCAATGGCACTTCACTGTCTTGATAGAACATCTTTGAAAACTCATAAATAAATAAATAAAGCAGGGAGTACAGTGACTTTAATTTTAGATTTGCCCAGTACTATCTTAGCTGTAAACACATTTTTAAACATAATAAAGTTTGTATCATTTGACTAATGAGATCCAATGTTAAGATAATGTTACTAACCTGAGGATTGTTAAATGTTATGCCTCAAGGTTTCCCCAAGGCAACATAAATAACATTAATCCACATCTACGATACACTAATTGAATAAAGGCAGTGTATTTGTTATGGCAACCATGTTATTTTCGTAATATGGACTGCTTATGAATATTTATCATCAGAATGTTAATGTAATCCCTTTACTGCACTTGCCTGGCATCTTGGAGCGTGCTGAGTGAAATCTGGATTCCATCAAGTCCTACAGAAAATCCACTCTTCACCACCAACATGTTTTTTATTTCATTTTTTCAATGAGTGAGTTTTATGAAATCATTTAACATTAACAGGCTTGGTTACTTTAATTCTTCTTATTTAATGACTCCACAATATTAATCAGCAAATTAGGGGTTGTTTGATTGGAGGTTGGTGGTCACAGGCCAGTTATTGCCCTGAGGGCTCAGTGTGGATGTAACAGATATTGTGGATCTCGGTGCCTTTCTCCAAACACTGAGGTTTAGTCTGTCTACAGGGTGCCAGCACAGGCGATGCCTGCTTTCACACACTGGGAAAGACTGCAATAGCAGAGCCAATTACATAATAATGATCTCATCCATCTGTAGCCATCCCACATGACAGCCAGTCTATTTTTCTGTTATTATCACCTCGGGAGAAATGGAAAGGGTTGGTATTATTATACTGTAAAATGTGGACACACATTTCTGTAAAGATTTGTGAAGTATCTCATATGAAGCTACACAGGGCCTCTTCCAGGACACCAGTTAGTGATTTCACTTTTATTCCAAACAGTTTAAAAAAAAGTGCTTTTTTCTGTGGAACTTCTCTTGCTGTGGAGTTGGTAGTCTTCATAAAAATGTCATTGTAGAGACAAATGTGACACAATTGTCATGTTGAGTTGGAATTAAACCACATTCCTCATTTTGCTTGGGTATATGTTGTTAAACCCTTATGTTAAACCCTTTTCATACGAATACAACAGAATTTTTGTTCATATATAGTTTGATTTTAAAACAAAGTGTCAGAGTCATGCTATCTATGGCTTACAGACAGTATGTGCAATTATGAAACTCTATATTCGTCTGTACTGTTGACTTTCACAGAGGGGACTGAATCCACAGAAGTCTGCAATTAAGAGAAATAAAGACACAAACTAAAATGTCAGTCCCTGTCTGTGCCAGCTCTCTGAGCCAAGAACAGAGGAAACAAAGCAGGGTACAGAACAACGATGAGGTGCACAAAGAGAAAGCAGGCAGCGGCCAGATGAAGTTTACTTAACTGATCCGACCATAAAGTCCAAACTTTGATTAGCGAGGCAGCCTGAAGCAGTCACATTAGCCAAAGGAAGCCTAATCATCCTCATCATTGCTGGACTCTTCATTTCACCTCCCTGTTGCACTGGACTCAGTGCACCAGCCCAATTCCATTTCTGTTTTTTCATTCAGTCAGCATCACTATACAAGTGATGTAGTGTCCATCCCAAATCAAAGTTATAAAAAAAGGCTTTGCCTCTGATGCTCTGAACCACATCTTCTCTTTTCTGCCTCCACCCCCACCGCCCTAAAGCTGACAGCCTCAGCCGCTGTTCCCTCCAGGGAAAACCCAGCCTATGGAGCCTAACAGCCAGTCACTCAGCCAGACAACTGCAGGCTGGACAGCCCTCACACTCTCTCATACTGTCATAAGGTTTCTATAACACTCAGCAACTGATCACCATTTTGCAGTTGTCTCAACAATTATTGCTTATCCTTTGCAAAATGTGAGGGATTGCATATGAGAGAGCACAATACTCTAAAACCAGCAACAGATGTGTGTGCACAGGCTGCCTGGATAAGACAGGTCAGTGAAGTTACCACTGTACTTGTAGTGTGAGTGCCTCAACAGAACTTTTGAGACTTTGATCTAAGCAGTTATGCTACCATGAAAACATTAATATTTAGTTTGAAACAAATACATCCATAAGATGATGAAGGTAAAAAGAAAGAAGAGGTGAGGTGCAGAATTGTCCAATTTAAATGTAGTACGTAGGCATATTGGGCTTACATTGGATGATGTTGGCCTAAAGGCTAATTCATGCTTTCTGCCTCTGCAAGGCTGCGAGGGTCCACACAGAACCTTTTGCGGACGTCCGCATACAGCCCAAAATTTGTGATCGCATGGACTGTGCTAGAAAAGCAAATAGGAATACCTCTCTCATCTACTTTATGTGTATGTACTATATTCCTATTCTTATTATGCTGTCGCTTTTCTTTTTTTGACTTTTTCTTGTTGTTCAACAACATACAGGAACCGCTCAGTTGCATTCAGACTGAAAACAGCCCTGTGTAAAACAATACAAGGGGCTGTGTTGGTGGGTGTGCCAGTGAGACAATGAAATATGATCGAATAGCAGATCTGATTGGAGTAACAGATTACTGCATTTAAAGGTTTATCAGAAAAACACTGCACAGCGGTTTTTAATATTCACAGACTTGATTTTACAATTCTGGAAAGTTATCACGCTGCATCCCTGCAGCGTGATAACTTTCCAGAGAGACCTACTTTACTAGTATGTACATGTGGAACGCATCTGTGTCCGTGGATCCCCGAAAGTATATATGGAACCACGTGAGTGTCCGCGTTCAGCTTGCAAGTCCACAGCTGTCTGCAGACGAAAAGTGGAAAGCATGATTTGTCCATAACAGCTACATTATAATCATTGTATAGCTCTGGTTCCCCCAGAGACACAATGTCATACTTTAAAACTTAAGATGTATTTTCAGTATTTGTTGACACAGCCAACAATTTCTTTTACAGAACTCGTTGAAAGGAAATGCTCATCATTGTTGCAGATATAATTTCGCTCAATTGCACCCTTCTACAGCTAATCAGATTCACTTAAAGCAAACAGAGAACAGGCCTCAGTAGCTGATTTCTTTGTCTAACCCACCCACACCGCCTCCACCAACCTCCCGTCCTTTGCCTCAGTAAGCACTTAGATTCAATTTGTCAGCCGCTCTCATTAAACATGCAGGATAGAGAGGCCCTCCACTCTACATTTCAGTGGCATGGCTAACCAGGTCAGAGTTCATCTGAGGACGACTTTCAGTGTTCAGTGCTTGTTTGCAGACATTATGGTGCAGAATAGAAAACATAAGGAATAGTCTGCTCTGCCAGGTGTGTGTCAAAACTGAAAGCTACCAGTGTGAGTTTTGACCTGAGAAATAATAGATGCTGCACACATTTTCCAAGATCTGAAACCTGATCCAATTTTTTTTTTACTTCTCCCCTCACTAAAGAGCTCAGTCTCTAATTAGGTTTAGCATCATCAGCCTTGGATTTAGGTTCATGCCTAGACCATCTCTGTAGGTACTGTTGTTAGATTTGACATTTAAACACAAGTATCCTTGAAATCATTTCACTGGGAGTAGATTTTTCTGACATTTCATAGTCATGAGAATGCTCATTTTGATTTATTTCATCTCTTTTTTTGCAGTGATGTCTTATTTCTTAACCTTCCAGTGATAGGCCCATATTATTATTATTACCACAAATTCCAAGTGTTGACCTTAGCTTGCATGCTTGAATCCATAGAAGCACATAGAGAGGCCACTGGATAAGGAGTTGTGTATGGATGTGGTCATAACAGCCACTTGTGAAGTTAATATGTCCTGTAAAAAGACTGAAAAGGATATTTATTACATCTTTATGCATTTGAGGACTTTATTTTATGAGGATTTTATGCTTCCTTGGGGTAACTATAACCTTTAGTTTTATTTTTGGGGTAGTTTTTATTTGTATTTGTGCAGCTTTTGCCATTAACTATCCCTTCTTTACTCTCAAACATCATGTACTGTTATGTGTTTAGCTGCTTTCTTAATTCGACATGTTGAGCTGTATTTTGCAGAATAAGCGCTGGAGTGGCAGACAAAGAGACACTCCTTCTTCATAACTTTTACACTACTTTCTCAGCTAATTTTCAGCCTTGCAGGCATTCTCATGCAGAGAGGTTTGAGCTGTAATGCATGTGCTTGGCAGTCATTTCTCCGTTTGCATCCAGATGTTGCTTGGCTGATGCACAGCACACTTGTCAAATGAAACCTAGTGACGTTTCAGTGGCAATTATTCTCTTTGTGCTCAAGTGTAACTACACACATGTGAATGCGCACAGACACACACACTCAGGAAGAGATCTGCCAACAAAGCTGAGTTTGCCAGGAAGTAATTGTTTCCATGTAGCTCCATAAGATGCATAACTCAACAGCTTTTTCTTTGCTAAAGTGTTTGAAAATCTATTCAAATACAACATAAATGCGTGTTACACTGTATAAGACTTGTACAATGACTATGTCATATAAATAGTAATTCATTAAACCAAAGGCTACTTGCTTGCCATTGAAAATCCTATATTGTTATATAATATTTTAGTGGATGGCCTCTCTGAGTAGATTCTGCACCTGGCTTGTCTTTACCCTCTGTGAAATGATTCGTCTTTAAATAATGTCATGTTCATGTCATCATGGTCACTAAGTGAAGTTTGATCTTGTCCGTAGTTTTCTATTTCAGTTTGTTGAAATATGAAGAAACAATGTCAACAGCTGCCAAAATTTTCATCTTAGTTTTCTTGGTACAGCCCGTGGAGAGGAGTTGGAGTAAGCGACAGAGAAAAAGGGTGGAGTGAGAACACTGACTAAGAGGAGTGGTGTGATGCTCGGGAGGGGCTGCTTGGTCTGACATCCAACTCCTCAGCACACTTACACAGGCTGGTGATGTTTTCCTTGTGTTGGCCTGGATGTTGGTCATAAAATTGTCCAGTCATTCTCTGTTTGTTTCATTATTGGGACATTGTGCACACTAAGCTCGGGTGACTACCTGACTGTCAAATAATAAAATTGTTTGTCTATGACAGATATCACTGGATTGTAAATGATCCCTTCTTGTACTCAAGAACCATTTAAATCTACTTTGGAGATTTGTAGCATCTGTGTCATGACCTCTGAACTGCAGCAAATAAATCACCAAATATGAATCCCCAATTGAAGTGATAATGTTCACAATATTAGCAAGACATCCTTAAATAAAAATTCTCCATTTGTCACGACAAAGAGGACACATGGAAAGTAAAAATGAGCCCAGTGGTGGTTTTATGGCTACTGGTTTTATAAGACAAGGGTGGGATGGTGGAGGTGAGGGGCAGTCCCAGAGCTTTAAGAGGCACTTGAGATTTGATGGCTGCTGAGCAGCTACTTGAGGAGTTGTGTCATTTTACAGCTGGGGTTACAGAGGAGAAGGGCTAAGTTACATCCAGGACCTCAGCTGTGTTTCAGTGACTGCCCAGATAGAAATGCGAGCCACACAGAATGATGCCTTCCTCCTGTTATATAGGACAGGGCAAGACTTGGGTGGTGGATGTAGTCTACGTGTGAAACCTTAAATAAACCTACTGTGGGTTTCAGGAAGGGAAATACAAACACCTGTCACCTGGGTGTCAAACACCAGCAACCAATTAGATACTCATGGAAATTAGGAAATGGAAATTTTCCAATTCCTGGAATTAGCTACTTTTTTTTGGGTTGGATTTTCTTTCTTTTCTTTAATTTATTTTTAATAATATATAATCAACTTTTTAGTGCATATTTTATCGTATTAGTTTTGTCTGCCTTTTTGTCAACTTGCTAATTACATCAAAGGTTAAGGCTAAACAAACACTTGACACTTCATATCAATGAGGATCAAAGGCCTAATGACAGTCCCCTTGAAAACCCAAGAGACACAACACACTCATTTAGCACTAGTGTTTAACTATGGTTAAACCATAGTGGTAAATCTATTTGTTTGTTCTGAGTATACATCCCAAGCCTAAAAGCAGCAACAGGTAGGGAAGGTGCTGAAATACCTCATCAACCCTGAAATTAGGCAATGCCCTTTGGAATAAAGAAATAGTTGCTGCAAAATTTCAGCTTAAGTCTTTATAACCAATCTACAATGTGTCCAAACTTTTGACTGGTACTGTATGAATATCTCATCTTGTGATAAGAGTATATTTGTGTGAGTCAAGTTAATGTGCATGGATTAGGACTGGCCAACAGAGAAATTATCACCATTCTTAGTGTATGGAGTGGTTGTCCCAGCTGTAAACCACCAGGAGCTTAGTGCCTAGTTAGAGGTCAGAGGTTAATGTGGTGCTAGAGGCAATACAAGAAACTGTCCTAAATATAGCCCTTTATATGTAGTCAAGACTGTCGTTTGACCCCAGGGACTCTGGAATAGACATTGAATAGGTGATTTGTCTCAGTTTGTGAGACACTGTTGGTCATTTTGTAATTTCAGTGGGAACAGTTATTTTCTTCAGATCATACTATAGAAGAAGATGTTACGCATCAGATTAAAGACAGATTAAAACATAAATTCATACATAAATATTTTATCAACAAATTCCCTAAAGGAATATTTACAGCAATAAGTTGAAAGTTTAGCAGTTAGGCTAACAATGCTCACAGTTTGATCATGGAAATAAAGACAGAAGAAGCATCTGTTGTTAATTATTGACCATGCAGCTCATAGCCCAGCAGTGGCTTTGAGAGGAACACCACTTCTCTTACTGGTTATCAAGAAAAGGTGGCCTACAGCAGAGAAAATGATCAGTGTCTATGCCCCGCAAGTTCAGCAGCTCTACATGCAGACCACCTTAACTGCTGTGAAATACTGGCTTGATCAGGCCTTCCTGTTTCCCTTTGTGTGAGTGTGCATGGCTCAGTGCAAAGCAAGCAGAGAGATGCTACGTTTTGGTCACACAGTCAGCCAACTGTGTTGAGACAGATTGCACTTTTGCTTGGCCCTGACATCTCGGGCCGTCTGCGTCTTGCCAGGGAGCCTTCAGAGACGAGGAGGGAAAGGAACTGCCCAGTGAGCCTGTCTCGTCTCAGCGTCCACCCGCTCAGGCCTCCTTTCCGGCTAGGGCACTTAATTGTGTCTCTGGGTGAAGTGGTAGCAACCCAGCAGTGGGGGGGTACATGAATGTGTGATGTGAATAAGACCACACGCATAAGCATATGCATTCACACACATGTATATTAACACAAATAATGTTATCCCATGACCTGAATAAATGATTACTGCACTTCTAATTAGACATGACTGTTTGTGGATATTTGTGGTCCACAGAATAACAAGTCATGATACACACTACAGCCTCCAGCAGCAGGCAGAGCAAAGGATTAGCCCTAGGTTTGGCTAATGCCTGGATGATTTGACTCAAATCAGGGCCAGATACCTTTATAACATGACTCCTTTGAACAGCACTGTGTCATATCTGGGATGGTGTGTCTACTGTATATAAGCAGAACCAGAAATAGATTCATAGCAAGTCTCCTCCCCTTCGCCTCCGTCATAAGACTATCCCATAACAGTGATGTCACCAAGTCTTCCTCACACCTAGCCGAAAGGATTCAGTGCTGGCTCAGGCCAACCGCAGTCTGGCCAGCTTCCTGTCTGACCATTCCGGGCAAACACAGTGAGACGGGCAGCAAACACGAATGCATCCACCTGTTAACACAGCCAGGTCACAGGGGCCAAAGACAGCAGGGAAAAGGGCTAAGCTCCAGAGGGAAATATGTGTGTCTTTTAGGGCCATAGCTGAATTGTATTTAACAGCATGGTAGAAAAGCCTAAAGAAAATGCTAACAGTAACTCAGTAGCCAGAAAAATGCCATGCCATTTGTTCTGGTTTTGGTTATTATTTCTTGGTGTAATGTGTTTTTTATTTAACCATATTACCATGAGTTGAAATGAATCATTGTGGTACCAGCAGTGGACTCAAAGCATGCCCAGACTGGTCACTGCGTAAGGGTTTTATAGTATTTGGCCCAAACTTAGCATTTTTCAGTCTGTCTCCAGTTGTCAAATTCCTTAATTGGGGAAGTCCGACCACCTACGTAAATTTATCTTATGCGTGTGCATGCAGCAGACCAACCGTCATGTTTATGTAGTGGTAATTGGTGGACAGGTGGGATGGAGGCCTGTTGTTTTGCTTAACCTTCTCTGTGGTAATTCAGAACCCTGCTAACTAGACCTTGCATAACCCCCTGACTTTAGCCCCAATCAACACATGGATATTAGGCACCATGTAACCTCTGCCTTTGTGTATCTGAGGACTGGTTTGTGGTAAAAACCTGTCAAAATACCCCACTCTTGTTTCTGTTCAGCGACAGCAACAAGACCTCTACAGTAATTTCCAGAAATCTGTCGAAAATTGCTTAAGTCTTAAATTATCTATAATTGGCCGCTGCGTTAGGTTACTGGGGGTAGCCTCCAATCATGTGGTGGGAAGCAGAAAGGCTCTAGTCATTTCCAGCTGGTTAATGACAGCTGGTTAATGACTATGCTTACCAACATCATGCCAGTTGCCAAAGGTTACCACGGATGAATATTAGCTTGAGGTGAGGTTTATTTAACTAAATGACACCGGCACTTATGTGTGGCAAGTCACTCTCAATGACTATAAATAATTTCATTTCTGCCACAATGCTGTCTTGTCCGACTTGTTAATTTCTCTTGTGTGACAGCTTTCCACATCATCTTACCTAAAAATCTAGCGTTTCCTTGTTAAAGGATCAGACTAAGATTTTGCCACGTTTCTGATGTGCAACTGAAGATTCCCTCATTTGGATATTCTCAAAATTTCTACCTAAATGAATCTTTACAGCTACCAGCCAGCCTGCGCTTTGTCAGTATTATCTTTTTAGTACCTGACTCACCTGTAACCTGAACTCTCTAAATAGCAATGATAACAGGCTTCTCTGCATGGGGTCACACTGCATTAGGGGTCAGGGTGAAACAGACTCTTTCTTTGTGCTTTGCCAATGAAGTTTAGGACCAGGGCTAATCAGGGGGGCGAAAGCATACACCACTCCAAATCAGCTCCAGCCAGGCCAGCTGAATTTATCTCAAACTTATTAACTTTGCTCAGCGCTCAAATTGAAACCAGCTCGGGTGCTCACGCTCCAGAGGTGCTGAGTGTGAGAAGTGACAGTATGATTTACAGGGGGGACCATGCCGCAGATGCTGCAGAGCGAGGACTGGTTGGGAGGGAAGGGTGACGTGAAGCATTTTCATCAGACAGGAAACCCTGTAACTGTGGAGAGAAAACCTACCAGGCTGCACAAGTCAGCTCATGATGAGAAGATCATTATGAGAATCATCATCACTTTGTACGTAACTTAGCACACATAAAAGTTGGTTAGCTTGATGAACAGCAAAGTAGCTTTGAGGAATAGAGGAAGACAATGTGTTCTTCTGATGTGTTCTTAATCAAGACACTGAACCCCTACCTGGTCTGTGCCAAAGTTTTAAAACAGTGGAAGGTTTATAGGTAACAACCAACAAATTGTTCAGGTGAAATTGCCTTCTTTCTGATCATTTCTGATGATTGTATATTTCCCCACACCTCAGTTGCTGCTATAAGTTGAATTGGCTGTTGTCTGTTGTTGTCTTGCTGATTTCCACCTAGGAAGACAAAAGGGATAAGCACTTCAGGCTTCTAGCAAACTCTAATGATTATCCTTACTGTAGCCTTTCAACTTTCCCCCAACTTTTTGCATCTCATGGTTACCTCACAAGGATTTCAAGCTCATATTTTCTGTCCTGTGTTTAGTGAGCAACCAAGATAACACTTCAGCTTTAATAAAGAAGTGTGTTTCTTTCTTAAAGTTTGCAGATGCCCTTGCAGAGGAAGACTCTCAGCTGGCACATAAAGGTTCACTGGCGGGCAATACTTTTTTTATTGTTCCTGACCCAGGCTTCACAAGAGCTTCTCAAAACATATAAATCCTCAATGATCTTCTCAATGTCTTCTTATTTTTGGCATTGCCTCTACCGATGCTTAGGACGACTGCAGATGGCCTTAATAGAAAATGCTTATAAATCCTCTCTTGTTTATATGATCTTATATCAGTAGATAGTGAGTGTCTGTGTGTGTGTTTCTGTGGGAGCATGCCTGGGTGCATGCTCATCCCTCCCCTCTTCCTGGGCTTTGTTAGGCCAGGTGTGCCTATTCTCAGTGCAGTGCCCGGGGAGCCGTGAGAACGCAATCGCTGGCCCTTCTCTCCCTCCTCTATCTGATTTATTTTAGCCTCTATGGCATTTTAGCAAACAAAAGTACTGCTCAATATTGATCTGGATCTCTCCCATTTCCCCACTCTGCTTCCTTTTGTTTAGCTCAGGTCTAGGGTGGCTGCTTTAAATCAGGCCCTCTTGACGTTTCCTTAATGTCTAATTAGCCATGGGTGGGCATGGCCTTTGATTATAGGAAGTGCCTGGGGGTGGGGCTGCAGAGATGGTTGAATTTTGACAAAACACCCCAGACTGATCAATCATTGCCTGACACATTGTTTTGTCCTTAATTTTAGAGTGCTTGGTTCAGGGACATGTCCTCTTGGTCACCTTATTCTCAGTTCAAATTATTTGATTTCCTCTCACCAGCCTATGTGCCACTTTTCTTGGGCCATGATGCGTGTCTCTAGATCTACTTACATTGACTCCAGGGTGTGCTGTGATCGTCTCATCAATCTGAAGTGCACTGAGTTGATACCGATGGCTAAACTTCATTGTTGGTGTTGCAATTCTTTTTTCAATTTTAACAAATAAATAATGAATAATGAATCCCACAGCCTGATAGTCTGTATAGCTGTAAATAATTTGGCAATAATGGTAAGAAATAATTGTGAGTAAAGGATATTTGTTTTTGCTGATGGATGCTTAAAATGTAATAGTTTATGGTCTTTATAATGGACCTTGATAGGTCTTGTGTTCTTAAGATGTTTGGATAATAAGTATTGAAAATAAAGCTTTCTCACTCCAGCTCTACCAGCTGAAGGCTGAGAATAAGGTGACCTTCCCCCTCTATCCCAAACACTGGCCAGATGGCCGGAAAGTTGACTTTATTTAAATCTGGTAATTCCGGCTCTTTTCCTAGTTCTCCCCACCCTCCACCCCCCCCCAACAACGCCCTGCTCCCACCCCTCCATGACTCCTCCGCCTCTCTATCTTCTCTCTGAAGATCATGGCAGTGGTGTGCCAGCGGGTAACAGCCTCAGCTTAGAGTGGACATGTGAGAATGACACAGTGATGACATGCTCCCGCGGAAGGGATTAGGGAGTTTAATACTGAGAGAGAGAGAGGAATGAAAGAAGTGAAACACTGAAAACAACAATTGATATTCTCAGAACACTGTAGGGATTAGAGGGTTCTCTTTTATGATGAATCATGAATGTTTCCTGAGTGACTGCATCTTTGAAACCAACCAACACATCTGAGGTGGAGGTTGAGTTTTAATTTATTATAGCGTACATACAGGGTAACTTTTTGAAGAAAATAAACAGCAACTAGTTTGACTACTGTGCTACTGTGTCTGTTACACAACATTACTGCACCTGCCTATCATGTTTATTTAAACCAGCATCCCACCTGCAGTCCACACTTCAGTGGGTACCTTTCATCTTGCCATCCTCCTTAGACCGAGACCTCACACTGACAGAGTAATGTCCCTTATTAGAGCTCTCATTAAAATGAGGGTCATGGGTCAAACAGGACATCAGGCTGTCATTAAGGCTAATTATTGGCTTGTGATCATCCTCCTTCCTCAGAAAAAAAACTACTGTTCAGTATTTCATACCCTGCACCCCTTTCATTTGTGTTATTTTTTTCATTACATTTTCAACACAAATAACCAAAATATTGTTACAAAAATGGTTGAAGAGATCAGATCAGCCATGTGAAGTGCAAAGTCCAAATCTTCAGCTAAACTTCTGACATCACTGTTGTGTGCCATGAGACCTCCTTGGGCTCCGCATCTATCCCACTTCTTCCTGTGTCACTCTTTCAATACTCTCCACCTTAGCAGGTTTGTCTTTTAAGCAACCCCTTTTCTGAAAAGAGAGTAGTCCTCCACTGTGTGGCCATCTGAGAAGGAAACTGAATATAAATCCCTAACAATGGGCAGGGTGCTGGGGGAATAGGCCGAAACGGCCATTTAGCAGGTGCACCTTCGTGGCCTCCACACAGTTCCCACACATATCACCGAGACTGGTGGCCTGCCCTAGAGAGTACCCCTGAATCACCATCCAAGATCAAGTAGCGATCAATTAATGGGAGAACAAGGCGTCCGCTGGGGGGATGTCCAGTGTCCCACCCTCCCCTGCTTTGACTCATAGAAGTGCCCATTTGCAACTCTATCTGTGTGGCTGCTCCATGTCAATGCGTGTGGGGCTGGGGGGACAGAGATATTATCGGGGTGACTGTGAGAACCACCGCTGGCATTTTCACCGGGCCAACCTTTGTTTGCGTGAGTGAAGACCGATCGGCGGCGCTGTGATGAGGTCACCTGGCAAAGCAGCAGGGGGTCCCATATCTATTGTTCACCTGAAACAGAGGGATGAGAACTGCGACTGGGTGACAAATGGATTCTGCAGCTTTGTGAACCCAGCGAGAAGACCTCATGTAGGTTTCTGGTCAGACATGGGAAATAATTAATATGTTCCTCTTACATAACATCAAGCTGAAAAGCGTAGCCAACTATTTGCACTTCAGCGCTTATTTGACATTCCACTCCTATCTGTTCAAAAGAAAAACATGTTTGCTCATGGGTGAGTGCTAGTGATATGCCAGTATTGATCAGTGAGTGTGACTCTGCTAATTGCATTCTTGTCCATAAGCAAACAGACTTAATCTTGGGCATTGATAAAGTCATGAAGGGAAATAATACCAGGAAAGCGAAAAACAAACAAACAAGAAAAAACTGTCTGCTTGGTTCAATTAATTCCACAGTGACATACTCAATGTTCAATAAATCATGAGGAGTAACACCTCACTATCTGATATACACTACAGATATAGAGTGCCTGCTTATTCCTTAAACATTTTCTTCCTGTTTTTAAGTATTGCCAGGTTTCATACCTGTAGGTTTTGCAGTTCTCTCCCAGAACACATGCTGACAAGTTTGTGTCCATATTGTGGGTTTTCTTTATAAGGCTGGGAATGTGGTAAAAGGGTATTCATAGCTTTTCCAACCCAGGCAGCTCCCCAGTGGCAGTATAGCCACCTCCGAAAGTCCCAGCAGTGAATAAAGCTGTAAGTTATAAACAGCCTTATATAACTTCACACCCTCAAATATCATTGGAACATTTTTTTTTCTATGTTTAAGTAACCAGTGAGCCTCATTAATGCAGTGATTGATGGCTAAACTGTTCTCTCAAGGATACTTTTTTTAGACAGGGAGTAAAATCACAGTGATGTTGTCTATATAAAGAAATATAAGGATACACAACACACATAATGTATGTCCTGTAAGAAGTATTTTACAACTATAGTAAAATTGTGCCATTGCCAAGACCCTGTTGTGGCTAATTTTATTGTCTAACAGCAACACATATTTCTTGGCATTCACGCCAAGATGAGGGGTCCATTCATATAATTTGGTTCCACCTTTTCACCAGTTTTATTAAATGGATCCTTTCTTTTCAATGCTCTGTGCTCTCCTTGCCCTTCACCACTGGGAGACTGTGGAGTGATGGACAACTTACCTGCAATTACTGTGACCAAACAACCTCAACAAACTAGTCTGTAATCACCCCTATCAACTAAAGCTGGAAGCTGGAAGGGGGAAGAGAGGAGCCCGGTCTAACCCCCCCCCTCAACCCCCATTTGCCCACCACCCCCTAAGACCAAAGGAAAATTGCGAAAGGTATCCTGCATCAGTAAACAAGGGAGATCTTCAGGTCTTTAAGGGGCTTCCCTCTGTTTTCCATAGAGTCACGTTATGTTAGGAGATCATGCTAGCTCTGCCCACGGCTGTTATGACAGCATGGTAGATCCTCTCTCAAACCACATGTGACATTGAGCCCAAACACAACCTTTTCACCTGAGGTCACATTCACCATACCAAATTGAAACCATGGCACATTGTGTCTTAGTTCTTATGTTTACCTCTGGTCTCATTTTTATCCCTGGTAAATACAGTACCTATTAAAACATGAATACAATTCTGATAAAAGAAAAAAAAAACATTTCATTTAATAATAGTTAGTCCCAATTAATACAGTTCAAATGCACTGACTTTTTTCCCCTTCAGTCTAATTTGGTACATGCTAGATTTGAGATATTTTAGATAAGACACATTTTGTGCATTCACTGAACACCACCCAACCCAGTGCTTTGGGATCTGCGAAAAATACACCCAAAGTATTAATCCATAGATCTTTATAGTCATATGCCTAATATATTTAGCTTTCTGTTTTTCTTTGGGGAGCAAACCTGATTTCTCAGTTCATTTGAATTTATAAGAGTCCAGCAAATGGAATATACATATATGTACTTTTTTGGAAAGGGCAGTTTTATGGCAACAAAAACAGAATCTGTGGTCTCAACAGTCCAGGTTTGATGCTAACGCCTGTGGAACCTTTTATGCAACCTGGCGTCCAGGAGACTTATAAAAATATTTTGCTTTCCACCCTTTTGAGCCTTTTAGCCTTTGCTAAAGGAAACGTGCTAGCTCCAAAAAACCACACAGAAGAACGAAAAATCCACAGGGTCAAATGTCCTGAGTGGGCCATTTGCCAGGTCTGTTCCACAAGCAGGATGCTCACACACAGACTGGCTCCAGCCTCCCAATCCTGCAGAAACATATGAAAACAGAAACAAATCCCACCACGAGGGCTAGCACCAGTGGTCCATGAGAATATAAGAGGCTGTTTTAGTGCAGGAACACCGTAGATCGCCCAAGAAGATTAGCCTCTGTGCTACAGGGCCTCGTGTAAATCTCCTTCTAATTGGCAAGGGAATTTGATTTGACTCATGCACTGTGAGAGGCCAGTGCTCATTATTGCTGCCCAGTTAATGCATAAACAGAGGTCTCAGCAGGTCCCCACTAAGTGGTACCAATGATCAGATAGCAGCCTCTGGGTCTGAGGCTGCCTTTACAGAAGTTAATTGTTCTTACTTCACTGAACAGGTCTGATAACATTTATGTTATAACATGTACATGTTATAGTCGATTATAAATAGTAGAAACTAAACTAAACTAACTTCAGAAACCAATTTAATGCTAAATGAGTTTTTTCTCTATCAAATTTAATTATCTTTGAAAGCACAATATTTTAATGTGGGTCACAATCTGTGAGGTTACAAGATATCTATGTTTGTCATTGGGTATTAACATAACAAAGACTAATAATTAATAATAATGATAATGTAATGATGAAGTTAGCTATTAAAAGACATTCAGATATTGAAATTTGTTGGATAATGTTTTAGAAATCCATACACCGAGGATGTCCATTATAAAGGCATCATTTAATGTACTTCATATGCGTGTGGATTCACTAATGGAAGGAGAATTACTAATACTCTGGGATCTATTGTGTCTATCCCCTAGTCAAACTGTAAAACAATCTTTCTCCCTTCAGCAGCACATCAGTAGAAGTTGTAAAATGTAACCAATTTACTAACTGCTAATTCAGTCAACCCCAAGTGGTCACTTATTTATATAAATGATAATTAATAATTATAAATTGAGTTACACTGTCTTGCCTTTTGTTTCAGCATGAAATGACTGAGAATTTGAGACATACTGAGCGACTTCCTCCCACTCTAAAGCTGAAAGAATGTTTTCAGTGGTGATGAGGGGGAAGGCTTTTTTTCCTCTCTGTCCACCTGCAGTGGGCAAAGCTGGTTCCTCTGTGCTCTCAGTGTGATTATGGGTGCTTTCAAAGAACAAGAGTTGAGATTGGTTGCTAATTTGACAAAATTGAGGCCAATAAGTAGCATGACACAGCAGGGTCTGGCCCTCTGGTTAGTAGCTACCATGCTGAGTCTGCCCACAGGCACAAGTAAGGGTCACAAGGGAAGACGTAGGCAGCTCCTGGAGACTGTAGCGGAGCCAACCACCCACCCCTGGGCTCCGTAGGGTGGAGGGACAAGGGCACAATAATCCACAATCCATTAAAGTGTGACTGATGCCATTCTTTTTAGGTCTTATGACTGGATATCTTGCCTATGGCAGCCTGCGGATAGCTGGCTTATAACGTGGGATGGGGACAGACGGACCCACAGCAGGCTGCTAGCGATCCAGATCCTGGCCCTCAGACACTGACCTCACAGTGGAATCTACTTTGCTGCCAAATTAATTTTTCCATTTCACTAATGGGTGATCTCAGTGTATACCAATAACATATTTAATATGACAGGTTGTCAGAATAGCAAATGAAAGTCAAACTTGGAAGCTCAATCAAATATCGACACACCCTGCTGTGAGCCGAAAGGTATTTGTTATGAGTTTATTTTGTGTGTGTGTGTGTGTGTGTGTGTGTGTGTGAGTGTGTGTGTGTCTGTGTGTATATGTGTGTGTGCGCCCATGTGTATTACATTCCTGAATAGGTTATCTGGAATTAACTGTTCCTAATCACCATGTAGAGCATTACAGCATGCAATTTATTTTAATAGTGTAAACAAACAGGATTTGCTTGGGCTGCTGCTGATGGTATGAACAGCTCATGATTAAATCAGTAACTAACAGTGGGTGGTATATCCTACCTTTCATCACTGGCCAATATACCATGTCTGGCTCCAGATTTGGCCTAAGATGAGGGGTGACAGGAATCAGGATAAGGCTGGCTGACCACTAGACTGAGGACAAGGTCTCAAGGAGATGTTCTCCTGACAGAAACCATACCCAGGGTATCTTCTTGTAAAAATGACATTTGAATATAAGTAATTTTGCTAAGTGGTTGGAAGTTAAGACAAATGAAACTCTTAAGTGTCCAGTTGTTTAAAATGCTGGTAATATGTAGACACTGTTTGTGGTGCCTTAAGGTACTTTTTGTGATTAAAAGAGCGTTTTCATTAGTTAATTCAAATTCAGTGTGACTTATGTATAGAAACATAACTAGTGTGCACTAATGCTGTAAACCACTGTCTCTAACTTCTACGTAATTCAGTATTTCATGTAACATTAAACTGACTGCCTATTATTTTGTAACGTCTTTATTATTATGAGAATGCCTCCCAGCAGGATCACAACTCAGGGATCTGCTTAAGCAGCTATATGGTCTCATCCTTGTAAGCCCTGATAAAGGGGTTTCACTCCCCAAATCCTGTTTAAGCCAAGCTGTGCTGAGTTGCCCCAGATGATCATTTCAAGCCCCAAGGAAGCCAAGAGGTCTACTTCATCACCAGACGGTCAGCAGAGGTGTCTCTTTAATGGTTAATGTCCCCACCTGTGGTGCCCCTGCATGGGCCAATTGCTCAAGTCCTGGTCATACTGGCTGGCTGGCTGCTGAGAAGAGCTGCTCCAGGCTATAACTGTTGCTTAGGGTTACGATCCCTTTTACCAGAGGTGCGGCACCCCACTGGTCAAAGGCTAACTGGCTTTAAACTATAAAGCACAGACACTAAAGGTTTGGATATGCATCAGATGAAAGTCAGCCACACTAGTGATTTATACCTCTCTCTTCTGTTGGTACTATGGAATGAAGATAACCGGAAAATGTACGGGAGTATGACTTGGACTGTGTAAGAGAGACCTCTGTTGAGATAGTTCTGATACTTGCAGGAGTAACTCTAGTAGTCTGATCACATCATTAGGCATTGACCCCCTCTGACCCCAGACTCTGGGAGACGGAGCTGTAACCAAGGGAACTGATGCAATGATGAGAACCTGAGGGGGACCCAGTCTGAGAGCTGAAGCCACTGGTGTAGATAATGCTAATGAACAGTCATGCAGTGAAACAAAATGGCTTAATTGTACTGGATTCATCTCGTGCTGATTCACAAAGGCTAGGGGGAGGTTACGCTTCCAAACGTAGATTATTGTAATCCTCCAGTAATTACTGAGCCACATCTTCTCATGGGAGCAGTGGGGCACATGAGAGGAGCGGACTCTGCATTCTTATCCATTATGGCAGCCACCGATGACAAACTGCTAACACCACAAAGTTTACGCAAAAGCTGCACAAAACACATTACGTGTCACTCAGACAATGCATATTTATGTGGTCCATACAGAGTCTGTTGAGGAAGTAGGCAACTGTGAAAGTCCATGTCAAGGGAGCTGAAAGCATTGACTGCTTTATGAGACCTTGTTCTATCTTGGAAAGTTAGAGCTATAATGTGTTTTTATAATGCTTGCCCATGCTACAATGGCCTTTGCTTTAGGCCTTTTCAATGCCTTGAAAATGTTACGCTTCTATTCTCCCTCTGAAGCCACAGAAAGCACACTTGGCCAGGCCGGTCCTTTCTGGCTTTTGACAGGAAGCTCATGATTTTAAATGTACGGCTCATGCATAATGAATGAGACTGCACAGGATGTGAGGGCAGTGCATCCAGAGAGCACCTGGGCCAAACAAAGATGCCCTTTCTGCCATGGGATTTGTGCCCTGGTACCCGCTGTCACTAGCGCCCGGCTCACACCCAGCTGCGAAGCATTCAAGCTCACCACGCACATTCATCTCGTCAAAGTTGACTCCAAAAAGTGACACTGTCCACTCGGACATAAAGAGCTCTTTATGGGGTTATTAATGATAGGCTGAAAGCTGTGGACAAATGTTTTGGGAACAAGTTTGTTTCTGTGGCTGAGCATTGCTTTGTTTTAATCCATGCCGGTTCAATTGGGGTGCATTCCACTGCTTTGGTGGAGTGGTCTTGTGGGCGCTGAATATGTCAGAGGTTAGGAAGCACATCTGAGTGTCACAGTGTTGAAGTATGCCTAGTATCTGTTTGTCTCTATTTCAAAAGTCCAAACAACCTTATCTCAACAACTGCAAAGTCTGATACCAAAGCAAGGACAAGGAATAAGGAAGGAATATTAAGAAGGCTGGAGACCTTTAATGTGACAAGTGATCATCAAAATGAATCTTGGAGTTGACCCCTGCACATGACACAATCTTGTCTGGCCCTGTTCTATAGACAATGCCAATGAGACTGAAAGGAATAATTAGCATCGTCTGGGCTTTCATTTGGCCTCAGTCTGAACAGATGATAAATGATGAATATATGCATCCCGCAAGACAAAAAAACAAAAACGTCTTAGTTTCTACAAACAACCCCACACAACAACAATTTATTTGTGAGCATGTGAGTGCGTGCGTGTGAGTGTGTATGTGTGGACCCAGCCGACTTGGCATAGAATGACCCAGTGGCATTGTTGCAGTGTTTGCAGCCTCAAGCATGGCAAGATTTATGCCGATGGGGGTGTGTTGGAATCCAGGCTCTCTCATCCAACCCAGCTGCATAGAGAACAAAACCAAAGGCCCAGCTGCAGATATTAGCATGGGCAGTCTCTCTCTCTCTCTCTCTCTCTCTCTCTCTCTCTCTCTCTCTCTCTCTCAGTCCATGTGCCTCCATCCCACAACTCTGTCACATGCCCATAGGGCTTTTGTGCCTGACTCTGTTGTTATGGTAATGACTCAACCCACAAGAGAGAAGAAAAAGGAGAGATGTTAAAAGTTGATTGCAGACAAAATTGAAAGAGAGAAAACCAATAGGAAACAAAGAGGGGACAAAATATAAAAGAATTCTTAATTAATTATTGAGTTCCGCTCAGAAAGTCAAGTCAGTGTTGTCAAACAAAAGCCCATGCACACTAGCATACACACACACACACACACACACACACACACACACACACACACACAGCCCCACATGTAATGCAAACAACCCTTTCTTGTTGTTTGACTTACATGAGGACTGGCTGGACCTGTTTTAAATGTAAATAGTATTAAATGTGAATACATTATGTAACTGTGCAGGAGAGCTTATTTTCTTCTCTTTTTCTGCAAAGTTCTTGTCCATTTACCTGGCTGTGTTCTGTGGACCAATAGCAAAGATTACATGTGACATTGACCATATGGCATCAGTTACCAGAGAAAAAGTTAATAGAAGCCAAACAAAAATTTATTGCATTTTCTTTCTTTTTTCACAGCTTTGTCAGTGGTGACAAAGTCCAGTATGTACCATTAAAACAGAGAATCTGTAACAGGAGCAGGGAAGTTTAGTATCAATTTTGCGAAACTGCCAAAGTAATGCAAAGTAAATGAAATACACTCCAACTATTATTATCATTCCCACCTTTTCTCTGTGGTTTTGTCTAGGCCCAAAGACCATGATTCCAGTGGTACTTTACATGGCAAGACCTGCCACAGACTTGGCATGTATGTGTGTGTTTGAGGGTAACAGGCAAGGTCTCTTTCAGGTCTGGAAGCTCTCACTGCTGTTCACCTCACTCTGTGGTCTAACACATGATGTTCTGCTTTGCTGGAACAGGTTAAGATCTTGCTGAGTAAAGAATAACCTCAGTTCTCCTCGGTTCCTCACTGTAACTTTCAGCATTAGTTATGCTTTCTTATGGCAGGGTAAGCAGTATAGTTCAACCAGCCTAACAAAGCACTGGTTTAAGCTTGACATGCTTGTACTCTTTCTCTCTCCAAATCCTCCTTCACCACACACACCCAAACATACAAAGTTACTGCTTTTTCCACTGCCCAATCACCCGCTGCTGGTTGGCAGGTTGGACAACTCACTTGTGCCACTGTTGCCCTGCTGTAATACAGCGATCAGACAGATGGCTGTGTGAAAAGGGACTCCCTCTGTGTGGCCTAAAACATCCTGGCAACTGACAACTATTAGATGCCACAATGGCGAAGGGAGTATTTTCAGTCTCCTGACCTCACTTGTAGTAAATACATGCAAAGTGTCACATGAATGTGATGTATATGCACTTTTGCCCAGACATGAGTAAAGATTTCCCATTTGTTCAGTCTGACCTTTTTACCAGAATGAGTGAATTTGAATGCATGTTCACAGCAGTGCAGACACATTCTCACATGCTATATTGCATGTGACACAGAAATAAGGTATACAAACACACTCCTGCACAGATGCATGCATGCACACATGTAAGTATATACTTTCCCATAATGTTCAAGGGACTTAAGTGTTCTGACAGCATACATGTATGTATGAGCAGTGCAGACCTTTTTTTCTCTTCACCCCAGTTTCTATTTTCTTCTTCTTTCTTTCTTTCTTTCTTTCTTTCTTTCTTTCTTTCTTTCTTTTTTCTTCCTTCCTACATTAATTAACACTTTTGTAAATAAACATGTTCTGACACTTTTTTTGCTAACCGCTTAGCTGTAATGTACAGTAGTCAGACTATGGCATTACAATTAGATTAAGCAATTAAATGTGTCACTCATTGACTGTTTATTGACCTTAGATAGGCCACAGGGATAGGGAGAAATCCATGTTTTAAAAGCATACCTTGGCTAAATTCAATCCATTTCCTAATTCGGAGGTATTTATCTGTTGGCGTCAGCCTGGGACACTTAAGTCTTGTGGGGCAACGTTTGTCAAAATAAATTTCCCCATGCATGGCTAGTGGAGAGTGACAAGTGTGTATTTAATAAACCCTGATTTGTTTACTGGCTGAGCACTTAAGACCATAGGCTCACTCTGCAATGACAGCTTGGACAACAGTCAAATGCATGTTGGGATGCAATGTTACTCTCCATGTGTACATTGGAGTAATGAGACAGTCTTGAACATTCATTATATTCTCTGCAGGTTTTGGATGTGGGGGTGAATGTGACTCCCTTTGTACCTCATAGCAATCAATTCTGGACATGAAGTTGATGCTTGACCTAGCATAATTGGTGCTAGACATTACAATGTTGGTTTCATATTTACAATACCTCTCCTTTGTTGCACGGAAGTACAGTCCTGATGGACTTTGCTCTCACTTTGCTGCTGTTCTTTAGCCTCTCAGCCCATAGCGGAGATCTAGTTAAGTCGTACAAAGCACTGATAAGAGAACTTGAATGTACAAAGAGAAACAATGTTTGAACAATTTGTGTAAATATTCTGATATATGAATATGACATGTATGCAGCATACATCCTCCGAGTGGTATTTATTGGAGATATTTGATTTTGAATCAGTGTGCTTCATTAAATAAAACATTGTATCATTTCAAATGCAATGATTTTTGCAAGCATTTGCCCTCACAATGTTCTATACTCTCTACCTGCTCTGCTTCACCCCCTCTCTGCTCTCCCAGCTGATAGATTTTCTGCCACTTCATGGGATATTGCCTGTTGTTTCCAGTAGTAGCACCTTGTCAGCTACCAATAAAAGATTGTGTCATTTGACAAATATTTTAAGAGTACGCTATTGCTTACTATGCAATCAATTTATACAGCCATTTATTTAGCAATTGATTATGGTGTTTGGTACTTTTATGAGGTGCCATTTAGAACTGTTCTACTAAACAGCACAGTTCACCTAAGCGTAACAATTCCTTTTCTTTTAAATCATCAAATTGCCAATTAAAATTGTTTTAATTGTCCACATTTTGTAAGTGCTAAGTGTAGTAAATAATTCTTTGAGTGCCTGAAATGTGATTATAATGTTGGCAAACACAAGCTTTATCAAAGAGCCTCGTTAGAGACAGATGATATTTCGCAACATATGGAGAGCTGACCATTAAGCTGCCCTTTCACTCAGGAGAACAGACAAACATGAGGAGATTTACTGCTCTAATCAAAGCCCTGCCGGCTGCTGGAAATCGACCGTGAATGACGTCATCTACCTGTCCTCACACTGACGGTTTGATTTATAAAGTATGCAGGATGTTTGGGCAAGAAAAAAAAGACATGGTTTCACAGTTCTACACAGAATGTGCAGGGTGAAAATTCAGACCTCATCTTTTGTTTTTGTCTTGCATTGCATCAAGCATTGATGCTCTTCAACAGAATCTCCACTTAGAAAGACATATATTCTATTTAAAAACACCCTCTCTTGTCTTGGTCAGACTCTGGCCTGTTCCTTCAACACCTACCTCTCTCGGACGCAGTCCAGTGTTGTGCTTTAATCACACTTTATATACAGGGCGCAGGGAGTGGGGTGTTAGCACAGAGGTAAACCAACTTATCTGCACCTCATTTATTTGCTCTTATTTTACGAGAGCTAGAGCCAAAGACATTTACAACAAGCCGATCCTGGAACTCCAGTAGATTAAATTAGACACGTGTTTCTATTTGGTAACAGTCCATATCCACCTCTGGATAGTATTTGATCAGCTATCGGCTCGGTCAAGTTGTGTTTCGATATGTAGCATGTTTCCACATGAGTAAAGTCATGTTAGCTTGTATGTGCCCTGTATGTGATGACGATGATGTTTACATGGTGTCTGCATAACATCAAACACAGGCTCTACAAACACCTTTATCCCCTCTGAGCATACGGGAAGCCCAGTACACCCTGTCGTCAAGTCCTTGAGTGGAAGAAGACTAATTTGGTTACTTGCTATGGGATGATGGATGGATTGTGGTTAGTTTGCAAAAACAGTCATGCTTTCGATTTTAATAAACAACTTAGACCCTGGAGGATATTCTAAAGAAATTCTTGAGAAGCCTTAGATGAGATGAGGCCCCCTTTGCCTGATGCTTTTAAGTAAATCTTGGAATTGAAGGTTAATCTTAAAACTATCACTGTAAAGTCGTACATTTGCTGAGTCCATTTCATGTCATAAAGTAAACCCTTGCAAGGCATAAAATACTCTCAATTTCAAAATGTGCTTTTCCAAACATTTGGAGCAACACTCAGAGATGTCTGAAAATGTCCTGAGGTGGTAACGAATGGAATGTAAATGGATCATGTTTTTATGGGACTGTTGTGTTGGACTCAGAGCAAACCAAATACTGGCCAAGTTTTCCTGGCAGGAACCTTTTATTGGTATTCAATGATAATTAAAAAGCCCGACTTATGCATAGGCTTACTTTGTCTTTTAGAAAGAAGCAAAGACCAAGTGTAAATAAAGGGAAATTAATTAAATGTTAGGCAGGTTAGTGTGGCGCCATGGAAAGAGTACACAACTTCAAAACATGCCAAATTATAGATGAATCAAGTCAAGGTGATCTGTCATATTTTGCCTCGTTCTGACAGCGCGTATACAGTTTCAGTGAGGTGACTGAGCAGTTGAGACAAATTTGGCAAAGTTCACAAAGTAAACACAAGAGAGTCTTGGGATTTTTTTCTTTTTGTTTGTAAATCTGTGAATTGCCCACTGGGTTGACTTGTATTTTTGTAAAGGAAGGGTTTCATGTTGGAGCTCATTTGGAATCTTTTAAAAGAAGCCTTAGTGAAGCTAGCCAGCACGGTGCCTTCATGGTTAGCACACTGCCAGTCATTTAATAGTTATCATTCAGCACTGAAGAACAAACATTGGATGACAAATTGAAGATTGAACTGTAGGAGACTGAATTCAGAATTATTTTTATTTGTAAGCTCTTTGTTGTAAAACCATTGCTTTAATTGTTTTATTTGTTTGATTCATTTCACCCATAACCTGTTGTGATTTGCTAATACTGGTGCAAGTGCAGTGTTATGTGTAACTGTTAGTGGTATAGTGGTATAATCACATATATTGTAACAATGTCTCTTAAGTTATTATATTACAAAAGACATTGTAACATTTTATGCATAACACAAGTCATCAAACACTTAAAAATAGAAAAAGTCAGCTAAAAAACAGTTATTCCGGGCTATCAAAACATGAGCCTAATAACACATATTGTTAGATTTAAAAATAGTCCCATTAAACTCAAAGAGAAAACAGAGAGGCAAGAGCACTTCTAGCAAGAGGTAGAAGTGTCTGATTAGGCCCTCAACAATGATTGTGGTCTGAATGGTTTCACAAAGCCCAGAGCCAACTTGTTTAAACCAAACTAATCCAACCGTGGAGGCAGGACACTGAAATTGCAGGCCTCCTGAAAGGTGATCTGGCGGCAGAACCACAGTCCAAGGGCTGAAGTTTACATAGAATAAATAACAATAATGAAGAAAAAAATAACAGTGCTAGTTGTCATATAACCATGCATTTATCATGTGCAGAAGGGAATTTTTTTTTGTTAATATGCATTTATCTGTGCTGTTGCTAGCATACCGTTTGTCAATTACCCTTTTAAATACACACAATAATTATGAATTTGAAATATAAGTGTGACATTTTTAAAATAAAACCACAAAAAAGTTAATTTGATGTTCTGTGAGTCCAAATATAACTACAGTAAGTGTTGTTGAAATAAAAAAATAAGAATTTGACTTCATGCGAAAAGTGACAAATTACTTAAAGTCTGAAGGAAATAAAACTTTTCAAGCATTCTTTATTATTGTGGTGACTTCACTCTTTGCCCATTAGACAATTAGATCTGACAACCTTGTCCTGCACGTCTGCACTAGCAGTGTGGTAATCAGCAGTGTCTGTGCAAACCACAGTATGGATTTCAAGCCTGGACTGCTGAGGACTTCCATGGCTCACATGTGGCGCAGAACACCTCTGCCAGGCCTGTCAGTTCCTGTTCCAGGCCACTGCTGCCTAAATGGATCCTGATTGGCTATTTGGACAGGGAAGTGTGCAAAAGGTTGACATATGAGAGGTTGAATCACTGTCGCCACCCTGTTTCACACTGTAGAGAGAAACATTGTGGGAAAAAATGATATCCATGTAAGCTACATGAAATCCAATATGTCTGAGGTAACATGTTTCTTCATGTTTAATCAGTACTCATAAATAAGACTATTAAACTTTATTTCTGTCATGGATTATTATGACATTTTGATATGATCAATGCTACCAAGGGCCCAGCAATAGGGCTGTTTTGTCTGAATGTTTTTATTGTTAAGTCTGGTGCATGATGGATGAGTTTTGACATAATGACTTCACCTCAACCTACCCACAGTTTTGTCTACCTGGCGTCCTACCTACTGACATACAACAGCCATCAAACCACATATACTTGAGAGCAATTTCTCTAGAAGCACTCTGAACATGATAACCGTAGCTGTGTAATAGCAATTTGTAGTGACGGTGAGGGATATATGACATAACACGGTTGACTTGTTGGCTGTCTGCACTGCAGGATCACAGATTTACAACCTCACCTATTCCCTCTCAGGTTACTGTGAAAAGTTAAAGCTCTGACATCTTAGGTACTCAGTCTTTTGTCACAATGTTTTACTTTCAACCTTTCTCAGCACTAACCACCCTACAGATCTAAAGCATCTACTGTACAACCTCATGTGTCTTGCCAGTGGCATCACCCTTGCAATGAGTCAGCATCTGGGTTTGAAAATCCAGAGCTGCTACAGTGACTGAGAGCACATAATTTGCCTCATCACTTCCTGGAGAGGGAATGATACTGCAAACCCTGACACACAAAGCATGAACAGAAGTGTCCACACCCAGAGGAGAGCTGTTGGTTTTTGCAGGGGGAAACCACAAGTAACAGTACGTGTTCTTCTTTGACACAAAGACAATAATTATCAGCCAAATGAAGCAATGGCAAATCTGTGTGATGGGAAAATTACCTTGTTGCATCCCCTCCCAGCCAGTTTGGCTTGTTCGCAGGTGGAGCCTCTTATCATTTGGATAGGCATGCTCGTCATTGTTCAAGATCTGCCGCAGACTCCGGTAGTATGTCTGGTCATGTCTACAGGAACCAAAGGGCGAACGATAGTACTGTAATATCTTCCCCTGAAAGGTGAGACCCTGGTAGTACCTGTTGCAAGGGAGGGAATGTAAAAATACATGTTTGTGGTCTGTGGATGGGATCTGTGAATAGTGACTATTAGGGGTGTGCCTGAATACAAATACGTTATTTGGCAAAGCACAAACAGTGGGGTTTTTTTATGAATATTTGTTTCATACAAATATTTTTTTAATTATTTGTTTTTTCGAGAGGAAAAAAAAAACCCATGTCAAATACTAGCACGCAGGTTGGTTACATCGCTATCTCAGTCTCTGTTCCCTGCTCCACTGTTACATCTATTGGCAGGTCTCAGTGAGGGGAGTCACATCCACCTGCTACATGACACACATTTCCTAATTTGGACATCACTCCTGGAGTTGGGAGTGTTCCCCAGAGATAAAGCTGAGCTACTGACGCATGCAAAGTGCCCCCAAGGGACTGTCCATAACCTGCTGTTCCCCTTCTCCTTTCCACAAAGTTAGGTTGTAAAGAATAGGCAATAAATGAAAAGTACAAAGCAAGAATTGCCTTTGAAGTTCCTCCCTACATGTTACACGGTGTGCTGTCTCTGTATTATGGGTGCATAAATAGGTAGAGGTCTGTCTGCAATGAGGCGATGAGTAAAGCTTTAGTTCAGGAGTCAGCGTAGTTGTCTATGATCAGGGAGACTCCAGTTCAAGACCCGGTGTGGGAACCTCCTTCATAAAGTAGTTTATTCATGAACACTTATTGTAACACTTTAATTTTCTAAAAGCGTAACATAATATAATTTTCTGCCTCAACAAATATAGATACAAATACAAATACTGGGCTCTCTGCACATCCCTGGTCTGAAGAGGACTCTGGAAGGAGGTCAACAACAGCTGAATCAATGGTGAGGTTGACACTTAGGTGGAGAAAAGCAGAAAAATACTCATAAGACTGACATCACTCAAATCACTTAAATCAGACTCAGATCACTTCCCCCTAGAGAGAGGGACAGCCTCTATTAATTGCCTTGGCACAGGAAGTGGGTGGCCAATGATGGGAATCTGAGACAGACCAAAACCTAGCCTACCATGTTTACCACTCCATGTCAGCTAAGCTTGGTGAGTCAGAAGTTGAGACTCACCACTCTGGCTGGCACAGAGCAAAATTTCTCCCACCACTGCAAAGACCCTGGGTTTGATTTCCAGTAGTGGTACCTCTGGCTTGGGTTAGCATTCCAATGAAACATAATTGGCAGTGTTCACATGTGGGAAGCAAGTTCTTTTCTGTGCATTAGAAGCAACACTAATTGGTGTAAAGTTCATGTGATCTCAACTGGATGTCTTTCTGAGGATAGTCCTCCAGTTTAACCAGCTTCCTTTACAGTCTGTGCACAGTAGTCCAGCCTATGGGGTCAACAGGGTCCTGACCCAGCTGCCAGGCATACTTGCTGAGGCCAGGTCCCCATTTAGGGTAAATGACCTGCTTTGCTGTTATCACCTTGTTCACGTATCGCAAAGGCTTGTTTATCAAGGAAATCTACTTCATTTCCCAAAGTCACAGAACATACAACCTATAGGTTTAGTTAGTAATGCAGTGTCTTTGTCCATGTCTACGTCTACGTCTGTGTCATCATGTAGAGTGCAAGGGAAATATGTCTATGATCATCAGTTTCTTTTGGACATTCATAACAAAGACCTTTGCTACAAGAAATACTGTCTGGGAGAGCTAAATCAGCTGAGCGAACTTGGCCTGCTATGCCAAGTGGACCCTAAGGAGACCATGGCCTTGCCTGGAGCTGCGGTGGAGAGGAAACATTGAAAACTGTGTGATAGGACATGCAAGCAGGGCAAGGACAGAGGAGTGCAAGCTAGGCTAACTGTTAACCCATACAAACCGGCAGTTCCAACAATCATGTTGCCTAATGTTGTCTGGACAGCAAAATGGATTATATAACTCCTCCATCAGTGTTGGTCACTCGTTGACATGCACAAGCTGTCTACATTGAACTGAGACATTTACTTTTCTCTCTAAATGCACTTTAATGCACTGTGCTACTGACTTCTTGTTTGTTTTTGTTTTGTTTTTTTTTCCTTTGGGTTTTATATGTTTTATCATTAAAGGGAATTTTTAGATATACAGTATATATTTATCCTTTCTATTGTTGTTGCACTGCTGTGGGATGAGAGAAACAGCATTTTGTTTTTTGTGTGTATGCAAATACACAAGAAAATGACAATAAACTAAATCTTGAATCTTGAATCTTAAATGTTAGTAAATGTCACAAACAACTTATCATTTCTTGAATTTCTTATTTAACCAGAGGATGGACACATTAAAAAGTAGCATTTTCTATTGTGAACATGTGCAAGGTCAAGGGGGTGCCACAGGAGCAGTAGGAAAATGAAACAGTGTTTGCTTGGTGTCAAAAAACTGATACAGAGGCCTGTATTCTGCAACATGTTTCTAGCATTTTGTAGATAAACCAAATAATGCCAGCTCAGAATTTAGCTCTACATATTATTGATATATTTGTTATTTGTGAATGGTGTACTAACAACATCAGTTAGATTTTCAAATGGTGGAAGGTCTTAATACAGTACAGAAAGTGATTTGTGGGTCCACTCTCACACCAATCAGGGAACATATTCATTAATTTGTATATTTACAGTAGGCAAACCAAAAGGGGCCCATATGCCCCATGTTAATTAGCCACTTACAAAAACATTGCTTTTTAATGAAGCATGCATCCATCAGTGTTCTTCAGGCTACTGTTTATTTAATTTCTTCATTGTAATGAAACTCAGATGCCTCGTGTTTACACCAGCAGAAGTCAGCAAATGTATTTCTAATGTGCTCCAATAGAGCTTGAGGTAAAATAAGCCATATACTTTGCTACTGTTGTTCCAGTGGAATCATTAAGACTTTTTCCTGTAATTATGCTGAAAAATTAAGTTTGCAATTATGCCATGTCTTCTTAATATACAGTCAATGCCATTCTACTTGCCACATTGCTACTAGGGGTGATGACAGTGAAATCTAACTGTAATTAGAGACAGTCATGGAGTTGCTTACAATTTAATTAGAGTAGCCTTATGCTAAAGCTCAAGGAAGAATTGTAAATATCTATTCTTTTCCAATTAAATATATGGTATATATGAGTCTGGATGTGAAACATATTTGATGTCACATTGATGTAGATGCTAGATGATTTTTTTGGTCTGTGTCTTTGTAAATAGATTTGAAGGACCTCTCCGACGTCCTGCCACCAACACTGGTCGGGTTACACCAAGGGGCGTATGAAGATTGTTATCATCCGGTAATCCGTCAGAGTAAATAGGACATCTTCTATGCACAGGAAATGCATGCATTCCACATGAACTGAATGGTCAAAAAGTCTAGGACAGCTGAGGATAAGTGGCTCATTCTATGAATGGAGAAATGAGGGAAAGTGAACAAGTATTGTTTGGTCTGCAATCTGTCTTCGAGAGAGACAATGCCTCTTTGATTGTAGTCTCTGTGGCCCCAAGATTCAAGTTCAATGCCAAGGAATCAATAGGCTGTGGAACAGGGGCCCCAGTTGTCAGAGGTCAAATGAGTAGGAGGGTGCTTTTGGTGGGAGGGGAAATGGGAAGTAGATGTGTTTTAAGGTCAAACAGAGAGAGGGTGAGGGAAAGTAAGTTGTATCTGACCTTTGACCTCAATAATGAAATATGCCTGTGACCATACTCAATTTTGACTTGGGTCAAATCAGGATCTAAGGCAAAATAATTGCTTTCTGCATTCTTATAATAATTTCTACTGACATAGCAGCATCATCTTTATGTTTTTATACACTAGCTGCGTGACTCAATGTCAGCCTGTTGGTTGGTCAATCTATCACTTTGTCCAGACTGAAATATCTCAACAACAACTTGATTGATTCCCATGAAACTGTACAGAAATTCATGGTCCCCAGTTGATGAATCTTACTGACTTTGGTGATTATCTGACTTTTGTTCAAGTGCCAACATGAGGTTGATATTTGTGATGTTGAGTCTAAACAACTGCTGGATGGATTGCCATGAAATTTAGAACAGACTTTCATGTTCCTCTCAAGATACACCATAATCAGGTCAAATTTCATAATATTTCCAATATTTTGGCTCATGACCAAAGACCTGCTAACACCATACATGAAGATGGTGAACATGATAAACATTATACCTGCTAATCATCAGAATGTTAACATTGATATTATGATTATGATTATTACAATTATCATGCTAATATCAGCACGCTTACATTATTTGTATTTGTATTTGAATAAAAGTGGAAAGAGGCTT
The DNA here is from genome assembly GCF_914725855.1 of Thunnus albacares. Lineage (NCBI taxonomy): Eukaryota > Metazoa > Chordata > Actinopteri > Scombriformes > Scombridae > Thunnus > Thunnus albacares. The sequence continues at coordinate 16,418,365 of NC_058122.1, forward strand.
AAAAATCCTGTTTTTGTTTTTATTATGCTTTTCGAAAATTAAAGTGTTACAATAAGTGTTCATGAGTAAACTACCTTCCGAAGGAGGTCCCCACACCGGGTCTCAAACTGGAGTCTCCCAGATCATAGATGACTGCGCCGAGTACTGAGTTAAAACTTTACATGTTGCCTCACTGCAGACAGACCTCTACCCATTTATACACCCATAACACAGAGACAGCACCCATGTAACGTGTAGGGAAGAACTTCAAAGGTGATTCTTGCTTTGCACTTTTCATTTATTGCCTATTTTTTACAATCAAACTTTGTGGAAAGGAGAAGGCGAACAACAGGATATGGAGAGTCCCTTGGGAGCACTTTGCTTGTGTCAGTAGCTCAGCTTTATCTCTGGGGAACACCACCAACTCCAGGACTGATGTCCATATTAGGAAATGTGCATCATGTAGCAAGTGGATGTGACTCCCCTTGTTGAGACCTGCCAATAGACATAACAGTGGAGCAGATGAGAGAGACTGATGTGACCGACCTGCGTGCTAGTATTTGACATGGTTTTTTCTTTCTTCCCAAAAACAAATCATTTTAAAAATATTTGTATGAAACAAATATTCGTAAAAAACCCACTATTTGTGCTTAGCTGAATAACATATTTGTATTCGGCACACCCCTACTACATACAGTAAAATCTATCTATATATAATATATCCTGTATATCTATATTATATATCTAGCAATCTATGATACAACCTCACAGTGAATCACTCATGGCTGTCTGGAGGATGTGGTATCGTCTGAGTATTAGCTGAGACAGAAGCCTAATACTGTCTGTGTCTGAGATTGTTGGCGTCCTGCCCACTGCACTACTGTCTGGAGGAAGGAAAAAGCTGAACATTTGATAACTGTGAGTCTGTGTGCATCTGTTGGTTTTTGTATTGTGTTGTGTATAATTTTCAAATAAACTATATGTCTCATACTCCATGTCTTTTTCTTTATTTTTTGTTATAAACAGTATATATGTTACAATATATGTAGTTATATTTGGGCACATAGTCATATTTATTAAAAGAAAACACCAGGATCACCACAAATGGCTTCCTAAATAGTTAAATCAAATGTTTCAGAGTTCAGAAAGAGACAGATCTCCACTTCCTGTTTAGAAACTTTGACAATTTGTGTTTTTATTTCGATGTATTAACATTATTAGAGATGAAAAAATTATGAATCTCTGCAATGAACAGTTTTTCCCTGATAATCAGAGTTGACAGGTGAAGGATTCTAATTGCACCCACTGTACAGAAGAAGGTATGTGGAAGGGTGTGTACATTCATTCATTCATACAGGTTAAATTATAGTGTCTATGTAATAGTATCTCTATTGAGTCACATACAGTGTAAATGTACAGTAAAGTCTGGTCTACAGGGAAATTAGCATTTTTGTTTACATGATGTGTGATGTGTAACAGGAAGGATTTGCGGCAGGAAACTGTCAGTGGATTAACTGTGTGCCGAGTAAAAATACAGGGTAAATTTTATTTTCCCCCTTAAACATGGGCCCAAATGAGACTGTTGCCACAAAGGAAGCCACAGTGTATCCACAGCACACCCACCTTGTAACTAAAAGCTGGGTCAGACTGTAAGCCGAAGCAGCCCCTAGATTAAAGGCTGATTCTGTTGATGTTACAGTGCAAATAAAGCTGCATACAGTACATGACCAACTGAGTCATGGGACTCTCGATGCATCACCAACCTATCAGCTGAGAAAAGCAAATATTTGACCAATGCCTATGCTTATTTTCCTACAACTTTGAAGTCAATGTTAAATACATTCGTCACGAATGACATACTCAGTTTGGTTGGGCTCAGAGTTTGTCTAGAGTCACTCTTGCTGCCGTCCTCTAAGCCTCCTTAGGTTTTCTATTGTCTGATCAGAGTATACTCAGATAACAAGTTTAGCCTTCAAACCACACTTGAATAAACTTTGTGGGACTTGTGGAGCAATGCTTCATTGCAATGTCATCTGAAAGAGGAAATGTAAAACACATGAAACATGAAAAGGCTGTAATTATTGTCTAAGAGCTGTGGTGAGTTTGAGGAAAGTATACTTTGTGTCAGTGTTGAAGGATATTTCAATGAGGGATCTACATGCTTAAGTCTCTGTAAGGTTGATGAATTGTTTCAGTGGTTTAACAGAGGAATATTTTTTAAAAAAAGTATAAGTATATTTTTCTCTTGCAAACAGATAACTGCTCTTACTGTTTTAACATCCAGAGGCAGCAGAATATTCTGTAATGTGATTGTTAATAGTTTCTCCAACAAAATACATCTAAACAAACTTCTTATTGTGAGAGTGTCCATTTTTGAAACCTCGCCTATTTATTTTTGTATCAAACATTTACAGTCCGTGCTGGTAACATTCCCAAAAATAATATATTTATAAACATTATATTGTAAATCATTTTCTTCAAGTGGATTACCTAACAGCATAGATTAATGGCTTAGTCCTTGTGTCGACATTTTAATTATGCTAAAAGGAAAACACAGCTACTGTTGGCACCAAAGGTGGAGAAAGCCGTGAGTGATGCCCAGCAGGAAAGTCAAATCATAGACTTCCTAGTCAACATTTATTCATACTGAGTGACATGATGCATGATAGCATTAAAATGAATTGACTGGTAAAATTTTGAAACTTGTGAAATTTTCTATGCTGGTTTTATTTATACCAATGATATGTTATTACTAACACTTTTCAGCACTGGCTCCATTTTTTAATCTGTATTTTAAAAGTACTCATTTGCACTCCTCATATAAGGATGTACTGTACTGTATAAGCAGAGGACATTCCCTTGACTTGAGTCATTGCTTCCGTACTGTTTCTTTATCTGACTTACCCCAGCCAGGAATGCAATCAGAGGCGGTGGAGACCAAAAGCTCTCTGAAGTTCATGTGAAGGAGCTCTGTTTATCAGAATCTGTACACTAAAGGTTGTTTGATGGAGCACTACTACGGTTTCAGACTGGATATTTGTATGGATGTATATTTTCCCACGTGTAGAATGCAAAGTGCAGTCACATCAAACAAAAAGGGAACTTGTTATTATGTGTATGACAAAATAAATAAATAAGAAACTGGACATTATGAATTAATTTAGCAACTATTTCCTAGTCAATCAGCCCATGAGAATCCCTTGTGTCATTCATACAACAGCATTATAAAATCCACACATTATAGAGGTGTCCTCTGTTTATTGAAATGCATATTGCCTGTGCAAAAACCTGTGAGCTTTACAAAACAGTGTTTACAATAATGTCATCACTCGTCTTTTGCAGTCCAGTGAAGTCAAGTCAAAACAGAGTTAAGCAAGTGTGGTGTACCATTAACCACATTTTGTTTAGACATCACTGTCTGTATGAAATGTGCACTTTTTCCATTTAATCTTTATCATTATGGAATCTGGACAGACTTATTACAGCCAAGTTCCACAACCATACACATCAGTGTATTATCAGCAATCTAACTCACCTCTTTGTTGATCAACAGGGTCATTGCTGCAGCAGCAGAAATGAGGTAAAGAGAGCAGTAATTACAGCATGGTCCTACAGGAGGGGCCAGGAAAGTAGAGCCAATAGATGGAGGGGATTTAAGAGCTGGTGGGTTACTTCGGTGCATACAGTAGTTCAGCACATAGTTACGTTGCTGCAAAGCTTTTCTTTTCTTTTTGAGGTCATTGGTTGGTATGTGCCTCATTACTGATTGCTTCACTTGACAATTTTCTTGCATTGCATTACTCCTTTAAAAATGCAAAGTAGTAGCAGTCATTTGATGCTGGAAAATAGATGGTTATTCTATTAGAGTATGATAAAGATGACACATAGTTTGAGGGTTTGTTATTGTTTAATAGTACTGTTATTCAGGTGCATTTTTCCTTTTTTTATGATTTTAATATGTGCAAAACACCTCTAGCCTCTACTTGGACTGTTCAAGATAGGTGTTTGAATAATCTAAACTCTGGGGAGTTTATTTTGTTCGTTTTTGCTTTTAATCTGACTTCCATTCATTTAGTAGATATTCATTGAACTGTATACATAATCACCACCTGACAGCACCACCTTATTATTTGTTTTTCAATTTAAAAACTAACTTTTGGCAATGTTCCAGGTAAAAATATAATTTCTACATAAATAATTACACTTATTAGGAGCTGGCATGACTTTACAAATTTGGGTTTCTTTAATCCTAGCTGAGGATTCATGCAGGTGATACGATCTGCATATCCTGACAGACAAGTAATATATATCAACAGGATCTGTGGGGCCCCTTGGATCAGAGAAGAGCAGATGAGCCCAAATGATGAAACCATAATCCAGGGATCAAAGAGGCACATTCCAGGATAGCCAGACCTGTCTACAGACATGATCTCTGTGCCTGATGAAGGAGCTCATCCACCTGCTTGCCCCACATATGTCACCACTATTTGTGATGTCCAGTATTTAATTCTGTTTAACAATAGTAACTCACTCTATACAGATTAATGGAGATATTTTCTTTAGTTGATTAGTCTGAAAAGCTTTTGAACCCTGGTGGTTCAGTTGGATCAATCACATACTTGTTTTGGAGTTTTGAGCATTTGCAATATGCTGCATTCATCTCTGTCTCCAAATATTTTCTTAAAAAACAGTTTATGATATGACTACTTGAAATGAACATAATATGCAGAGCTCTGTAATTTAAGGGATATTATAGGGGTTAGATATGATCACTACTCATTCACTTCAAGTTATCAAGTTTATTTTATTTCCTTCAAATGGCTCCACAGTGTCTTTGATCTGTTGGTAAAGAAGGAAAGTAAAAAATTATCATAACTGATGCCAAAGAATAGTGTACCCAAAGCATAACGTCATAACGTGCAGTTATAAAAACACAGGTGCAGAGAAATGCCTATAGACTGATGGTTCAGATAAACTGTAAACAGTTCATCAGCACATTCATCTGGAGCTCAGAATTTAACAATATATTTGCTTAGCTATAAATTAAATAAGGATGTTATCTATGTTTGCATTGTAGATCTGGCTCTTTTTACACCTTGTGTTTCCACCGAATATCGGTTCTTTCCTATAAAACATTCAAATTCAGTGATTTGGCTCAGTTCATCGTGCATGTAAATTATCCATGATAACTTAAACCACACAAAACACACAGATGTTGATTACACCTGAAAGTTTAAATACTAACAAACTCTTTTTATTTTCCCATGTAGCCAAGAAAAACAAGGGGAGAAAAAATTTAGAGAGTACATGGCCTGCCAAACAGCCATATATTTACATAGACAAACACGGGTGACAAACACATCATGCACCTGTTTCTACATTGTCTCACTGACTCTCCCAAAGAAACAGGGACAACCCTTAATACTGGGACTGGTTTCCAGTTTAATTTAATCTCTACGCAGTCAAAGAATTATGAGCTGGCGGCTGCATCAGCTCTCAAAGCTGATGTTCACTCCCGCAGGTCATCAATCATTCTTGTTGTACATGATAAGTAGGCCCAAGAGAGCAGGAAGCAGGCTACAAGGTGAAAGTCAACACTAAAAACATTTTGGAGAACAGGAACCTGAAACCCACCTGACACCAAAGTGGAGTCATTTATTCTTCCGACCCGGCTGCCCTCATCAGGGATGATAAAAGCCTCGAGGCTGCAATGCTTTGCAACCTCTGATTTGAAAGCCATTCCTGGATACTGTCATGGAATTATGTTTTTTTATTCTTTATGATATCTCCTCCTTTACAATCCCTGAAAAATCATCATGGTTGTGTTACTCTTGCACATTTCTCTTTTCCCTAATGTGGCATAAAAGGCTCTTCTGCCTGAACTCTGAGCAGTGCTAGTGAAAGATGAGCTCCTTTTTGCTTCAGATTTACCTGGCAATAAATATGTTTACGAGGAGTTATTTACTGTCTTTCTCATTATGACTGTCTAACTAGAGGAGATAGACCAATAGATAGATGTCTCACAAAGTTTATTTGTCATGTGACATCACATTATCATGGAGGACATTTGAAAAATTAGGTTTTTTTATGAGGGTTTTCTGGTTAAATAAAAGTTAAATAAATACACACACAAAAAAAGAAAAAAGACGAAACGCAATGGGGATTATTGTTCATTTTAGCCATACCAGTGCACACTATTTTCAATAGTCAACACTACAATCATATCAGATTATCACACTATTTTCCCTTAATTTGGTCTGACTTGGTATTATAAATATCCACCACAGCCCACCAGATCACACACACAAAATTGCTCATACACATATACATTAGTATTATTCAGAGAGACTGAATACTGTATGACAAGTTCTGCAATGCATTTGCATATTTGTTTATACAAATATATACTCACACACTGAGCAGTACAAATACCACTTACACACACAGAGGTCTTTTATGCTACCCTGACATACAGTTTTACAGCAGCTGAGTCCAAGACAAAGGCTTTGAGGATTTAGGGATTCACTACTGTTGCTCAGCCTGTGTCACTTGTATTTCAACTCTCACACAAAGAACTTTTTTTTTCAGCTCATCTAAAAAACATCTGTGTTCACAGTTGTTCTGAAATGGTGATGTTTACATTCTAACTGCTCTGTTCTTATGCTTTAAACATTTTAACATTTACTCATCTCATTCACTCATTAAGTCAACAGATCATGAAGATAGCAATTTTCATGTAGGCTGGGCGGTTGCATTAATGTGGACCCGAGTCACTCTGTGGCTACCATGCAAATACTGTTTTGACAGATGAGGGGGATTCACCTCAGTTAAGTTATAGGACTTCAAAGTGAACAAACAGAAGTCCTTTCATTAGAACTAGCTGCATTGATAGGTAAACTATAATCTCCTGAATTATTTTAGCTTCCATGAAACAGCTGGGCTGCAGTAGTATCACTAAAATCACTTATTTCTTAAATTAAATTTAAACTGTCAAATTCCTTAGCTATTATAAATGTGTTAGTATATAATCATTGGCAACCGTGCAGTCATTTGCACTCTCAAAAATGCATAATAAGTAATGCTAAGAGCTCACTGTTTATCATGTGGCATCGGTCCTTAAATAAATTGATTTCTCTCATCAGCCTGCTTTTCCTGTTCATTAAATCTGCAGTCGGGCTTGTTTATTTAAAACTGGTGAGAAAACACACGCAGCTTGGCAACTCCCTCTAAGCTATGAGGGCGAAATGCGGTTTGCTTCGACCCATGTGAAAGGTCTTTTGAGTCACGACCATGTTGTTTTTGATCCTGTCCCTCTTTCATTCCTTCTCCCAATATTTAGATGGATTGGCAAAGCTGCTATGTGCCGCATGTTTGACGTAAGCTTTAGTGCAAAAGGCGCTGCTGCACCCACACCAGTAAAACCAGTCTGACCACAGAGGTCCAATATAAATCAATGGAGTCATCTGGAGGGCATGATGGTAGCCCAGGGCCCAATGAATGTCAGCTTACAAGGATACTTTTGCTCCCTCACACAGAGCTCTGTCTCCTCGGTGCCTCGTCCTCACCCTTTGAATCAAGTGCAGGGGAATAACTTGACCCCCCTTTTTGTGGGGTACACCTGCTGCTGGTGATGACAAAAGCAGGAAAGTATTTGCTCGGAAGAGGATCTACTTTGGAGATAGCACAACACCCTGCATACACCCTCCTGCGTCCGCCAGCCCCGCCTGGGGTTGTAAATCTCTGAGCTAGCTGGAGGGAACAGCTGACAGGATGACCAAGAGTGTTTGCAAAGATGTTCTGAGTCGGCAGAGACTGGAGCAGGATGGACTTGGAAAACTCTTTTTTAGTGACTGATTGGTGCCTTGGGCTTTCAACTAATTAGGTCCTTAAAAAGCTCCTGGCAGAGAACTTTGTCCCTGTCCAAACCTGCTTTAATAATCAAAAAAGGACAGTGCAGTGTGCGTTCTGCTTTTGAAAGATTTTCTATATTGTCACAGAAGGCACAAGGAGTCTTTTCTTTTCTTTGTTGTGATATTTGCCTCCTTTTGCTGGAGAAATTGATTGCTGCAGGAAGTAGCTGCAGTGTCGAACAGACATGAAAAATGAGGCTCTGGCCATGAGGTGTTAAGATTTAGAAGAGGTGTTCTGGCCCCACCTGTCAACTGGCATCTGTCACCGAGTGGTCAGCTACTGTACAGCTTGGCCATTATATACACATGACTCGAACCCGCAGAGGCCTGCAAAGTACACATTGTCGTGCAGTACAAACAGCCCACTTCCTTCACCTACTGCTTTAGTGTACCATCTAGTCTGATTTACACTGGTGCTATTTAGGATACAACATAACTGTCACTGGAGACCCACCTGTCATTATTTGTCTGTGAGAATGAGATTAGTATCAATATATTCTTTTGGACGTTTGTAACTCCATTCAGACACCTGTGTGTTAAGCCTCAGCCTTTTTATTACTGATTTTTTATTCAATTTTTTTATTTAAACCAGCTCTGTTGTTGTTGTTTTATTAATTAAATACTGTACATTTTGATTCAATTCATGGATATTTTTTAAAATAAAACTTGAATTACAACTGAAACAATATTTCAGCCCCTGCTGATTATATTTTATAGACACAATTTTGGTGAAATGACATATCTTGCTGATGCATTTCAGCTTTTCAAAAGTACTGTATACAGTAATCTGCTCAATGAGAGTTCATTATTCATTGTGGACAACAATAATGCTATGTTCTCAAGGGGAAAAAAAAGATTAAAATGAATGTCATACGTTTCCACACAAAATTAGTGTTACTTGAGGACCTTGGAGTTTTGCAGATAATTTAAATAATGTAACTTTTCAATTAACTGACATGTGGTTATTTGACATGTCAGATTATACTGAGGATGCCGTAGCAGGAGTTAGAGGTAAACACTGGCTAATTTGACCTTCTTAGGTACAAATTACCCTCTTAGAATAGTTATTTTGACTGTGTATAAAAACCTCATTAAAGGTCTGTCTGAATCATAGACTATATAAAAGAAGTGAACGTAGTCACTGTGACACTACCCATTGGTTTGTGGACTATGGTTTTGAAGCCTCAAGTTTGGCATTTTGGCTGTTGCATTCTTGGTGTTTTTAGAGCCAGAAGTGACCATATTTTGACGAGAGGGTGGAGTTTACCCTAAGGCTACCACTATCTAGATAGCTTGGTTAGCAGAGTGCATCTGTAATTCATGTTAATTTATATTTATATTAGTGATATTATACTAATGATGGTATTATGGCTAGCGAAAAATAGGCTTAAAACTCCTCCTGATGATTCATTAGAGGGTCTTTTAGTACAACCGAACAAAGACTTTTTTAGAAGACCAAAATGTGAACACATTGTGAAATAGCAACAGCTCTTAGAGGGCTACGCCTATACTCATAGAATCTGTGGTTACAATATGTAACAAGAATTGCTACACCTCTACCTATCACGTGGTAGCAACTTGTCAATCACAAAAGCATACCCTGCTTTATCATCTATTTTACTCTAAATGAGACCATCATGCTGTATTGAAGAAGACTTGAAACTGGCAATTGAGACCATAAACTCATTAGGAAAATGTTTACTGAGGTAATAAATCAAATAAGAAGTAGGGTCATTTTCTGATAGTTGCCCCCTGTTGGCCATTACAGAGAATATAGGTTTAAGGCACTTCCGCGTTGGCTTCACTTTTCAGACCTGGTGGGCCCTCGGTCTGAATTATGTTTAATAAAAGTTTTCAAAATTCTCAATATTTTCTGGTGCTGTAGACTGTTTGCATTAGTTATGGTTGTAAACACAAGGGTAAAACAGGCCTATATTAAAAAAAAAGAATATGTGAGAAAAACAAAATGCTTATTTTCACCTGCAGCTTGAACCCTTTAAATATATGTGAATGTATCTGTAATTTATATGGTCAATAAAATTACTGATTGGGCCTTTGAGTCCAACTGTGCGCGTGTGTGTTCTTTTATGCATACTCCTCCACCGAGGAGCTCTCTCAAAAATTAGAAGTGTGTGTGGTCCATTCCGTTGGTGTTTACAGTCTCTGGTCAGAGTGGAGGATGTCAGTGGTGAAGAGTGTGCAGCATGGCACTGGGTGTGGGCTCTAAGGATGCCAGTGCCACAGTCCAGCATCTGTGCCACGAGACATGCATTTGTGCCAACCACAGATGCGCAGGAATCCATACTGCACCCTGGGAAGCAAACTCTATTCAGATAATCTACGCAGAAAGTAAGAAAGAAAGCACAGAAAACTGTTAACATATTTCGGCGCCTGCTGCTACAGCCATATTTCTATGCTTCCTTGTCATTGGCTGCACATATTACAAGGATTCAGGAGGCTGAAAGGACAGTCTCTCTCTCTCTGTTAACCATGCTGACATAGCATATTGAGACACACCCTGCTTGGTAGAGGTACGTGATATTTGAAGAGGGGAGAAAAGGGTGTTTGGCCCTTATTCTTGTACTTGTCCAGCGCCAGAGCAGTGCGTGTCTTCATGTACAGCAGCAGTGTGGCAGCACAGACTGTTTCCTGGCAGCATAGACAGTGCACACTTTCCAGCAGCAGACCTGTTCAAACTGCAAACTATTATGATCCTCTACTGCTCGTGTTATGTGAGTTTAAAGGGTGGAAAAATTAGAAGGGGAGTGTAATGTGTGTGTTGGGGTGGGGTGCGGGGGGATGTAGTGCTCAAATAATGTCTGATAAGTGCTGGAGTGTCCACTGATCCTGTCTAAGTGTACTTAGGCAGAGGCACCATTTGGCCTGTTTCATATTTAAAAGAGCAAATGCAGGGAGGAAGGCAGCAGCAGTAGCAGTCATTTTCACTAGAATCAACACCTGTGTTTAAACAGTGAGGAGGAAACGACTTTTCAATCAAAAGGACATTTGTCTTCAGGTAAGCTTGTGTGCAAACCTCTGGAGGAACACTGTTGCCACTGTTCGTTCAAAGACAGATCAGTACAATGATAGAGAATTTGTAATAAAACAGTGTAAATTCTCCATGTAAAAGAGGTTTTACCGCACAGAGAACTGTGCACTCTGTTCAACAGATATTCGAATGATTTATGATGGTAAACTGATGTGACAGGCCTCATAAACAGTGGCATTTGGTTATGAATGACTACTGCCGTATTAAATATCTGTTTGTAACTTAAACATATAGGAAATACCCGGAATTATTTTGAATTAACATCATGGATAAAACGTCAGTGTTACACTTCTTTAATTGTGACCAGATCCTGTTCGCAGCTCCAAAACTGAGGTGCGTTTTGTTTTAAAACTGACTGAGCTACAATGTGCCAGTTTCAATTTGGTCTATCACTTCATAACTCACAACCTCCAGTGGGTTTAATAAGTCAAGTCACCTAAGGAACGACGCTTGTTTTGCCACTTCCATAAAATTGGTCAGGGATTTTGCTGTTTTTCCAAGCCTCTCAGGCCAGTTCAATACTTTGGGGAAACCTAAGCTACTATTACTACCACTTTTACACATTTGCCTCACAAGTGATGTGGGTTGAATTAAATTGCAACATTATATCTTCAACTCAGGGCTTAGCTTATATAATGGGGAGCCCGTTACTGGCATTTTCAGAGTCCTCAATCAGAGTAATAAATTGGGTCTGATGGCTAATTTTAGCTGAAATCCAATCCTCCACAATAAGTTACAAGCCTTGCGGGACCTTTTAGTCAAACTGTGTCTGGCACTGCCACAGTTGAAAAGAGGCTTTTAAATAAATGTCTTTCCCTAAAGTTGCATGTTTTCAAAGCAGTGCTCATTCCAGATACAGGGGTCACACAAATAAAGTGAAGTTTACCGTGTCTAACACCCATGTTGATTTGTGCATTTTGGGTCACGTCATTCGCAGTCTGAAACTCATTCACTACACTACTGTTTAATTTCACATTTAATGACTTTTTATTCGTTATCACAGCGTAGTTGAAGGTTCCCCTGTCTGTGCTGATCCCCTCCTGCAGAGGAGACAAGCGTCTAGGTCAGTGTGATTTCACTGTATGGCCCCCAGTCAGTGCATTAGCAGTGACGTGATCATGATTAATGTTAATCATGCTGGATTTACTGTGTGTTTATTTTATGGCGCAGTTGGCAGAGTTGAGCATGGCCCATCTACGAGAGCTCCCGCTGGCAGCAGGAGGTGGACTGGGGGATTTGGATGATGTTTGCCTCAATACTCGGCTGTAACGTTGGCTTGTCTAAAGGACCTTGCGGCTGAACAGAGGTTGTGTTGTCAGTCATGAGTGACTGCAAACATTTCCTGCTTGCTGAAAACTCACTGATTTCTCTACCGAAGCTGTCTCTCATGATAAGGAGAAATGATTAGATCTCACATTATTCGGCACACGACTCAATATTTTCGGAACCGACACAATTGTGTATTTTCCATGCCTCTTCATCGCAATCTGCAGCACAGTTAAGCTTACATGTGTTACACTGTATGTTAAAGTTTAGTGAAATCAGCCTGTTGATCCACATGGCTGCTTTATAATCCTCAGCATTGTCTCCAGCTGCTTGGTACTGAGTGGCACCAAACGCTCCAGGTGTCCCAAAGACAGTGCAACACTGCCACCATGTTGACCACGTGTACTACACTGTCACAACAACTCCTTTCTTTTGCATCACAGCATATTTTTTACACCACACTCCAACAGCTTATTCATGAGAGCTTTTAGAAGATTTTAAAGATGCAAATTTACGTTATGCTGTGAGAAAACCAGAGAATAGTTTTTTCAGAGGTAAGACTTAAATATTCACATATTATTAGGAATTAAGGAGTGAACTATACTTTTTCACCCTAATGCATATCAGCCTGATATCTATCTGACACTAGCTTTGAGAAAGTCTGATGTTTAGTGGTGGTTAGCGATGAAGCAGTAATGGAGAAAAACAGAGGTCTGTATGGGAGGTTGCAGTCTCTGCGTCAAATGGCCTGTATTGCATTTCACCAGTTTCACTCCAACATATGTATAGTCCAATATTTGCTCCAGCCCAGCCCTTAAAAAACATAGAATAACAGAAAAGGCTCAGATAAAATCCCAGTGTGCATTGTATCTGCCTTGTTTACACTGACGGATTCCCTTACCACTTGTGTTAAATGTAGCCCTCCGTGTTATTCTACCAAGCAAGAAAGAAAACAATTACTGAAAATGAGGCTGAGTTGAGAGGAGGCCTGTGTGTAAAATAACAAAGACGTGCGACTGTTTGGATCTGATAAGCCCTGTCGAGTGTTTCCTCTAATGCCTCTGAAAATAAACAGCTGGGTTGATGAGGTGAATGGAGGCTTGGTTTGGGTTCTAACCGCTGCCGCAGCCCGAGAGCTTGTTTTAGGGGCTGGACCAGCTAGGAGCAGTAAAGGGCCCCCATCAGCGGCTCAGGCGCCGAGTGAGTCAAACAGGTTAGTGTATTGGGCCTCTGAACCTGCTGTGACACACGCTCTGTTGCAGAAAGGGTAGACGGGCATAGAAATAAATGTAGGCTACACGCAGATACAACAAAAACACTGAAACAAGAGCATCAACTCCAGAGATCCCAACTGAAGACAATATAATCCTGTCTCTCATCAACAAGAAGATTAAGATGCCTCGCTGTACTCATGTACAGAATGAATGACATATGTGATGGCCCTGTATATCACAAAGGAATTTTAGGCTTGCAAAACACATTCTTCTGACACACTCAAGTCATTCCTGTAGACATACTTTTATGTCAAACTTTCTGTCCATCAAATGTGATGTCTGGCTGCCACACCAGGCTTAAATAACAAAGATCAATTACAAACATACTGGAGTAGGGGTCAGAATTAAATCCTCACTAACAGCATGTTTAATAAGAATAAAGGTATCCTATGACGTTTTGTTTAAATTCCTTATTCTCTTTCATATGGCTTAAAAACACATTCATTGTATTTCCTAATTCATAAAACATTCGCAATTAGTGTATGATACAGTTGAAAGTTCTGGAAAAGGCTAGGACCTTGAGTTGTGATTGCTTTTTCAAACTACCATTTCCAAAGTCTAGAATGAACTTTCATGTTTAACTTATAAGCCAACATTGACAATAAGTCCAAGAAATGCTGTGCACAACAGCTACTGCACTCTCATGTGAACAGAGTCACCTCCATCTGCTGATGTAGGTCATGTGATAGGGTTGAGAGCACCAGAAAAAGCAGGCAAGTGAGCTTTTAAAATTGTTTTGTCAAATCAAATTTTTGTTTTGATTTGATATTCTGCACTCAACTTTTTAGAATCCCTATAGCTTTAAAACCATGTTAAATACATTTCTTACCATAGAAAACATTGGCAAAATGTTTTCTTAAAGGATCAGTGTGTAAGATGTAGTGGCATCCACCGGTGAGGTTGCAGATTGCAACCCCTCGCCCTCACCTGTCTCTTTCAAGCATGTAGGAGAACCTATGGTGGTCGTGAAACGCGTGAAAAACACGAAAAACATGAAAAACACAAAAAACATGAAAGGCCCTCTCTAGAGTGTTTGGTTTGTCTGTTCTGGGCTACTGTAGAAACATGGCAGTGCTACATGGCGGGCTCCAAGAGGACCCTCTTCCTATGTAGATGTAAATGGTTCATTCTAAGGTTATGAAAACACAATGATTCATATTTGCATGGGATTATACACTAATTAAAACATACTTATGAATATTATATTTCGTTTCTGCCAAGTCCATTCCGCTGGATGCAACTAAATTCTACACACTGCACCTTTAATGTATTGTAACTTGTGTTCATGCCACATTTATACCCCCACTGACTGTTACTGCCCTCTGGAAGAATTGTGCCCCATGCTTGTGGCATGCATTTGTGTTCATGTGTGCATTTCTCACATTATACAAACTATAGTGGGAACCTCTCATTCAAACATTGCTCTACAGCACCACTAGTGGTCAAAAATTACCCCTAAAACAAAAAGTATGTCTCCTGGTGTTTGTCTGGTCTTGCCCCAATGTCTGACCAACCAGGTGGGGTCTTGCAAGTTAGTGCCACTGAATCATCACAAAGTGTGTGTGTGTGTGTTTAACCCAGTGAATGCTGACCTCATGCCTTTAAAAGGATCTAAAAATAGTGTTTTAGTATGTCTGGACACCCACACCCACTTAGGCCCCGCACCCTGGTGGTGTCATAGCTACCTGTGTGCCACATCAACCCTTTGATTCTTTAAGCTGTGTTTGTTAAAAGCTTATCATAATTTACATGGTTAAATGGAGCATTCAGCTGTTTATTCTGAATAAAGAAACAACAAATGAAATCAATTGGTTATTTAATCCCCCCTCAGCTAATGTATTGTTTTATCATACAGGGCATCACAGGATCTTGTCGAGAAGACTAAATAAAAACACTTCCATGATCCAACTTCCTTGACATTATCTGCTAATCGGGGTGAGTGACGTGAGCAAGACAGAGAGAATGTGGGAATTTCACCGTCAAACAGGTAGAGACAAGACCAGACTGCCAGGGCACAGGAACATAAATTCATTCATAAAAACCACTGAAAACAAAACAGGCTTTATTATCCGGACATGTTGTATTTCTCAACTTGTTCTGATGAATTTTCCTCAGAACTACCACAAGCTTTTAAAGTATTAAACTAGTGCAGACTTCATAGAATTTGTAGAGAGGAATTATACATGAAAAGATTATATTATACACATGTATTAAACATTATGTATGTATAAACAAAGCCATGATAGCACAGATGAACAACAAAATGAGGCCACTGCAGATGTCTGGATTGAGGCCAAGAGACAGAATGTCCCAGATCTGTCGGTTTAGAGGAAAATATATACCAGGACAAGACACTGGAATAATTATGCATAATTCTTTTGTCAAAATGAGCTACAATAATAATATAACAGTATTGAGTGGTGCATAGAGGAGTGTATTTTAGGTTTTGGCAGACATGTATAAGTACCGCCTTGCTCAGAAAAAGATTATGGCAACATTACTTAAAAGTAAAACCTTAAATGTTTTTTTGTTTAATTGCAAAGTTTGTAACTTGAGTGAATCTAACAGCTAAAGTACAGTGTACAGTACCAGCTGACAGGAGAGAAATGATGATAGGCGGTCAGTAACACTCTTCAGAGCTTCCAGCAACATGATTTTGGGGAAGTTTGGAGCCTTGGTTTGGCTCTGATTGCTCGTTTGAGTTCATGGGCTTAAATAAAGACACTTAATCACAAGTGCTCAGTGGAGTTTTTCCCGGACTGTGCAGGACTTTGCCAAGACCTCAGGCAGTCACATCTCTGGATTGGAGGAAAAATATCCCCCTCAGATTACTGCATGACTCACAAAAATAACTGCCCTGAGAGATATATGATACCCATATCATTCAGATTTTAACATAACATGGCATTTATGCCTGATTTTGGTCACCTTACTGCACATGTTAAAGGCAAAATCAGTGAATTTATAGCCATATACACTAAAATACAGGCATTTTATGAAATTGAAGATGTAGATGAAAATAAAATATTTTTCAGTTTCTCAACTGGAAATATACTCAGGTGGTTATAAACATGAATGATGTAAACAAGTCTTTTACAACATCAAAGAACATCAATAATACTATGAAAACATTGCTGATACAGTTTATGTTACTAATGAAGGTGACAGGATCTTGCATGAGTTTTGAATTTTGTACATTTGGATCAAGGATTTTGGCTTAAACATTTTGCTGTTAATTAAGCTGTATTAATATAATGTAACTAGTATGAAATTCAATATGCCACATTTGCTTTCAGTCCTAACAGAGGTATAGTCTTACTGTATGCTCTGTTGATCAAACGCAAAGGCTCACAAATAAACATTAAATTAAGGGCCCCCCATTAATTTTTGTCAAGCTTACTCTTGCCAAACTTACAAAAATGGCAAAAAATAGTTTAAAATATAGATGTTCATTTATTTATATTTCACCTTTACATCTTAAAACAATTAAACTGGCCAGAGCACCCTACAATAACTGGCAGATATGCATTCACCAAGAAGATTTTCTTATGAATAGAGGTCAATTGAACCTAACAACAAATTTCTGGTGGTCCTCTTTTATTGTCCTGACACATTCTACATTACTGTTTACAGGGTGGGCACGGCTGCCTGCCCACACCATATAAAAACAGCTTAACACACCTGGAAACTAAAATGCTGTTGGAAAGGCCTTGTCTCCCAGGGCAACATAAAATCCACCACCTCTACTCACAACTAATTGGCTGTTAACACTGTTTAACAAACCTGCACTCTAGTGTAACACTGATGTGCAAATGAACAGGCATAATTGGAAGAGACGTCAACCAGTGTTGGCAAAATGGAAACCAGTAGTCAGTTGAGTGTGGGTGTGGAGCAGTGCTGTATTTGTTTTTGTATAGATGACATCATTAAAGTTAGCTTATTGCAGCACTCAAACAGGATCTCATCTATTATTTTTTTATAGATAACTGTCTGTACAACATGTACACACATCTGTATCAGAACAGCATGTTCAGGTAGGTGTATCATATTTCTTGTTTGGTTGTTCAGACCTGCAAGTTACCAATAATTTTGCAATGGATATTGTATTACAGAACAAAAAAGGAAAATGAAAACTACCAAGAAAGAGTAGATCAAATTCCATTTTAAGACATTTTTTTTCTAAACGATTAACAATACCTATAATGAATTATATTCTTGCAATCATTTTTTTTTTGATGTCTTTACTGTCAACTTGCAATAAAAATTTTAAAAAACACCCTGTGATCAGCAATCTCTTAAGACTGTCTGTGTTGACAGATACATGAATCTCTCACTGTCAACATGTGGGGTACTGGATGCACATGACCAGCTGTATATAATGTCCAATGTACTATATCATGGCAGCATGTACTGCTAAGTCTGGAAGAAAACAAGTCTCCCGAGTATTGCTCGGCACATTGCCGACGAGTCCAATCCAGTCTAAATACATGCAGCCACTCTACTTGTGGCCTTCACCGACCAATTTCAATATTGAGAGTTAAAAAAAGAAACAAACCTGAGCCAAAATAACGTTCATTTTCCAAGGTTTATTTTTAGATTTGTGACGCACATCAAGTCATACAGGTATTTTAATGTCAAGATGTCTGTCTACTTGAACACAGTGACAGAACGAGTTCTAGGAAGAAAGACGAAGACTGAGAGGAAAGAGCACATACAGCAAGAAGAAAGACTCAGATTCATACTCACTAAAAGGGAATTCACCCCATATGGAAGCTGGCCAGCTGACAAGCTTCTTACTTTTCACCAAGGCGTCTAACAAAGTGGTCAAACCGGTGGCTGTCTACATGTCTTTATATATTATTTCACCTCTTCCAATATTACAAGGTAATGTATCAGCAAGACATTTTTCTGCATTAAATACATTTTTTCATTCTCTTACTATACTATAAAAAAACAAATATGGCCACTGAGTGCACATGAGTACTGGTGGCTTGCTCAAAGAAAACTACACACAACACTTTGTTTAATAGTCACAAAGTCATGATTTAACAAGATGATTACAGGATTACCTATATAATACATGGTCTTGTAATACATAATAATGTACTGCTGGCTGCTGTGTGCAGAGTCCTACCGTGACTTTCTGAAAAAGTAAAGGAGATACTCTTGCGAAGTATGTTGAGCAGGCACGTTCCTCTTTTAACTCCTTATGGGTGAGTGAGAATGTAAAATGTCAGTTTGAATTGATGAACTGCTCTCTGAGCTGACTTGTCAAATAAAGATTCTCAATTTCAGCAGAGACTAAATGATCCGTGTGGATGTGTTAATAAAAATATCTTACATTTTGTTTCACTGGTAGATTGTTTTTAAAGTACAGGAGATGTTTTTCTGCTCTGCACGGACTTACAACACTGTAGAATGCTCCCTTTTAAAAAAACATATTTTTCTTTTTTAAATTTACGAGAAGTACAATATTTCAAGACAAAACTGGTGCTTCATCAAGTACAGAGGTATCAAACTAATTTAGAGAATTACCTGCATTCTTTTTAGCACCTGAACAAGAAAAATGTGTGTGTGTGTGTTTGTGTGTGTGTGTGTTTTGTACTTATTTCTTAGATTGTTTTTAGAGTCATTTTAATTTATTTTATTACAATCTTTATTTTAACCTTTAGTTCCAGTGCTATCCATTTCAAACTACATACCATTTGTAAAAACTGTATGTGGCATGAAGCTTTTTTTTCTACTTGGGAGCAATGTTATCTTTTACAGTGAAAAAGGCGAAACCAGTCGATTAAAGCTTTTTGAGACAAAGGCTCTGTTAAGACACACAAAGTGCAGGTGACCAACTCATGTCCAAGTCATGTGGCTGGCTGTCAGGCCACAACCTGAGGCCCGGCTGACTGTTAACATCCCACAGTGAGACCTGTTGCCCTGGGCTATTAGTCATCCTGACATGCATGGCGTATGTGCCACTCTCTCTGGTCATGACACACTTGTTTCCACCATCTCCCCACCTTCACACACCCCTCCAGCCCTGATATATTCTTAACACATAGTGGCAAGAGTGACACAAGGCCACTGAACCAAAACAAGCACATATCAATTACTGATGAAAGAGGCCTTTTACCTGTTTTTTCAACACCTTCAGAGTTGGGCATGGATGGAACTTCAAAGCAATCTCAAAGCTAAAAGAAAGAACAATTATGGAGTAAGAAAGCTCTCTTGAAGTGGAGGAGGAAATAAGAGCAAATGATAAGTACAGATAAACAGTTCTGGCTTTAAAAATAAAGTTTTGAGTTGTTTTGCAGTATGAATGTGATACATCTAGAAGTGGGCAATAGTTTGGCATTAAATTGCACAGGGAAATCTTAAAATTTGTGTGCCTAAACCAAACTATTAGCCACCAAACAGGTGAAAATGACATGTCACAATTGTACTTTTTCACTTTTAAGTCTGATAAAGTCTCACACAGTTGTCCAATGTGATAACAAGAACAGAGAAGATTTATTTACTTAATATTCTTCATATTGATTACTTGAGTTTCACACATGAATTTCACAAAATTAAATAAGACTGTGTGAAACCATTACATATTATATTTGAATAACCCCAAAAGTGTGATTGAATATTTACTCTCTAAATGCTAAATACAACTTTAAATTATACAAATGTTTCTCAACTATCATAACTAACATATTCAAGGATAAACTGTATGAGTAGTAGTTTATATCCAATGATAGGCTGAAGCAGCTCCTTGAGACTTTTGGGATAAGGTAAGTTGTTCTCTACTGCACTTTGTCTTGTCTCGGGTCTGTTCACTGACCACCCTCAACACAAAGGACATTTTGAGCATGTGGATTCATCTTCAACTTTGTGAGAGGAGATGTCGCTATTAAAATCCAATCAATCTGATTTATGTTGCCATTGATACACTTCATTTGCAGATCCTAAGTTTTAAAACAGCCACTGGACTATTGTTTTTTGTTCTTTGCATGTCACGCTTAAAAGTTGACCTCAGAAGGGCCATTGCGTTTAAGCATAAAAATCCTGACCTTGGCATGTGATATGTTGTCATGTCCTTGGCGTTACTAAAACTGAAGGCATGCACACCAATATTAATGTGCCCATTAAGGCACACTGAGATGCACACTGATGTCTAACTTATTCTGAGGTACAATCCATATTTTGGTTTGTGACTACTGCCTGTGTTGCCATTCAAAGCTTAGCCAGCTGTAAGAAATATAAGCAGTGATTTAATATTAGACAAGGCAGGGATTCAACACACTGGTAAATCCATTAAGAGCTTTCTCTTTTCTTTCATCATCACCAGGATAGGAGGCCTCACATCGCCTGCTGCAAAAGGGAGATGGTGATCAGTGCATCAAATCTGGGGCCATAGATAATGTATGTGGTTAATTTACAGCTTGGAAGTTTTTTAACCTTGTCCTGTGTTGCTCCAGAGGTGACTAGCAAAGCTGCATTCAAAAACTCTGAGGTGTAATCAGCAATCAGAAAAAGGAAGCTGGATGTCAGGTTTTTATAAATAGTTTCCTCAGAGGAGTTTGATTTACAGTCCTGAGCACAGTTGAACTTACGGTGTGTGGAGGCGATGAAGGGGAGCTATAGGGGATGCTCGAGGAGCTGGGTGAGCAGAGAACTACAAATTACATTTCAAAGAACAATAACCCAAAATCAACCTAAATGTTTTCACGTCTGAGGAATCGATTTATGCTGGGTTTAGTCAGTATAAACCATCAAAAGAAGTGGAGGTCTTGTCATTCGACCCTACTATCCCCGTACAGAATGACATCTGTAATAGCTGCAATGGGAACGGGTGCAAGATTAATTTTTGGGAGCTGAAGTTCTTGTTGAAATATATAAAGCTTGTTTTAGTTTATATTTATTTAAACTTTGACAGACACAGAAATAATTGCTCTCCTTTGATTTTGTGATTTTAACAGTTTTGGAGTGCAAAGCTTTTATATGCAACTGTAATACTCACACTTTCTCGTATTGAATGTTATCTGACACAAGAACTGAGAGGCTTCTAAATCCAACAACAAACTTAGTGGGAAAGAGCTAAAATATGGTTTTAGAAATATTATTTTCATTGGCCGTTTAGCATACAGTATTGATATATAAGAAATGCAATATCCCTCTGGTCTCTTTTCATCAACAGACAGCAATAAAATGGCGGAGTAAAGAGAGATTGTCCAAAAAAAAAAAAAAATTGCGGTATTGTGTACAATCTTGCTGTATATGCTATGAGTTAAATTACACATGTTACATGTGAAAAAGTAAGAACACTTCACACTTTCACAGGGAGGTTAAACATTTGCTGTGTTTTTACTATTTTTATGCTCTTTCCCTCCACATCTGCCCATACAAAGATAAAAAGTTATTACCCTCCTTTTCTTTCACTGCCTCGCTACAACACTGGCAGACACATTGGGTTTTATAGAGGCTCTTTTGATTTTGGATGAGCTGGCCACTGACCCATGCAGACCTTTCTGTATGAATTTAATTGTGCCTAAAGGCAGGTATATGGGGTTTACACTGCAGTCTTTGCCAAAACAGAATGTTGACATGGCAGTCTTAAATGAAATGGACCCTGACGACAGGATATAAAGTATCTATTTTATAACTGTTTAGAGAAAATAAAATTGGAAAGAAAAGATTGCAAATGTGAAAATAAGTGAACTTTATGGAATTCCAGAGTTTGTGGAAATTGACTTTTCGGTTTGAAAATTGAGTTGAGGTCTGGTTGATCATCTTGTTAATCCTCCAGTTTAGAATGCATTGCCATTGTTTTGTTTTGTTCAATTTTTTTCACCAATTACATTTTATTATTTTATTATTTATTTATTTTCTTATACAGAATAACTTCATATATATATATATATATATATAATACCTGGGTTTTGAAGATGTGATGATTTGGAGAGATTGAATTAAGTTATTGCTGTTGTAGCCCAGAGCCCACACACTCACTTGTGAGTCTCCATGTACTCACTTGTTTGTGCCTATATATAAGATGCCATATGCTAGAGGTGATGGCTTAAACATAGTTTTCAATCACATGAGTTACTATCACTTCAACACATGCAGCCATGTCTTTTTTTCTTAAGGGAGTTGTTATCAGTCAGGGGGTCAGATACTACCCTCATCAAAATGTTGGTCTGTGCTACTAAACAGCAATAAACAAATGTCTATAAATCCAGAAACACATTTGAGGATAACTTATTGGTCTGTGGATGTCATGGCGTACATATTTATCCGCATGTCCTCCCTTAGGGAGTTTCACCAAAGTGGAAAAGGGACACATTACTCATATTTATGGAAATTATCTGGGAGAGCTTCTCCCGTGGTGCTTGGGCCTCTCAGCGGGTGCCATGCAAACGCAGACGATGATCTCTCCAGCAGCTGCCTAACCAGGACAGGCCTGTGATTTCCATCAAAGGGCCACTGTAGGGTTTCCAAAACAAAACACAGCAAACACAGTTCTATCATTGCTGTTGGGATTGGTGTTGACGAAATGTGGCTTAATTAAGGGATACGTTGATGAGTTTTTCCTCTGCATTAGCTATAGGTGCTTAGAGGTTCAGAGAGGGGAGAGTGCCATGCTTACCTTGGAGTTAACATTTTCAAAAACATATCCTTTTTCAGCGTATTTACACAGTCCTAACTTCTCAAATGCAGCACATCTGCAGAACAATGAGTTATGATTATTTTCAACCGAGGACAATGTGACCGCTTTAGGGCGGTTCTTCAAAAAGCCTGACAGTCATTACAGTCATTAAAGTTTTGGAAAGTGGCTTTTGATACAGCCAAGTCCGTAACAAAATTTGGTTAGATGTTGCAAAAGAACATATTTTGTATCTATGAATAATGAGCTTGGCAGTTTTTAGAGCAATTGTAATTCCAATAGCAATCAGCCCATGCAGAGCCCTGAACTCTAAACTTGGTTAATGTGGATGACATCATTTTTATTTATTAGCAATTTGTAGAAGTGTTTCTTTTTGAGGTTTAAATTGCTCTTTAAAAAATTCCATTTGCTGTAAAATGTTAAAACTGAGCCACACAAGTTTACCTATGGCTTTGTCTACTTTCCTTTTTTTTGTTTTCCTTTGTCTATTTTATTTGAAAATCTTTTTTTATCTTTATGTCTTATATTTTACTCACTGACTCACCACAAATTCTATGAACTGAAAACATTTGTTTGAACATTTGCCACAACATCTTCTTAGAATTATAAGAAAATAAAAGTATTCTGCTTTGCACAACAGAAATTAACAGCCGTATTAAGATGTTTCAAAATCTGAATGACTTCACAGTTTTCAGGATGTGACCCTCACTAAGAGCGTCTACACAGTCATTAAATGTATTTAAGTGTGTCAAACTGTATCAGGTTTCTTTCACCAAGAAGCTTATTATACACCAAGACAAAGGTCACTGATACAAGTGTGTTTTTAATCATGATTGATGGTTCAGTCCATCTGCTGGGCTGCACTTCAAAGTTAATGAAATTCTGATTTGAGACTTTGTCCTCTGTCAGAATGTAATGCTTCAGTTTATTGTAATTTCAGAGACTGACATAATAATTTACATAAGACAACACAGTTTAAGGCAAGCTCGAATACACACACATCCATACAATATCTGGGGACAGTAGTCAGGCTCATATGAAGTTTAAAAACTGCAAGCTAGTTATCTTTACATTTACACTTACTTGCTTACTTATAACATTTTCTATGTTATAAAAAATATATAAGCTGATTATAACATATAACTAATTTTCTGTCTGGACAGATTTTGTGAAAGAGAGGTTGTGTCTGTGAAGCTGAAATGAATTAATGATCGGAGGAAGGCCCAGACAGGCCCTATATGATCACGGCAGGTCACCCTTACTCTGGAAAAGTCATACTGAGACACAACCAAAAGACAAGAGCCAAAAAGAATATTTACACAAAGGCAGTGAATCACCGTTTTTGTGTGGGTTTGCCTGAGGCAGGCCACTCTTCCTGTGCCTAAATCAAAAGCACACGTAATGAAATCCCTATCCAACTCATGACGTTTAAGTATCAACACTGAGCGAGCCAATACGCATGTCACCGATGCTGATGAGTTTTATTTATTATCTCCTGCTATGGTTGTACAAAGGCAGATAATTATCATGCTACATACCACTTTAAACTTTGACTGTATTGGCAAAAGCACTACTGTATAAGTATTTCATAATCGAGGGTACTATATTAGATGTCACTGTCGACTCTGACTGAAGCCAGGTGGGATCTATACTGCTTGTCCATAAGACCACCATGAGGTGGCTTCTCCTTTATTTTTGATGGCCTTGTGTGTGAGAGTGTATGTATCAGCCATTTCACCTTTTTCAGGCTTGGCCCGGACTGCAGGCGCCGATGGAAATGCAGGGTGGGTGCCACTGACCGTCATGCCATAGCACTCTGGCCTCTCTCCTTTACCAGCAGGCAGACAGGAAGGGTAAAATCTGGGCCCTCACTAATATGGACAAACACTGTTTCAGTCTGTGTAACCTGAGCGCCAAGGGAAAATGCTCTATGAATGACAGACATTTCATTGCTATGTGCATCTATTAATCAAAACCCTAGCAAACCCTCATTTCCCGCAAGTTTTCTGCTATTTTTCTATTTTCTTCTCTACAAATATCAAAAAATCAATTGAGAAAAATGCTGCTTAACGGGGATTTAAAGGTTGTAAGTGGGTAGTAATTTAAGAAAACTATCAAGCATGGGAAGGAGATCCGGCTTCCCTTGGCAATTCAGAGTGTTCCAGAAATTGCATGATGATTTTGGCAAGTTGTTCAGTTTGTTGTTTTCTTTTTTCTTCGGTTACATGCGCCTTCCCAATGATCAGATTCTGGAAACCACATACTCTTCCCTGTGGACATCCTCAGGGCTGTATTCCATTCAGTGTCCATCAAAAGTCAGCACAGGACAAGCCGCAGACCTGGCCAGGGACCACACCTTACTAACCACTAAAGTACACAACATGTGTGTTGTTTCTTCTATTAATTTAATCGAGAAGGAGAGGGGAACACGTTTAAATACATCCTAAAAACAACCACCGTGTAAAAATATGGAGTGATGCAGAATTACATCACTTGAAGATGCACATAAATAATACTAACATAAATGAAAAGCATATGTATAAAAAGAAAATTAAATACACATACTGAAAATAGTAACTGTTCAAAGTTGAAGATGTAGAGATCCACTTCTGGCTTTCAACAAGCTTTTGATTGGGTAGATTTCTCAGTCACTAAACTATTTTATTTTCAAGGATGGAAACTTCTCATTCATTGTGCAAAGTCGCAATGCTTTCAGAAGAATAGATACAGTCTGATGGGATTAGAAAATTATTTGTTTTTTAACCGGCTCATCCTACTCCATTATGTGATGCTCATTCATACTCATTACTGCTTTGACATTCACATTAACTTTATTATGCTTCACTTTAACCTTATTATTTTTCACTTGATGAGTGGCCAGTCCAGGGAATTAAAAGGAAAACTACATGTGCTGAAGGCTGTGATAAAATCTAAATTACATCATATCTTGCTATTATAGGGGGAGTGTGTGACTGGTACAATATCAAACAGTGTCATTTGTATCTGATCCCTATGGAGTTGCTCCCTCTAGTGGAGCAAAGAGTGCTTGTTTAATCAGTCTAGAGATGTTAGAAATTGATTCATCCAAAATGAGACTTTCACAGTACAGATACAGCGCTATAAACACACATATTTGTGTTAGGCAAATAGTTACAGACCTCCCTCAATAAAACTCTAAAAGTAAAACTGCACAGGGCTCCAGAATGAAACGCCTAATCCTTGCGATTCTTTGCCATGTGTAGGGCTGTGTTTATATTTGTTATCATGTAAACAAGAGTTATGAAAACACTACTGTGGTGTAATACCGTCTGAGTCCTATTAAGTTAATTTCAGTGTAACTGTTGCATCTGGGGAATCATTAATTAGTCAATCAATCGCCCGCTGCTGTGACAGGGCGCCTGGCCTGTAGGGCGCAATGGAAACCACAGCTGGCCGTATGTAAATGGGAATTAATTAGCAAGCTTACGTTTCAGCGCCCGTATTTGGACTGAAAACATTCTCAGGAGTCCGAGCCAGGGCAGGAGAGTCTCCACCAGCCCGCTGTGGTCACATCCCATCTCTGTCGGACAGAATAATTTCACCTCATTACCTCTGCCATGTATAAATAGAACTCTTTCCACCCACCAGCTCTTTAACGACATGTGCTCTTTAAACACCTACAATTAACCCCTTGTGACTAGGGCCTTGTGTCTCCCCCCCGTATCCTGGTGCTCTCCGAGCTGAGCGCAGTCCCAGTGGATTACACCCGACTCTCGCTGAACCCATGCACCCCATTCAGGCTTACTCCAGTCCACTACACCTCCACCTCGGCTCGCGTTCATTAAACAGCCATATATCTTGTGTTGTGTTTTCCCTCCAGCAGGATTTATTGGGTGACTGATAGAGTTTACAATGTGTCTTGAGCAGCACGAAACACGTCTTGACAGTCCATACACGCATCATGCTTACCGTTTTCTCCCCGAAACATGCCACACGTATGTTGGCCCACCCTCACACCCACCGCACACACACACACACACACACTAAAAAGATGTTACATGTCAAGTGTATGATTTTTGCGTGAGCCTGCTGTAGCATGTCATAAGGCAGTTCTGTCTGAAAAGAGAGGAAAAAAGAACCTCAAAGTTTGTGATACTGCTCTCCAGAGTCCTATTGGTAGATGTTTTTTGTGGCAGGTATCCAGCTGATGGACTGTAACATGCTTGACATTATGACTCTTCAGGTAGAAAGATATAGTTTTTCCAAACCCACGGGTGCTTCCCACATCTCAATTCCTCCATCATGGAGATTTGCGTGGAAGGTCTCTGCTGGTACATATGAGGTAAGTGCTACCATACACAATGGCTCCATTGGAGAGTGGATTATGGTTTCTTTTCCCTCAAACGTCCCTCAAGAGCAAAGCAAAGTGAAGTAAACTGTCCATCACTTCAAATCTTCCCATTTCACTCATGTTGAAATTAACAAATAAGTCAGCTTGTTGTAGACTTATTCTAATATCCTCTGTTCAAACAAAAGGACTGAAAAACACTGAAAATGCATACTACAGATGTGAATGTGAGTCGTTAACACCCAGGCCTATCCACACTGTTGCATGGCTGAGATATGGCTGCTCGTAACAGACTGGGGACTTGCTGGCTTCCTCCCAATGGCAAATAATTCAGTTGAGCGCTACCTCAGAAAAGGTGAAGCTCACAATGGATTTCTCAGATATTCAGCACGAAAACCGCAGCTTTCCTCACCCAGAGCACCACCTATAATCACTGTGTCAGACTCTGGCTCTGCAGCGACCTCAGACAAGTTGTTCTTGGACAGGTACCACACCAGTGGCGGGAGTCACCCATGCTAAAACTGGCAGTGTAAAGGACTTTTCTCCAGACTGATGTAAGAAAAAACAACTCCTACATATCAATTCAAGTTATAATGACTGCTTTGGTTGCTGACGTGTGCCTCATTTGTCATGTTTCCTCCAGTCATATGACAGTTAGCAAATGACTAGCTAACTAGATAACTGTAGTTTTCCTCATTTACAAAGTGAGGCAGGCCAATAGCTGCTGTTGTGAATGAGAGATTAAAAAATGACTGGTAAGGACAGAGTAAATCCAAAAATAATGTCAGGGGAAAAAAGCAAAGTCCTTGCTGCATTTTGCTGATTAACTGGATTGGGAAATGACAGCCCTACAGTCAAGAGATACCTGCACAGTTACCAAGGTGTCAACCTATCAAGTCACTCAGTAACTGAGAACTGCATGTAAAGTTATTCTGTATATACTTTTATTTTTATTTTAGACATCAGACTTTTCTTTATTTGGAGCTATTTTTCTAACCTTGATTCCTAGTGAATGTGTGCTGATAATGACATTACCATGGCTATTGTGGTATGCTTCATGACTACGATTGTTTGTTTGAACTTTTGCTTTAGGGCAGGCATGATGGAGAGGGGAGCAATATGGTAAAATATTTCATACTGTTGTCAGACATACTATAAAAGAAGATCAGTGCTTTAATGGTATTAAATATTTTGGTTGTTGACCTTGCTGAGATGTCAGATTATGTTATATTGTACTTATTAAGTAATTTAATATATATCATTAATAAAAGTTTGATACTTCACTTTTTAAATAATTAGGGCCTGAGCCCCAAAGGGGTGAAGACCCTCTTGTATCTGTTCTGTTTCTTTCTTTCTTTCTTTCTTTCTTTCTTTCTTTCTTTCTTTCTTTCTTTCTTTCTTTATTATCTCGCCACTTCAGACCTAAGTTTGACCCCCTAAACATGTTCAAAAACTCACCAATTTTGGCAGACACGTCTGGTGAAAAATTTGATAAAATGTAAAAATTATCCCCCAAAGTGCTAAAATGTGCTCTATAGCGCCACCTATGTATCTAAAATGGCAGCCACCGCCCATAGGAATGTCGTAGAGAGATCAAACCAAAATTCAATTATTCGTCTCAACAAGACCTACAAATCATACGCTGATACCCCTGACCTAAATCCAAGAGAAAGTCTGCAATATGCCCATGAAAGTATGATTTTGTGCCAATTTTGGACCCTGATCAAACGCTATCTCCTCCTAGGGCGTTAATGGTATCAGCTTCAAACTTGAATACATGACTTATGACACTATGCTGAACAAAAGTTTTCTAAAAACTTTGTAGTAACTCGAACGGTTTAGATATTGTAAGCCCTGAAAGTTGTAGTGCCACATCACACCTTACAATGTAAACCAATGGGGAGGCAATATCTAGGCATGGACTTTGTGTCAAACAAATGGTTCTGATGTCTAAACTAAAAGTCTGACCACTTTGAAACCTGTATCAATGGATTTGCGATGAAATTTCCTACAAAAAATGTGCCTTTTAATGTAGGATTTGGCCAAAGTCATGGGATTTATGAGGATATTTCACAAGAAGAGTGACATTCTCCTCTCCAACTGAGAGGGAGAGAGAGAGGGGATGGGGGGGGGGGGGGCGGGGGGGGGGGGGGGGGGCAGAAAAATAAAATCAAAACTAAAATTTGTAGCTCTGTACTGCAGTTTTTCCTTTATAAGTGATGTTTATCTCCTTCTTGCATTGTCTGAAAACAGCCCGGGTCTGAAGACATCTACATGCCCGTGACAGAAGACCTTTGATCACGTCGTGGCCCGACGTGCATGGAGGCACGAGTGCCCGTTCATTGCTGCTTGCAGCTTTAATTATATATTATTTTAGGATTCACAGTAACCATGCATTTGCAGTGGCTACTTGGTGTTTGAAGACAAAGCATTACTTCCAATTTGAAAATTAGTTTCAGTCAGACGCAGGATTCATCCTGGTACCTGGATTTTTTTTGTTCTCTGTTTGTGTTTTCATGTAATTTCCTTTTTTTCCAAAATTTTCTCATCCACCAATTTCTATACAGGGCTGTAATCATGTTGCGTTGATGTCTTCAGTTTATTATGACAAGCCTGCTCACGAGGCAAGAAGACCTCACCTGAAAAGCAATGTTCACGCAAGGCATATACTGAATATTTACATCATAATAACGATTGCACGTGACGTGATGCAACCAAGGAAATCACTTTGGCCTGCTTTAATTGGAGTCTAACTGCACTCCAGACTTGCGGCTGGTAAGGTATAACTTGGCCTCAGCAGTCTGATCAATGTCAGCCCACTGCATCCTACCTGCATCACAGCCAAATAAGGAAACACAGGGAGGCCTGCTGCAGTGTCTCACGCAACGCTGCCCACATGACATTTTATCTCCACATACAGTATGATGTGTTTAATGTTGAAGCTAATTTAATATTTTAGATGTTAGATTAATATCAATGACTGATAAACTTCTACATCTGGGTGCACGGGTTATAAAAATACTGAAATACGGTGACTGTAACCTGATGTGGCAACCACAGGTTTCATGTTATGTCTTAGATGTATTAGATTACATATATTGGATTAGTGTTAAAGATATCATATACGATACATATAGCTTTTCATATTCAGCGTTTTTTGTTGTTTTTTTTAAAGTCAACTCAGCACTCAGCCTCTTTTTTGTGAACTGTTAACTGCATGAAAATAAATGCAAGTTAATTTTGATGTAGTGTAAGGTAATAAGTTCACTAGAGCTTCTTAAACACAAACCTAAAAGACATCTCTTTCTTTTCGGTTTCTACAGTTTTAGTCACTGCCGGCCTGTACACTGCCTCTCAGTTCTCATGTCAGACATTGGTAGGACTGTGAAGATATTAGCTTAATGTCTCCACTCCAAAAGATGTGGGTGATTTAAAACATTTAAAGGAAGCACGTAACCATTGCAACATTTGGCCTTGCCTTGAATAAATAAAAGGATATGGTTTCTGCAGTAGTGACAGTCTCACATTATACATACTGTAAATGTGTCATCGTGCCTCCGCCTGTGCCCCAGAGTGATGGTTTACCTGAACTGATGGAAATTAATGGTGATGTGTCACTGTATCCAGGGCCTTTTAGTTTATATATTTTGACTTCTGATTATTGCCCGCATAATCACAACTTTTTTTCATTCTCTCCAACCATAGCACACGTTCGTGTTGACTTTGTGGTTTTACTAAATTGGACTCTGGCTCCAGGTGGCTGAGTTTCCATAGCAACCTTTAGCCTTATCTGCTACTGGTGAAGCCAAACAATAAGGTCTTTCACTTTCTCAGCTCTTTCTTTGAGCACAAC
The DNA here is from genome assembly GCF_914725855.1 of Thunnus albacares. Taxonomy (NCBI): domain Eukaryota; kingdom Metazoa; phylum Chordata; class Actinopteri; order Scombriformes; family Scombridae; genus Thunnus; species Thunnus albacares. Next base: position 16,449,669 of record NC_058122.1, read on the forward strand.
TTAAAGTGAAAAGGCTATTTATGTGAATATATTGGAAGATAAGCAAAGAATATTGCATTTGTTACAAATAGGCTTATGTTTCACTGTGATATTCATGATGTCTCATAAACTTGATACTCTAATATATGAACTTAAGCTCGTGCAATAAGTGAGTGTGAAACATGAACAGTTCCTTTCTAAAGTCTCTGATGTCTAATTACAAGAGTAAGGCAGAAATTATTGTCTTATAAAGATGGGCCATATCAGACCATTTGGAATAAGAAAGATGAAAAAAAATTAAAAATGACATCTGTTGAGGTAAAATTAAATAAAACAAAAATGCAGCTATCTAGGTTTCAAGATAGTATGAAGATTTAAATATCAAAGAACTACTGGTACTCTCACCAACAAGGCAGATGTATGATGCCTTCATTTACTTGGTGTTTTATAAACCTTGTGTGAGTTACTCACTGTGGGCTTGCAACTGTCTCAAGCAACATTATTTGGCAATTTTAAGAGCAGAAAAAAGATAACTAAAAGATAACTTTTCTCTCCAGTGAGTTGACAATCTGACTTGAGCTTGATTGAGGAGAGGACATGTTTTCGTATGCCATACTGACTTAATATATAGCGTCTGAGGCTGTAGCTCATCATCATCTCGACTTTACTAAGCTAAAACACATAAGGGAGTGGATGTGGAGTGTTTTCCTTGGTTTAACTCCTAGGTCAGTACATTTGCTCAATGCAAATGTCATTATTAACTCAGCAGGAAAGAAACTAGCCTAGATGATCCCCTGTAAAGTCTTTAGCCATTCTCCAAAGTACAATTTGTAATAAAGTATTTGATATTGTATCCGTCTTTGACACTAAGTGAAATGGGCTCTGTCAAATCTGGAGCCTGAGTGGTGAATGTTTTAATATGGTTTAAAAACTATAACAGGTATTTACTTACCATGATAGTGATTAAATTAATGTATATGTAATCTGAATCTTTGAAAATTTTAAATTATAATTAAATTTTATATGATATTAAATAACAATACACTTATCGCTTTACAGTTGCTTGCAGGTTACTGCCCAGTCAAATTATTTCACTGCAGGTGTCAACAATTGACAAAAATAAACACTTTTGCAGCTAGAATATGATATTAATGATATATGGTGTTGAAGTGGTGAGCTTGCAATGTAAACTGCCCTTTGACTTTATGAAGTCTATAGCTCAGTTACCCCTGGGAATCAAATCAATTTAACTGGTAACACACTTGTCCATGTACACTTGTGTGTATTGTATCATGTGGAGTAAACACACCCACACAGATAGAAAAGGTGTAAAGAAATTATATTAATTTTATAATTAATTGTATTACTTACACATGTAAGCAATGACTTTGTTCTGTAGAATTTGATATCCTTCAAACAATGGCATTTACTCCTTCATACCTTTCCACAAATTGACATCTAAATACAAACGCAAGTAAGAGCTCACAGATTGATACCTACTGTAACAACACACACAACAACAGTGGGTCTTTCAGCATGCACTGCAGTGGCAACTGTAACCATTGAGATTCCCACCTCACTGACACTGTAATAATATTCTGTATGTGTCAGCATGGCAGTGAGAAAACAATTTAGGACTATGATTAATGAATATTTCTCACAACTCCCAGACTGACCATGGTGATGGGACTCCCAGTGAAGACTTCCTCCTGCCCTCAGAGCTGACATTAACCCGTTCAGCATCAACACTGATGCTCCCTCGACTCTCATCAATCCAGTGCTGACAACTGTGCGACTCATTCTCCCTATCAGCATGTATAGGTATCCACTTCCAGGGTGCCTGCCTGCCACAAGGATGCACAGGTCACTGATTCTTCAGTGAACAAATTTTCTTTCTTTTTCTGCATGAGCTTTTCACATCCTCTCAAAAGGATGTTAGCAATATGACCTGTACATTCCAGGTTGTTTTCACTTGTTGTTAACTGACTGGGTATCATTACTTCAAGATGGGAACATGCATGCTAGCACATAAATAACAAGGATCCACACATAAACATCCTTGAGCAGGATCCACGTGTACCAATGTACAACATTTATTTGACTTATATCCCCAGTGGTGATGATCCTTCAGCACTTTAGTTAAATGCAATCAAACTGAGTGTGTGTCAATATTGGCTAAAAGACATCTTTAGCTCTATAGTTCCCTGTTTCTTGCCTCACCACTAATACTGTACAATACGAGAAAGCAGCTGTGGATCAGGCAGGAGAAGACAGCTGGCAAGGATGGTGGTGTTCTGTGCTGACAGCCATGTTGGAGTTGATAGACATGACGTGTCAGCACCCCGAGTGCCCTCAGAGAGCGATGCCGGTGGCCTTTACAAGGATGTCTTTCTGCAAATCACTCACTGGGCAAATATACAAAAACTGACCATTGCCTGGCAAGCAGGTTGTCCGTCAGTGCTGAAAGTCCCTCTGTGCCAGTTAGAGTAATTACTGATCTTAAAGGGCCCATTTGATATCAAAGGAATTTTTATGTCCTTCACCAATCTACCTTTTGCTTTTTTGTGTATTTCTTGTCACAAACTGTACTCAAAACTTAACAAAAAGAGAATCCATCCTCAAAAACCAAAGCAGAGCATTGACTGGACATAAAAATACAAAGTGAAAAACAAGAGGGAGAATAAGAGCATTACAAATAGGCACAGTTTTTCAACATTAGTCCATGAGTGAGAAATCCAAATTATAAAACAGTGTGAAGCTTTAGGGGGTGAAGTATATTGCTTACAATACAAGGTAATTACTCACATTCATCATTCTGGTTATTAATGGAAATCTTTTCCCTCCTCTAGGCAAGCAGTAAAATAATATAAACATTTACCCATAACCCAGCTACTTTATTAGTATAAAACTCACCATATTTGCTCAACCTGCAGCTCTTTTCCAAGCATGTATTATGCTGTAATCTCCCTATTTTACAGTAATAGGTTTTAAATGTAATAAAGAAACACCAAGGGCACGTTTTGCTGCATGGGAAAAGCCATAAATCACACTATGTCTGCAGAGTGACAAATTACTGATGTCATCAACATGGCATGCCAAAAGCAGAATCTTAACGTTGACTGGTGCACACTGACTTATAGGCTAACACTACCTACATCATACTGGTAAGACTGAATTCTCATCAAGCAGTGTGGTACAAAAAGAGCAAAAGCATGGTGACCCTTTTTTTTATGGACAACAGTTCCCACAATTTGTACCAGACACTGTGCGATGTTTTGTGTTTATATCAAGGATAAAACATTTTAGATTTATTGTGTTGGTTAAGGTAGCTGAGAAAAGGTTTGATGAAAGTAAAGAATTTATAACATACAGGTAAAATACAGTATAAACCTGGATAGAAGAAAAACATCTCTCCTCTGGTAGTTTTTGACTTTAGTGCAGCTTTTGATATGGTTGATCACAAATTTATAATTAACAGGTTATTGACAGGTTGGAATCTTTGGTCTTTGCTAATTGACATCATACCTAACAGGCTTGAACTATATTGTTTCTCTTGGGGGTTTTGTGAAGAGAGAGTAATTGCTGTGATGTCCCAAAGTTCAGTGCTTGGTCTGTATTTGCTGTCATGAGAAAACATGGTGTTTATTCTTATGCAGATGACACTCAGCTCTATGCTTCTGCTCCAGCTGAAGATCTCCATCCTGTTCACAATATTGTTTAATGCCTTTTACTCTAGATATTAATTCATGTATGGCTGGCTATGTTTTTTTTAACTATGAGTTTTCATAGTTAATTAGGGACAAAAAAGAGAACAAGCAAATACTCAAATCTTACTTTACATTCTAGTACACCGTATTTGTACAACTTAAATGCACACAGTATCTGTTGAGACTGTGCACTTATCTTTTAACTTTTAAAATCTGTGTCTACCTAGGATCTTGTAATGTATATTTCTCACTTATTTATTGATATATATTTTGCTCTCTTAAGTTTTTTTCTTAAGTTTTCTTTTTTTGTGATGCATCCACTTGTCTTAAATGTTCTGTATAAATATATTTTTTATATTATTATTTTATTGTATTCTTAAAAAAATACTCAACACTACAAGAACATCCAAAATTACTGCTCTGTAGGGCATCATTTGCATGAATATATGAGCAATAATTAATACACAGAGTACCCTCCAGCATGCTGTTATTAATAGTCAAGGGGGAAAAAAAACTTGCAAAACCGCCAGTAGAAGCTGAAATGCCCCTAATTTCTTGAACGGGCTAGGGTATATTAAAATGAGCAATCCCACCCTGGTAGATGGTTACAAATGACGAAGAACCGCTGGAAAGATTTCCACTCGGCACTCTAACTGCATAAGTGTGACTACTGTACAGACCAGAAATTATACAGAGACAAAAGTAAACAGTTCTAAGCAATGTTTACTTTACAGCACACCTCATTTACCATGAAAAAAAAAGTTTACTGAATTAAGCAAAGACATGATGAGAACAGGATGTAGCAAAAGGAAAAGAAAACCGAAGAGAGAGAGGAGACGGTAAAAACAAACAAGATAGCAAGAGAACGGCATGTGTAACAAACACAGGCCAAGGAGAAATACTGAACATCAGGCAAATAGAAATTAAAACTCTAAGATTTATTTGAGAAAGTGTCTGAGCATTTGCCCTGGCAGCAGCCTACATCACTTATACATACAGGTGTGAGATCTGATTTTCTCAGAGGCATGCTCATCCACGGCTCCTGTCTGCCACAACATTCAAACATTTTTATTTGGACACATGCCATAAAATCCTGAGTTTTTGGAAAGGCAGGGGCTGGTCTGGTTATGGTGCAGGAGGCCTGTCCTGCTCCAATGATAATTTGTGGTTTGGTGCATGTTCGACAGCCTACAAAGAGGTCTCAGACTGCCACTGGCTGGCTGCACCTATGGCTTCGTCCACTACAAATAAGCCAAGGACCCTTATTCTGCAGAAGGAAATATTTATATAATATGAAGTTATATTCCTGAATTTGCCTTGGGACTTGTTGGGAAACTGTTTTGGTTTGAATACTGTGTATATATACACACTTGAGGGAGAATAAGTTCAGTGATGGTAGGTGGATAGTAAATAATAGAGTAGGAAACCTCATTAAGTCTATAATACGGCGACATGACATAGGTTTTACATTTATTTGACTACCTTGCTTATACAAAAAGATCACCACTGCAAAGCTTACATACATTCTTGTGACTGACAGTAAATGTTTGAGTTGTCAGATAATAATTAGTAAATTAAATTAATCCTAATCATAATTATGTCCATTGGATGAGAAAAATCACACATCCCAAGCTTCCTTTGGGCCCTGTGCCTCTTAACCTCTGCTCTCCTCTCAGTCAAAACACCCTGGACAAAGTCAATTTCCTACCAACACTCCTTTATCCACTCGCAGTGTTTATAAATCTCTCCTCTGTGGAACAGGGCCGCTAATTTAGAGCTATGCTGGTGTCACCTGGTGAACCTCATGCCCCAGGACCCCGATCGGAACTGCTATGGGTCAAAGGTTACAGTCTGGCCCCTAGCTTATCAAAGCTGTGTTTATTTAAAGTCTATGCACGGCAATGGACGACAACAAACAGAAGGACCACAGGCAATGGAGCAATTTGGAGGCAGATCCTACTTAGGGATACAGATTAGGCATGTGTGTTTTGTAGTGTATAACTGTTGAAATGTCAGTATTGTCACTCCCAATCCTGGTGACGATGGCTTGCTTGGCTCTGGAATACTGTAAGGTGAATTCTCCTCGGCATCTTGTGACACACGAGAAGAACCTGCAGAGGGGCTGAACTCGGGTGCATGTTTACCAGGCCTTTCTTGGATAAACAATCTGTCTTGATTGGCACTTACCTGAGTATCCCCCTAAACATCTGACTTCGATCTGGTCATTTAAACCAATCTTCAGCCTTTGGTAATGCATTTATTGCCAAGATTAGCTGTCAAGCTGAGTCCAGAGCTGTCCAAGTAGGTTCATAACATTCTTCCATTACACATTCCATTCTTTGATAAATCTAATATTCCTTGTTGTTGTGCCTTTTATCCCACAGCAAAGGGTTATGATAACACTTGTAATACTAACATTAGCCAGTTGTAAATACATCATACAAAAAGCTTGAGCCTTGGTCCATGCAGCCTGTGGGCCCTGCTCAAGGCATTCTTCAGTAATTCATTGAACAAACGATTAAAGAATATGCCACGTTTTTAATTTTTACCAGCTAAATACTAATCATGTTGTAACAATAAAATATTATGCATGCATATGCCATATTAGACATTACAAAACTTGAGACAATCCTCGATGACACATAATTTTATGGTTAAATACTACAACAACCATGTTAAAATGTCCACATAATTAAATAACACCACATAATGGAAATTGCAAAAAAAAGGAATTGCTTTGGTTGAGAATTACATCAAGACAAACACCCAAAAAGTTACCAACTGGAAGAAAATTGTCACGTTTTTCTATTTCTATACATGAATATTAAAAATAGGATTTCCAATATTATTTTGTTCAAGCCCAATTATGACTTCACAGGGAGGTCATTAGATTAAGCCTCCACCACACACAACTGTAACAGAGCATCCTGAGAAAAGGTGAGGTGGTAATCATGCTTGACCTGACTTTGTTTTCTCACCCGTCTACACTGTACCTTGCCACACATGGTGTCAGGGATGGCTCCCCTGGTTTATTTACTCTCATTGCTGGATCTCTGGGAGCTGTGTGTGGCCTCCATGCCCCTGTGTTGTAAAGGCAAGGCCAGAGGAAACGTAACATTTTACAGTACTCTCTGCTGGTGACAGATCGAGCACACATGGCTGGTGGAGCTCAGACACAATGGGAGAGATGGATTTCAGACTTAAGCTGTGACTTTGAGATTTCAGCTGCGACCGCATGTCCAGAGGTCATGTATGTTGACCCACAGATGGCCTCGCTCTAACCTGTAATGTGTGTTTACTGATGACAAGACATAGCTTAACCACTAACTTCTTACATGAAACTGTTTTTAACTGCTATTTGATTATTATTTTAGAGCGTAATATTATATTTCTTACATACATGGCATACAAAAGTACATTGTATAATGCAGAACGTCTGCCTGACCAAAGGTTTAACTTTCCTTTTAATAATGAACAGATCCACTTGGAGCTCTGCTGCTCCTAGAGCATAAAGAGGTGGAAGAAAGTCTTTGCTCTCTTTCAGCCTGCAGTATCAGGTCACCCATCTTCTATTGGATTGATTTTAAATGATCTCTCCTTCCTGGCCTGCTGTGATTGTTTGGCAATGGGGGCGGGTTTTTATTATGCAGTGGCAGGACCTGACTCCATCTCATTATGAAGGGCAGGGGAAGAAGGTGAGGGGAGAGCTGGAGGAGGAAAGGAGAGGGGTGAAAGGGAGAGGGCGGGGGGACTCGGATAAGTTCCCCTTTGTGTACACACAAGGAGGTAAAAGGCAGACTGTATGCAGTGGCTAGGGGATCACTCGAGTGGCTCCACGGGTCCTGTCGCGTGGCCCTGAGGCTTTCCTTTGGTTAGCACGCTCAGCTCTCCCAGTTCACAGCCTCAGAAAGGCGCTGTACTGTATGGCCACCCATTCAGCCTCTCATTGACCCACATGTAACTGCTATCAAGAGTAATAAGAAAGAGGATTACCCACTATTGTTTAAGAATAACAGCAATTATGAAATAGGGCAAGTTTATGTGCACATCATACTCCAATTTCAGGGGTTAATCAGGTTATAATAAGGTCATGGCAAGGTCATGGCCATTTCTCTATTCTTTTATTTGGGTTTCTCTCCTGAATTAAAATTATGTTCTAGTTTTGATTTGGTGAATTTTCAGTGTGTCAAATTGCAAACTCTCCTCCTTTATTCTGTCTACCTCTAAAAGCAGCACATGCCAATAAGCTGTGGTGGACGTAAGTTACAAATAAAGTTTGTTTCAGGTCAACTATTTTATGAATTGAGCACAGTAATATTGAATTTATGCATTAAAAACATGTAAATTAAAAGTTTTGGGGCTTGTCTGAAGTGGAAAAGTGTTGAATTACTGAAGAGAGAATGCAATAAAGGCTTGTTGGAAACATAATCTCTTGAAAAAAATAATGACAGTGTGTATGGGACCTGCTTCTGACCTTGTCCCTGTAGAAGAAGCATTAGTGTATTCCTGTCACCACCATTACTTACTCCAACTTAAAGCCCCAAAAATGTAGAATAATAACAATGCCAAAAGCCATATGGTGCATTTAGACAGAGTAGACAAATTCATTCATTAAAACAACATAAGTTCTATCTCAGGAACATTCATACCATATTTGTAGAAGAGCTATGTTATTTGTTAAATAACCCCTCTTGTTACACTCTTGTAATATTCAGTTAATTTCCTCACAACTTTGTTGAAACTCATGGGAAAACAAATTTAGAAATATATCACAGTGCATTTGTGAATCAGTGCTTTGCAGATACAAGACAATTAGGTTATACAAGCTCAGCAGTTCAGTACAAGTTGGTAGTGAATCAGAATGAGTCACTTCACACTCTTTTTCTCTCCATTCTTACACCGAATAAATCTTGCGTAAGTGTTTTGAGGGACTATGTTTTACGCTCCATGCTAATTGCCTCAGACATTCACCTCTTCCTATTCAAGAGGGCATGTGTGGGCACATGTGGTCTGAATTATGTTATATGATTCAAAAAAACCAAACTGTGGCACAGAGAATCAATGAGGTATGAAGCTTTGCCATGTCTACTTTCAGATCTCATCATTCAATCCAGAAAACTGGGCAGAATGGAGCTTTTTTTTTTGCTTTCCTCCACAAACAGATTGTTTGACTGTAAATGCTTATTTAAGTGTTAGATGTGTATAATCTCTGCTAATTATTATCTGAAGTGACTGCTGTCCTGCTGCTATCTCTGAACCCTAAACCCATTTACATCATCTTCAGATATCATATGGTGGTATTCACAAACTGATTGTATGCTACAGAGGTCTCAGGCAATGGAGTTAGGATAACATGCCTCACCTTTGTCTGTGAGCTTTGGTATATGACGCCCAGCATGATAGTGGTGCTCCACACAGCCCTGCCACCCTCACCCTGCCTTTCAGCACCTTCTGGCCCACAGAAAGGGCCTCTTTGTTCAGCCTTCTGCTTGTGACGTCCACTCAAGACCATGCTTCCATTAGCAACAGCCTGCCAAATAACCAGGGATTGTGATGGAGCCTAATACCCACTGCATATGTAGTATTTACTTAAGGAGGAATAGAAAATTGTCCCTCCCATAGCGTCCAGACACAAGACGACTTTTATAACTCCCCTTAGTCATACTTGCTAGCTCATACCACGTTGATTGACTGATTGATTTCACTTGTAAAGAGTTGTCCCCTTTACAGCACATTTTATTTTATTTATCATCATCATCCTCCCTTAGTTGATAACTGTTCCAATGTTGGACTGTAATCAAATTAATTCTCATAAAATGAAAATATATATAATTATAACGAGTTAGAATTTAATTAATTACCACAATTTTAATGTAGTTTAATAAGTCTAAATAAAAAGTCAAAGCTTTGAAAATAACCATAATTCAGATTGTAAAAGATGTTTCCTTCTGAATTGTTGTTATTACATATCAGAAAATAGCAATGGTGTTTAAATTTTTTCCAGAAAACTACAAAAAGCCATGATAATTTAATTTATTTCCAACAAAATACACTATTTTTAAGGAAACTACCATGACTCTAACCTAGAAAAATACTGTCATTATACCATTACAATCTTATTATTATATGTTGTGTTTTCTCACTAAAAAAGGAAGTCTTGAGTAATTTAAAGGCACTTGAGTAATGTCAATACTATGTTGATTATGTGTTAATTGACATTAAATCATGTCCCACAGCTGAGCAGCAATAGCAGTTTGAGTAAAATCCTTAGTCCAGTTATACAGTCTGGTTTTTAAAGACACTTTTAGTTGAGCCAGCAGACTTTGCAATAGAGATTCAAGAATTTCATATTCTATTAGAGGAGCTAGAAAGGTGTTTTATTGCACATGAAACACAATCCTGTATAAACATAATGAAAAGTAAACTTAAAATTTCCCCAAACTTCGCACAGGTCTGAAGAAGTGACACCCTGGATTTGATATTACCTTTGGTATTTTTCCACTGGGCAGACCTGATATTCCATGGCCATGTTCGAAAATAAAGTATGCCAGTCTTTCACTTATTTTACTTGGATATGGTGACACAGATTCTCTTATCATGGCTTTCCTTGTATTCACATTGTCCCAGTATAGACTCCTACAGAACATGAATTGAATCCAGGCTCTTGATTCAAACATGTCTCAGAGACAGACTTGCCTGCTGAGCCAAGTCTATAAGTATATGGAAATAAAACAATATTCAAACATCACTTTTAAAATAAACATTTGTACTTGGTCGACATAGTTGGCAAATGCTCTCTATACCCTGTCTCTACTTAAGGAAATCCAATACATATGTCTCTTCATATTTTCATGGATAATCATGATGGCAAGCAACATCAAATCATCATGTCATCAGACCTATGAACTCACCGCTTTTTATTTCTATTATTACCATTATAACTTATAATTTCTACTTAGCTGATGACCTATAACAGCATGGAGAAAGACGAAAACAGGGATCATCTGTTATAGACAGTATGACTCAGGACAGCATCTTCCTTGCTGCCCCTGTTCTTTTTGTTTACCGGAGCCTCTTATTTTCCACTTTTACAGTCTTTTTTTACATCATTGAATTTCAAGGGAAAACAAACAAGGCGAAAAAGCCTCATAAAGGGGCTTATTCTTAACACTTCTTTTAATAGAAAAAATGGAGGAGCGTTTTTGTGTATTTTTCTCTAAGACGGGAAACCCTGCCCATCTCTGTTTTTACTGGAACTCTGTTCAGGTGTTTCGTTTTAAATGTTGACTCATTTGACAATATTACGGCCCTTCTCCCTCAAGGTCAGGTGATGCCGACTCTACACACATTTCTACACAGTTTGTGCATCTCAGGTACTTTTGATTATCTTGTTGTTCATCTCCCATTACTTAGAGTGGTTAAAACCAGATGTACAGTAATTTTTAGTCCTTATATGTCTTAGCAAACACATACTAAAAAAGGCTGAGTGTATATTTGCAGATATAAAGTGACAGTACCATCTAGACCTTGGTGTATTGATATACTGTACCTGCTCTGTCTACTGTGGCACTAAACTGGTAAAACCATGGGTGTGCGATACAGCCACCCTCTCATTTGGATGTATCCTGTGAATATCTGCCCTGTTAATAAATGCAGTACAAATTTAGGCATAGTTGTAGTTGGTGAAATATAGTTAAACATAAACTGCCTTATTCAAACCTATAGGCTGGGCATTTCACCACAGAGAATATTTTGGTTCATTTTCAAGACTTTTCAGATAGTCAAAGAAAAGGAGTGTGTTTGTTTATTGGCGGTAACTGGCTTAGTAACCCACTGTCAGATGTTTGAAAATCAAGTCTTGTTTTACATGCTTTTTAAAAGTCTGACCACTGCGGTGTGTTGAACATACTTGGTTATAAATCTTGCAGGTAGAGAGGGATGCCATGAATGCATTAATCTTTCAGGCCTACCACACACACCTTTCCACAGGCCAACACCAAAAAAAAAAAAAAAGGAATGTGGTCAGTTTTTCCAGTCCAGCCTAATTAAAGGGGAGGGATATGAAACATGTGTCCTGTGCTTACAAAGGGCTGTGGCAACCAAATGCATCATCAAGATCAACACATGTTTCAACAACTAACAGGCATCTGATTGTTTACAGAAAACCATATGTTAGAATTAAGAAAAGGTGGGTAATACAGAATAGAGATTCAAATGGAATTAAGCAAGACACATGATAATTGACACTGAATTATTTCTTGTGTATTATGGATTCTGTTGATATTTTATTGTTGTGTTTGATGTCAGTTTCATGACACCAGCCCAGTTGTTGCTGGTTGCATTTTGTATACAATCAAATCCTCTGACAATGAAATAAACAAGACTTTTGTCAATTTTAAAGGTGCAACAATGGACCAGTAAACAACTAGAAAACTAAAAGTAGAGAAAAAAAGCATGTTTACATATACTCAAAGTGTCTACGTACCAAAGCTGAGGAAATGTGTTACAAAACAAAAAAAGTTTCATTCAAAAAATATTTTTTGATGTCGACCCCTGTGGAAAGACAGAAACAGATAAATATCTATTTTATTAAATTCCAAACTTTGTTCTTTTGGCCAAACCTCTGCTGTTCATTCTCATTCAAGATTAATTAGATTAAGATAAGTTATATTTTAAAGCAGTAAAAAATGACAATACAAAATGTGTTATCAAGCATTAATCAACATTTTGAACATTTGTGATACTTAGCAAAAGAAATTTACAGATACATAATCTAACACTTCAGTTCGTATGAGTGCTGTTATAACTACCGTATGATTTGTCACAAAACAGAGATGCTCAGAGCGATTTTCAGTAATAATACATTCATATTGCAGCCAAAAGGTGCATTTCATCAGCAACAGGAACATCTGTATGTGGTGTTACTTGTGGCGTTTCTTTGACCTGCAGTTGCGGTCAACCTATAATAAGTCTATTCACACAATAATTGCTGCATGGGAATACCTTTGGTAAACTGGTCAAGACATATCAAAAACAATCGGGTGGTCGCAGTAAATTCCTGCCTCTCCATGAGCAATTGGGAACAGAGGTGCTCAGTGAGAGTTTCAGTCCCATCTGCCAGCGAACCCATCAGGACCTGGAAACTAGACTGCTTTCTCTCACAAAAAAAGTGTGGAGGAATGAGGAGTTGGATGGCTGGTGGGAGGTTGTGGCTGGGCTAGACTCACCTCAACTCATCTCAACTTTGTTAGCCTTGTATACCTTGATACACTCCTTAAGATCTCTCCTCCTCGTCTCATTTTATAGGAATACTAATTACGTGAAAACATCAGTCCTCTTTTGAAAGCTGAGTCATGTTGGGAGTGCTATTCCTGTGTTTCCTTGGTAACACCTTTGGAAAGAGGGTCAAATCATATTTGAGCCCTGCTGCGAAGTGTGTAGTAACCCTTGCTCATGATAAATGAGGCTCCTAGTAGGACGGTGGCAGGGAGGACAGGTCCAATATTATCACACAGCACCTTGAAGCACCACACTTCTGAGGGCCCTCTCAGCTGGGTGGGTGCAGAACATAAGGGCCTTCATCAGTCACACCTAGGCCAGTTTCCACAGACAGTAGCTTGAACAGCCCTGACACAGCATTAAACAGAAGCCTGCTCCCAAAATATAAATTGGAAACCTCAAGTTCTGACCTGGATTCTCCAGTGGTGTGTGGGAGCTGTTGCTAAGATAAGCAAGCACTGGCTTATTTTTAAAGCATTGTTGTTAATGTTCTGGATTTTGTGCAAAGCAAGCAAACATTATTCTTCTTTTGTACAATGAAGAAGAATGAAGTTACTGGTAATGCAATATAAACACCTCCTTGTTATGATAATATGCAGGTTAATAGCAATCATTACTCAAATAAGACTTCTCATAATTCAATTTGGAGAAATGTGGATTTTATACAAGTCACATTAAACCTTTACAAACCTACTTGTCTGTGCCGTAATTAGTCTCCGGGGGACTCCCAATGCTTTTTCATAGAGTCATATTATCCCTGCTGTTGCCGGACGTTTTCAAAGCTCAAGCAATCAATGCAGAGTTAATGAACCCAGTCCTGGGGCTCCTGTAGCCCATTGGAGGCACACATTGAGAGGCCCCAATACCTGAGAGATCCATTTAAGGGTGAGATATTCCAAGCGGAAAAACCTATTGGTAGCCAGGCCACAGTTTATAGGGGTCAGAACAATTGGGAGAAAAGCACACCCAATCTTTCAGGGGTCCACATGCGCAGTAACGCTGTCAACACACAAGGGAGAGCAGGACCCCTGAGGGTCGGTCATGGGGCAGAGCCTATGCCAGAGCCTCTCACCTTCTCCCATAAATCCTTACAATCCGAACTCCCACTGACTGTTGTGGGAAGGTCAGGTGTTTGGTGTTCCCTCTGGAGAGGCCAGAGTTGTCCAGAGTTGTGCCCCCACATTACTGAGGAAAGACCATTCAAACTCTTGACCTCTTCAACTGCATGCTACTGGTTACATGTGATACTTGAGATTGTCCCTGAACAGAAGTGTCAGTGAACACACACAAAGTCCAAAACATGACCGATACACAGAATACGCCTGTGGCACACTGATTAAATAAGACACTGACTAACGAGCTATCCCTGGAGAGATGTGGTCTACAGGTAAGGAATCAAATTACTTTATTGTATGTTTTAAATGTCGTGCAGTCATGCAGCACCACAGCATATCGTATGGATCATCAAAAGATGCTTGTCTGCTCTGCAGTATGTTTTAGAATCAGCTTAGACTGTGTTTTTGGCAACTCAGTAAACTTGACAACATGAAGAGTTGATGTTTCACTGTTGTCAACACCAGTGATAATGTACAAGGCACAAAATGGTCCATTATAAACCAGTTGCAACAGTTAGGCGTTCAGTTCCCATTTGGACTGCCCATGGTAAAAAAAAAAGAAAAAAAAAGTAATAATATTTTACTAATAAAACCTTCCACCAAATGGCCAAAGCTCTCCAATGAGGCTTCCAGCACACTGTGGTACATTGTGATACACTGTTATGTACTGTGAGCAAGGTGTGCTGTGGTATCTGGCCTCTGGTTTTTCTAAGAGGTGGAGCGTGCCTGTCTGCTGTCTGCTGGTCCGGCTCTGAGGCTGTGGGAGAATAGGAGGGTGAGCAGCTATTTGGCTTGGCCCAGATAGGACATGTGTATTGCACTGAAGCTCGCTGGATTGGTGGATGTGGGCACTGGAAGCTGGCATGGTACATACATAATCATTATGACAAGTACACACGCACATGTGCACACTCAGGCTGCACCGCACACAGACAGACCCCCCCCACCCACACACACACACACACACACACACACATACACACACACACACACACTCACACACCACTTCTGGTGGACCCATTCCCAGAATGTTTTGGAATTAAACCAGCTGCATGTACTGTGTAGACTGTATGCAGGTTCGCCATTTGGTTTGGCATTGCCAATAGACTGGAAACTTGTCATGTGACTTCTGGAAAAAGTGGTTCCCACCAGCCTTATGTCTACATGCCAAACTGAGACATGGGCGATAGAATGCGGCAAAGTCTGCATCTATTACAAGCTCCTCTAACAAAGCGAGGCAGGAGATTTTTGGTATCTGCAAACAGTATGCGGTACTATAAGTTAAACATTTAATCAGAATATCCATAATTTTTGTAAGTGGATCTATATTTTCCCTCAAATTCAAGTATCTTTGACTATCTTATGGTTTTATGTTATCCCTGAACACAAACTGTACAGTTATCATAAGCTGTTAGAGTTGTAGCAAGTTTAAAGACTACAGAAACATGGTGTTAACAGGCCTTCAGGGCTTAGGTGACCCAGCAAGGTGGCAGTTCACCTGAGCTGATAAACAGGTCCACAGAAACACAGGTCTGTTGCCTTTAGGAGGATTTAAACTTGCAGACTTGCAGGGGCCTACACTGACACTGACAGCTTTATAGAAACATGACATTGGCAGTACTGAAACAGTAAAAGCACTAAGACAACATACACCTTAGGAAATAATGATCCTACTACCATATACAGTAAGTTTGTTTGTGTGTGTTAGCCTATGCACATAAGCCACAATTTGGCATACAAATACACAAATCTCCATGTTGCCTGTGTTCATGTAAATGCAAACCACTTGGCTCGGAGAAACCAGCTTCTATGGTCACGCAGTGTCAAGTGAGCGAATAATTATAGGAGGTGGCCTTTTCTGGAGTCTGTTTATAACTAGGAGGGAGAGTATCAGTGGCAGAGAATGTTATGCTTGCTTCATAAATACAATACCACCTTGCCTTTCTGAAGTGAGCTAAGAGCAGGGCAAACCTATTAGTGACTCCCATGCTTCCACACAGCACACACACGTACATCCAAGCCAAAACTAAACAAGACCAACAATCCTCATCCAAACCAGTCAACACAAACAACAACACAGGCACGTACATACAAGCACACATGAAAATACAAACACAGTGGTGAAAAAAAAAAATCTGATGTCAGTGTCACCGGCACGTTTGGCCTGACACCTCCTGGGTGACACACTGCTGTTTGCAGGCCAGGGCTGCAGTGTTAGTAAGCTACGGTACCACAGCCACAGAGGACAAAGACAGCCTTCATGTGGTGTTCACTCAGCCCTGGAGACTACTTCTGGTTTTGTGTGTCTGGAAATGAGAATGTGAGGTGGCAGTGAGACGCCATCGACCCAAAATCACGCACAGGGGATATTTACAGACTTGACATTTACACTGTCTTTCTTTCCCACCACTGCACGAACATACTATGCATGTACACATTTCCTATTCTTTCAATTTGGGATTAGATAATTGCAAAGGAGCAAAGGTAAAGTGTGTTTTCTCTAACAAGCGCATTCAGCTATCCCTCTCCAGGATATGGTTTCATTTTATAGTAAATTCTGTAATGTCAAGGACAAGGCCATCACCAAGGTAACTCTCAATTTCACAGTTTCAATTTCTGTGATACAAAACCTCTCTCCATCTTGAACACCACTGAGGAGGAAATATTAGTTCCTTAATAAAATATAATTTTGTCTGGAGGCTGAGACTGGAGGCCCTACGAAAACAGATGTTGTCTTGTCATGTTAGCAATATGAGTCGGGGATCTGTTTCATTTTGTTTTCATAATGAGAGGATTTCTCCCTCTCTATACGCTGTCTCTCACTTCAGTTTGTCTTGAAATGGAGACGTGAAACCTCGGCTGCATTCCACACATATACTGTCTCCTTAATTTACCAGCCTGATTTGAGGCCTGGTCTTGAGATGACACTATTAATTAAGGGCTAATTAGAGTTATGCAAACAAAAGCTCATATTCATATTTTCTCTGCAAAGGTAACCGTATTGAACCAGATGAAGGCAAGAGGTGGCCTGTAGGCAGACAGGAGTTGTAAGCTGTATGTAATTAAATAACATGACACCTCTCAGCCTGCTCACCGTATGAAGCCCTCCACAACATGAGACACATTCCATCACATAACGTTTGTGTGTCTTGGAGTCAGTCAGCCCTCAACCATTGTTAAAGCGTGACTAGGCCACCAGAGTAGGGGAAGAATAATACAAACATCCAAACATATGACGTGAGATACAAGAAGGAGTCTCCTACTCGCAGTGTGTGTGTGTGTGTGTGTGTGTGTGTGTGTGTGTGTGTGGTAGTGGTGTATGTTTTAGCTTCCAGTCATCAAAATGAATTTAAAGAAAAATCTTTCACCACATTGTCTGACTAGCAGGTACAGGTGGAGGTACTGTATATAGATTTCCAGAATGCAAGAAAAGAAAAGACTTGGCCTTTATTTTCAATATTCTATCAATCTATTTTCTCATTGGACATAGATGAGAACAGAGAACCAATGAGATGCATGGAATGGTTTTAAAAAACTTTTATGTGCACGTCACTTGGATTGCCATGAATCTGGATTAAAACTAATTGTGGTAGCTCATGTTGCTCATAAGAACCGAGGCCATTAGTGTGTTGACTGACAGCAGGATTGTCTTTGCACTTCATATGCAAGCCTCACTTAAACAGTGGGTGGGACAGCAGCCTTCTGCTGGGACTGATAAAGTTAATGCTGTGTTTTCATCGATGGACTGCATTTTCATAATGTAACATCCTGAGGCTGAGCATCTCAGACTAAACACACTGTAAGCTATTGTTTCTAAAGAGGGGGATGACTCAACATCGAAAGGCCATAAACAGAAAGTCTGTTTGTGTTTTTGTGGAGAAAACCCAAATAACAGCTCTGTGCTCAGAAACAGGTGAAGGCAAATGGTTTGAAGATGCTCCGTCAGAGAATCTGTTTTTTGAGATGTTTTGAGGTAGAGAATTATATTTACTCGACCAAAAGGGTTGCCTTTCTGTCTTTGAATTGATTCCACAAGAGGACCCATCAAAGATCTTCCGCTTCTTCTTTTTTTTTTTTCCTTTTCTTTTGATCTCACTCCAGCTGAGACATCTCTCTTTCTCTTTCCGGAAGTGATAGGGGAAGGAGGGGGTGGAAGCTGCTGCCCCGACTGCAGCAGAGACAGACTCCATGGTGTTGAAATGCTGTCTGAGTTAGCGCAGGGCTCAGCTCTGGAAACACCAAGTGTACTAAATAAAGAGAAGTTGCAGGCCTCTGGCTGTCCACCCACACACCTTGGTACAGGCTGCACCAGTGACAGTCATATGAACAGTTTAGAGATAAGAAGCCTGATGTCCCCACAGCCTTCCTCAATAAGACTATTATCGTGTCAGTATAAACAGCTCCAGAGACCAGCTCAACCTCAGTTCATTGAGGTCAGACATTATTCCAAGTTAAAATGTGAGCTTACGTAGTACTGTACAATATACTGTACAGTGTATACACACTATATCAGTGTGCATTCGCTTGATCATGTGTGTATGTTTAAACCAAGTCTGTTGCTGACAGGCAAGGCCTGAATGGACACACTGAGCTTTACCCTGAATAACTGGATCTATTTTCTGTCCATCGTCCTCAATGTTTCATCAGGGCCAGTACTGCACAGTTCCTGTTATGCTTAATTAGAACATGACTACAAAATCATAACACAAGCCGTGTCAGGTTCCCGCTGCCCAAAAAGCTTGTTTCTAAAACAAACTGTTGGTGGGAAATTGAGGTTTTTGAATGATGGTGAATGTAGCGGGTGTGATGGTGGCAGCGAGTATGGTGGGCGGTGTTTGGCAGTGGTGCAGCCCTGTGGGTTTGGTGGTCCCCTATGTTTATGCTTTTGTCAGACACTGTGTTGGCCCCTGGGCCAGGCCCCTGGAGTATCCCTCCTGGCTGCTGCTCTTGCTCCTGTCTGCTGCTGTGGCTGCTCCATAATAAATAAGCAGCTGTAGGCCTGGACCTGCACTCTGCATATTCTCACACAACCTACTGTAAATGAGAGTGGAAGCTGCCCCAGCCTCGGCACTTCACACACTTACAGCCTGCCACACTTACTGTGTTACACAACACTGGGTGAAGCCAGCATCAGGATTGCCATATATGTGAATAGTATATGAGCACAGAGCCATCTCCTGGGGTCACCAACCCAAGGTCGCCTGTCTGCAGCTTTGAGTTTACTGCATACTGCAGCTGTTGTATCAAAATTCATGAATGAATGATTTCTGCCTATCTTTACCATTAGTTTCAAGATTACAGATCATTTTAGCAAACAATGAGCAGATTAAAACCAAATCTGTAATTAATTAAGTACCACTGCTTACAATTATAATTGACAATTATCGCTAAATAAACTTCTATTTAAAAAAATGTATAGGGCAAATAGAATTCACTTAGAATAAGCCTAGCTCTCATTTATCTGGTGATATTAAATGAATGGAATATAGTAGTGGGTGGCAGAGACTACGAACCAGGAACCAAAAATGGAATTAAATGTTTAGAGTTGACATGCAGGTACAGTTCCTAAGTCTGTAAAACAGTTCCTGGAAAAGTTCTGATGACTAAAAAGCCTCCAATGATCAAGCAAAATATAGTCAGGCATAACATCTCTAACTGAGGAATAATGTTACATGAGAAACTCCTTCCTTACACTTCACTGGGTCCTATATTGTAGTACACTTGCAGAATCTGCAGCAAGTCATGCATGCTAGCTGGAGGGTACCTCCACCTTTCAGAGAGGTATCCAAATTTTTACATCAGCAGAGGAGCCTCAGTCTCAGGCCTTTTTCTGACAAATATAAACACACGGATATAAGGCGACTCCTTGCAGTCAGGGGTTCATTTTCAAGGAAGGCCCACTGTTGGCTGAAACCACAAAGCGGTCATATAATGCACATAGAGCATAAAAGCCAGTCAAATGGGCCCTAGAAGGCATCTGGGGTACGATTCCCTTTCAGCTGAAGCTTTGGAATCTCCTGCGGTTTCTGGTAATCAGGCTGGCTGTGGGACTAACCTGGATTTACAAGAACCCATGATGACAACCCTTCAGTCACTCACTTTGAGTTCAGTGCTGCCGATGCAATCAACACTTGAACTAGATGGTGTTGTGATGAAAGTTGATTGTAATATTGACATTAAGTTCCATGATCAAGTTAAATATGAAGAGGACAAAATATTTCCTTCAATGTGTGAACTGATGGCTGTCATTGGGGAGTCAATATCAGTCCTACATCTCACCTTTTCACACACAGACTACATTACCAACAAGAGAAGCCACAATATGTCTCAACTCCATAGTTTGGAAAAAAAAAACTGTCTGAAAGACACCACCCATGCACTCTAAGATACACACATTCACTGGCATGTTTTGTGAATATGAAATGCAAAGCAAACTTTGGACTCAGTAAGCATCATTAAAATGTTGCTACTTGTTATTGCATGAATCAAATGCTTCCAGCTGCCTCAGTAATTACGTAACATGTAAATTATGTCTGCTTCTCTGCTCTTCATTTATGTGACCATCATGTTTTCCTGGTAAATGACAGCAAAATTACAGTGTAAACATCAACTCTAACAATAAGTCTATATCTCTGTGTGTTTGGGTCTGCGACTCAACCTGACAACTGCAGACATACTGTATCACGCCAGATGTCTTGGAGTTAGCCCACACTTCCTCCAATGGGGCTCTGGGGAGAGGCCAGACACAACCTTGTGATGGTCAGAGAGGAGAAAGCTTGTGAGGCTCTAAATCCCTTCTTCCTTCCATGAATATCTTTCTGGTTATAGCGTCCAAAGAGAGCTGATGCATGATAAAAAAAATAAAAATAAAATAAAAAAAATAGATCCTTCGTACAATTTGATACTTCCAGCATACTGTAGCTTGCTATTAAGCACCTTTTTTTATGAAGAAAACCATTCCTTGGTGAATACAAGATAATTGCTCCCTCCAATTTAATTTCAGTATGTGGATGTTGCGACAAAACATCTGGTCCTAAATCAGCTGGTTGTGTGTTTTCCAACATAAATGTGTGTGTGTGTGTGTGTGTGTTTGTGTGCACATGCTTGCAGCCTGTGAGTATTTATATGTGTACACTGGAGGAAGCAGGGCCTCCAGGAATTTGATACACCATCCCACTCAGGAAGAGAGCCCAAGTCACACACCAGATAACACCCCAGTAGAGTCGGGTCCTGGATGTTTGGTTAAAGCCATATGCATTATGCATGTCCTCTCACTGTAAAAGTACACATGTGTCAAAAGGCTCCCATCATCATCACTCCAGTCGACAGATCCGCTCCCATGGTACAGGGGTCCCTTAAGGAGACCTGCGCTCAATATTGGAGGGGAAATCAGTCGTGACACTAATGAGGCCCTAGAAAAATGCTCTGAGATCCAGTCAAATTCTCTTTATTCATAACATTCTGAGGGGTTTCATTTCAGATTGATTTCATCTGTCAAACAATCTTCTCAGAGAACCTGTTGTGCTTGAAACATACAGTATATTGTCAATCTAAAATTGCATGTTGTATCTTTTCTATAGCATGTAACTTCTCATCAGGCCCAATGAGAGAGATCTTGCTATCTTCCCTCCCATCTGGCTTCTTTCTCCTTTACATCTGCTCACTTCCTCCTGGGGTCAGTTGATGGTTATAAATTATCTGCCTTGGTCTCAGCTTGTTTTAGTAAACACAACCGTCTTTGCGTCAATTCGCCCTCACAACATTTTTTCTGGTCCAGAGAAGTGGCCTCTGCTCTTCCTTCATGTAGGTTTCAGTCTGAATCCAGTAGAGCTTGTAGTGGGAAACGCCTCGCCAGCAGTCCGTCGCCTTTGACCTGTGAATAGCAGGGAGAAGAGGAAGAAGCAGAGGTTTGACCCTCAGGGGGCCATTCCCAGACAGGGGAATCTAGAGTTCGGGAAGAACATGTGTGGTTTTGATATACGCTGTGCTGCTGAACAGGAAACAGAGGTGAATGGCATGGGGAATCATCTGTTGATCATCTGGGATTCTGGGCCCTGACAGGGCGCCACCTGTACCCTATAGAGAACATTGACACAACAGTTTTACAACGTGTGAAAACCATGTTTGTAAACATAGAGCCACAACAATCCTGGATATCCAACAGCCCCTCCACCGACAGAACAGATCCATTAAAAAAGGGGGAACAGAGGTGACATTCTTGCCTCTGAAATGAGGTTATGAACAGTTTGCCCACCCAATATAAAGTAGTTAATTCACTGCACAGTTTGAAAATTTGAACATCACATTTATCAGTAGAGCTACTGCAAAAAAAGCAAAATCAGATTTCTTGCAGTATCAAAAAATGATGGATGAGCTGCAAATCGTTTGAATATTCAGATTTTTATATGCTAGATGTGAAGCCATGTCTTGGTGTGAGGTTGAGACTCTCCCGTTTCTATTTTAGTAGTAGGCGGGGAGGCTTGGGGGCTGCAGCAGACAGTGTGGCGCTGCAAGTCCCAAGCAATGTTAGCCTGGCTGTGCTGGCCGAGGGGTTTTTACACCTGAATGTGAGAGGGCCTAGGGACGTCAGAACCTTGTAAGCCAGAAGACCCCCTACAGCGCCTGTCCCAACCTCATCTGTGCCTGCCTCCAGAAAGCCTGTCAAAACAGAGATTTCTTTTGGTGAAGGGGCTTTAAGTGAGTCGCAGCTCTGACAGTGATGAATGGCCTTGTCCATCGAATATGAATTTGCACCCACAAAACTTACAAACCAAGATAACTTTATTTGTACAACAGAGCTGATGATGAATACAAAATTCAAATTCAAAACTTGATGAATTGGCACATAAGTGATCTTTGCTCTGCAAGAAATTCTCCTGGTGCTCCTGTGGGGAATAAAAGAGCAACAGTGTGGTTTTCTGGTATATAATAGCCTGTTTGCTTTCAGTTGCTTCAAGTGTGATTAGCCTTCTCTGCGATAACAAAAGCGTACCTGTCACTCGAACAGAATCATGCTACAGTCATGTAACACAATCTGCCAAGCTTGTGGGCTGTGAACAGCAGCTTTATTGATTTTTGGGAGGCGGTTGATATTGTCACATTTAGAACAGCATGCCATATCTGTTTTCAAGGATTTCAGCCATGTGCGCCAAAGTAAACAAATTGAGTGAGGGGAGGTGTGGTAAGATTTGCAGGGGGTGGGGTCATGTTGTAAGTTGTGACACATGCAGATCTTGTCAGGATCAGGAGCAGCAAGTTAGGTTGATGACAAGGCAGAGGTGGCTAGGAAAACCTGATCCCTACCCTTTGGGAGTGAGGCCCAGTGTACTGGGGCTTCCTGTTTAGGGGGACAAAGCCATGCTGTATCACCTCTACCATCCCACGTCAAGCCACATCACCTCCCACTCTACCCCATCCATCCCCACCTCCACTCCCGCTTTGATTTCCAGCCAAAGCAAACAGTAAACTGCTGGCAACCGCAGTCCCCGTTCCCATGGCGACAGCGCACAAGGGCACATCATTGGCCTTGATGATTTGGATCTGCAGGGGCAGACAAAGAGGCCAGTTCAGAGCCAGTCAAGAGATTTGGATGCAGGCAGAACTTTCTGCTGGACACTGGGACTGAATACACAAAAAAAATTCAGCAGTGTGCAAGACTTATCGCATTCAATCAACCAAGTGATATTAACACATCCTGTCACTTGGAGGAGACTTGCTGAACAAAGAGGGCACTTGTCAGGGGTGAACGGAACCATTAATAGGGGTGTAATGGGGAAAGATACAGCTTCAGCTAGTAATTACCTCTGTATACTGTTGAGAGAGTCATGCTGTGTCTAGTCTTAAATAGGTGTGTCAAAGTAACGAGGGTGAGTACCCTCTTATCTACTAACTGAGATGGAGATTGCAATCACATCTCAGGGTGAGTTGTTTTCACTTTGACATTCAATAGTTGTTTTCTGTTGTACAGTGTCAAAATTGATTCACTTAGATCTAAAGTTGTAAAACAATGAAACTTAATAAAGTTTGAAGTGGGATTTGGTTTGTGATCTTTCCAGTTTTGTCAAAGTGTAATTTCTGAAAATATCTGTTTTGGTGAAAGTAGCAACACCCTGCAGTGATTAGTGACTACATTAAAATCTATATAGCCCATAGGTTAAGGATTGATTCAATCAGTCATAAGAGTAATGATAACCGATACCTGTCAACATTAGAAACCCAGAAGTAGGCTACTTTTTTAAAAAAATTTTGCATCATCAGTTAATTTTTTTATTTTTGATTCATCTGAATACAAGGCAAGGCAAGTTTATTTAGTTTGATATACTGTTTGTTTGTTTTTTAATTGAAATTGGGGAAATACTGGCTTACTCACACACACAGCACACACCACAGGAACAAGGGAAAAGACACTGAAGCCGTCACATTACACATCCTAAGGGTTAATAAGATTAAACCAATGAGGTGCTTCTTACATCAGTTAAAATTATATTTTCCACTGAGTCAAAGATCACTACATAAGGACACGCAATCAAAAAAAACATTAAATGATATGATAACAGAGTGATCATACTAGTTTTACATCTAGATAATGGGAATATACAGCAGGAATGCCTTCTTTTGTTCTATGGTGTCAATATCATGAATCTACCTGAAACATCTGAAAATCTCAATGAATCTATTACTCAGGTGTCCCAGAACTAAACATGTTTCCCTAAGTTATTATTATATTGTTAGATGGAGTCAGAAGTTAGGCTGAGTTTGTTAAAGGCACTGAAAAACTTTTTGTTTGTTTGTTTGTCTGTTTGTTTGTTTTTAAATCATCTTATCTTATCTTATTATGAACGATGGGATCCATGAGCATATAACTTTCTGTCAAAGTTCTAACAGTTTTGGTTATTTCACTTGCACAAATCAGGATTCATATTTGAATATTTGTTTGGCATTGTCAATCAAATCTGATCAAACCCCACCCACACAGTCCTGATGAAGCAGATTGGCTGAATTTTCAAGTGTTAAACTCTTAATAAATATATTATATTTGGCATTTTTTCCCCCTCAAATCTTTAACTTTGATTGTAGCTTATTTAATCATAAATATTTAATTTAATAGATAATTACTTGATTTGAAACCCAGTTTAAAGTTCTCAAAAATAATTTATATCCTTAAGTGCCAATTTTGGAAAACTATAATGGCTGAAATGCTCCTGTAACATCAGCCTTCTTTTGCAATTAAGGACAACTCAAAGCACTTTCTATTAACGCCTGGGGGGAAAGGGCTGAGCTATGTGATCTGTAACTCAGACAATTTGTGCCAAATAAAACCTGAATAAATCAAAGCCATATTTCAGCGTTGCCTCACCGAGATGTAAATCTTGGGCTCAGAAAGACTCTGCAGCCTCACCCTGGGACTGGAGGTAGTGTGTTATTGTTGATTAAAATGGATTAAGGGTGAGATTACAGTCTGTCTCCTCCCAAAGTCCGCTCTAAACTTGCCCAGCGCCAGCAGTCCAGGTCACTCTGAAGAGAAATAGACTCAGTGAGAGAGGCTCTTTCAAATGAGCTCCCAGTCTGTCTGACTGACTGTGGTTTCTCGTGACACAGTGGCTTTTTCTTTTTTATTGGACCACAGGGGGAAAGGGGTTGATTGAGAGGGGAGAAGAAATAATGAGAAGAAAAAAGAAAGGGAGAGCAAGAAAGTGAGTATGTGTGAGACACAGTAAAGTTGAATATGAATAAGTCACTTATACTCAGACAGGGGGAGCAACAGCTATCACCTGGGAACTCTTTGGACTGACCAGTCTGCCTGCAAGTGCGAAGAGTCTCTGTGGACTGTTTTGTGCTCTAACATCAGCCGAAACAGCTGTGCCACGGATGGAGGAGCTTGAACAATAAACTGACTCATCACAGCCCAAGTGCTCAATATTCATCCATGAAAAGATGGATTCATGTTTAATATAAATGTTACCATCAATCTTTATTCAGGGCTGCACAATGAAACTCCATCAAATGTCATTTTTGATGGGTAATGTGTATTAATCTCAGTCTGAAAGGAAGAGTTTGACATTTTGGGAAGTATGCTTGTGGAGAGTTGAATGAGAAGACTGATAAACCACCTGTCCAGTAGCCTAAATATCAAGCTACAGTCACCAGCAAATTAGCTTTCCAGTCTTTGTGCTAAACTAAGCTAACCGACGGCTGACTAGCTTTTAATGGACAGACTTTGTGCAGCTTCTAGCAGTCAGATCACAGTTTTGATGTGCTTGTATATATGATTGAGTGCCAACAGCTCCACCCTGAGAGAGAGATTAAAGATTTAGAAGTACAAACCGACTAAGATGATGCTGGATACAATACTTTTGACATGTAATACTGTATCTACAGTATAAAACGTAGCTTTCTTGCTGAAAAGATTCCTTTTAATGACTCAGGTCTAACTCTCTGACTTCATATTTGATTACTTCATTATTAAGCTTTTTACTTTTAGGGTCTGTTTTGTCTATTTTTAGTATATTTTAAAGGTAGCCTCATGAGATTTAAGATCCAATTAAGATAGCAGGCACAGGCATAAAAAATAGACACTCTGCAATTGACTTGATTACCCCTGATTTAGCCAGAAAAATCTTGAGGGGATGTCTGAAGTTTGTATAACAACCTGAGTGGTTTTGTTGTCATAGTGCAGTATTTATTTCTGTTTTTAATTAAGGAAAATGATTCCCATCTGTTAAAAAGTTATTGTTGTGCTCGTTATAAAAGGTTTCACCAGAACAGTTGATTAATTGAGCATGTCTTCAGTGCTAGAGCTAGAGCTGGGCCTGACCAACCAATTATCATAATCCAGGGCTGTTTATTTTTTCTCCACTGCCAGTCATGGCACGTTGGCTGAGCTGGTGGTTTTACACTGCGAGGCCTGGTGACAGGAGATGCTCAGTAGCCAGCGAGACGGAGGGAGGAGGCAGGACAAGGTCTGTTCTGTCTGTCAGTCATCTAAAATGCTGCAAAGACTGAAAGTTGATCTGTCTGGGTTGGCTGAACTGGCTGTGCAGACAGGGATGAGGAAAACATTGACACATTCAGATCACATTAGTTCTGAGCTAATTTACTGTATCATCTATGATTTGTGTTTCTCATTTTCCGGTTCATTTTGTGGTCCTTCAACATCCTGAGGCCCCACAGTGAGAGGACTCAATTTATTGCACCACCAGTATTAACAAGTATTTCTTTAACTTTTTGCTTCACCGTTCTCACTTTGTACTTCAGAGCATATTCAGATGTTTGTAATAGGCTGTGTGAGTCATAGATTGATGTTATCCATTGTTTACGGACAAGGAAAAGTAGAGCTGCATTGACCCTTAGCTCTTGAAAAAATTTCAATCCGCTAAAATAGTAACATCTAGTATTTTTATTGGAAAAAGAAACCCCTCAAGTTTAGACGGGGTCCAACATTCTTATTTATATCATCTTGGTAGCCACCAGGTTTAGATGACATGTTTTCTGTCTGCCTTGGCAATCAACTGAGCTTAGTCACATTTGGTGACCAATGTTGCAGGGGCATGTCGACCAATGTCTAGCACATAAATCAAATTTGCCAACAAAATGAAGTATTTACCGTACGCACTCTATTTTAATCTCTGGCAAGAGAGAGTAAACGTCAGAGTTAATAAGAGGTTATCGGGAAGGAAAAAGTAATTAAACTCCCCTCCCCTTAGAATGAATCCTTTTACAGTACACGCTGGTGGATATTTCCCCCTTTTCCTCTGTCTAGACACGCAGGGCAGGACTGCAGCACACATACTGGACAAAAGAGCTATACAAGTCTCTAGAGAACTGCAGAGCAAACCAACATTTTAGACTTCTCTGACCTGGGCTGTGTATGCGAAAGAAACTTGCCACTAGTTTGTCGGTTTGGGGTACAGAGTGGTTGAAAAGGCCCTATTTGTGTAAATGGTCTATTGCAACACAAGTCACGAAAATTATACACCTCAAGTGCTGTGCAGGAATGGAGCTCCATCGCCCCAAACCTGCCCTGGTAATCTGGTAACTTCTGGCTACAGTGCAAGTAGCCAATGCTGTTTGAATTTAATAGTGGCCACTAAGGAAATTAAATTTCCTTTTCCGCTTTACATGTTTGATAATGGCCTCTTCCAGAAACCTGCTCCGTCCTGACCTTTGCGTCCACCTGTTTTAGCCATGGTCTGCCTCATGTCACTCACCTCATAACATTGACAACACCACTCCACCGGGCGTTAATTGCTGCATTCACTACACGGTGTCCTGGCTAATAATCCTGGACAACTGGCAACATGCCTGTTCTATAGCTGTGAGACAACCACTATCTCTGTGTCAAAGTTAACAACAGCAGCTGTGATCATTTTCCCAGCCTAGTTACACCTATTTTCTAAACACCTCTTAACTATTCAAAAAAACAGATTGCCAGGTTAGCTTAACAGAATCACTCACTAACGCTTGTAAAGCTTTTCTCAAGAGAAAACACAATGTATTGTTTGTTTCGTTTTGCTTTGGGACAATTTGGTGGGTAATTGAAGCTAAGTATGAATGCAGCCATTGTGCCAAAATCATGACAATGAATGTAAGGTTTTCTACTACCTCTGCAAATCATAGATTCTCAAGGAAAATTAAATATATCACATCAAGTTGGAAATGCTCAAATGGTCAGACTGTCTTAATTTAACAAAAAAACATATTCTGGTACTGAATTATTTATTAAACTGCAAATTGCTTAAGAGACTGATATCCATTACACTTGTACTTAACTAGAAATATTGTGATATTATTGCATTTGTTAAGCTAATCATCAAAACTGCATAAAAAATCCAACCTGTCCTCTTGTAGTCTGACAGGTTAATCTGTTGTGTAAATCGAAGGTTCAGTCATCCATGGAGGAGGCATGAGGCTGTGACCCCTTATATTCCCCTCTAACTGAGGAATGTAGGCTGCTGAAAGCATCATTAATTGTCAAATCACAGAGAGGCCCTAAACATCAGTGGCCTGCAAGGACATCCCATGAGAATCTGGCAACATAGATGAAAAAACATATTGTGTGCATGTTAAAGTCAAAAAGGTTTTGCAATTCAAATCACGTTTGTACTTTTATTCCAATAAATTCAAATTCCACCTTCAAAAATCTTCTAGTGTCTTGAGGATATATGCAAATTTGTTGAATAGATGTAATTGGCAAATCAGCAGTTTGGTTTTTACAGTATAATAAACACACACACACACACACTCTGACATATAATGTTACAAGTTAAAATATCTGTTAA
Organism: Thunnus albacares; assembly: GCF_914725855.1. Classification (NCBI taxonomy): domain Eukaryota; kingdom Metazoa; phylum Chordata; class Actinopteri; order Scombriformes; family Scombridae; genus Thunnus; species Thunnus albacares. The sequence goes on from NC_058122.1 coordinate 16,479,027, forward strand.
AGTGCCACTTTCAGCAGCTCATAAATTTCATACTCTGTACCCTCTCTGCCAAGAGACTCTCACTATTTGTCTTATCTTGTACAGTATCAGACTGTGAAAGTGGAGCAATAACATCCTTGAGTGTGTCTTGCCAGGGCAGCAGCAGCCGTGGCGGCTGCTGTCTGTGGAGGAAATTAAAGTGAAATACATCTCCCTGCCTGGCTCTTGCACTTCACACACCCATAAAGCACGTCTCTGTGATTGTCATCTTTACAGCCTACACATCGTTTAAGGAGATTTTTCATGTGGCTAAATAAATCAGTGCTTAAATATTTGAGATCTACCTAGCAACAATAATCACATGCAGAAGACATTGCTGGCAGTGTTAAGAAAGGACTCGGTGTGTGTTCAACAATCAGCAATCCACATTAATGCCAGAAAATGAGGTCAAGGACTTGAGTTTACTGATTAAAATGCATTTATGGGGCATTGAATGCAAGCAAACTACTATATGTAAACCAAGAAAAGGCAAAAAGCTTTTATCATCAGCTTCTGAAAGTAGATAGTATTATATAAGAATCATGAAAATTTTAAAAGTAAGAACTCTTTAGTGCTTCTGTCTGAAGCTCACTTCGGTCAGGACTAGCCTGTGCGTACAATGAAAGGACCTTTTCATCCATGACAGAATGAATCAAATGCATAATTTGGAGAAAGCTGCTGACAGAAAATCAGTTAGGAAAATATTTGGACTTTCATATACTCCCCCAAACACATCACATGTTAAAAATACAGAAGGTCCTGCACATGCGTGCAAGATGCAGGAGCCAGGGAGCCTGGCCACCCTCTGGTCTCACTCCATCCGCCCCACACGCTCTGTAAATATCTCATCATCCCCAGGTGGTGGAGACACTAGTCAACACCAGGAAACTGACAGCATGACAGACACATGACTGACACTCTGACCTCATCTTACTCCCCTCACCCACAAGCAGTATACAGCCCTCATCCTAGGCCCCTCTTTTGGTGTAGGTTTATTTGAGAAGAGGGTTAATAAAGTTTTGAAACCATTTGATCCTTATCACTTCAAAGTTGGGTTACATCACTGGGGCTTAATAATTTCTATTACCTGGGTTACTATTTGGATGAAAGTCTCAAAGGAATGATTGACTTTTTAGGAGACACACTGCACATTTGGAAAACACTGCTGCCCTGGAAACAAAATGAGATTATACTAGGTTCACCATTTCTTCCAGTGGTTAAAATCATAAGTGGTTCATTTCCTGGCAGATGGTAGTACGTAAATGTACAGTATAGTAACTCTAACCAGCAATTTCACTTGAATGGAACAACCCGCAATAATAATTACTATTCCCTCAAGCATCACCACAAGGACCATGTTTATAATGTGCCAAGAAAATAGAGAATATGAAGCTGCAGTCATTTTGAAAATGTATGACATTTTACAAAGTATCTAATTTACAAAATGTAACATTATTTTATTATTATTTGAAAATAATATTTATCGTGGAAAGCTACCAAGACAGTTAAATGGGATTTTCATTAAAAAAAAAAGAACATTCAGTAGATTGTATATTACATTACAGATTGTAAAATGTTTTATTTACATTAAATAAAACAGAGATTAAACACAGATAGGAATTTAGCACAACACTTAACCATTTAATTTAAATATATATGTAATATAAGACAGTGTGTGCCCATGGCAGCTTTTCGGTTACACATTTAAGATGCTCAGTGTAATGCATTCACAGAAGGATGCTGGATGTACGCTAACCCAGTTACTAAAAAAAAACAAAAAAACACAACATATGTTGTATATATCATAAATACATTAATGGTTACTGCAACTTTTTTTTTTTACAGTAAGATCTTCAGAACGTGTACTTTGCTGTTTCTAATGTGCTAACAGGAACATAATAAAAGGATTGAAGCCAGTGATACAAACATTTGCACATTTATAGAAGTCTACTTTTTACTGATGCAGTGGGATTGTATACAGTAAGGCTGCCATGGTCCATAAATGTAAATCAGCATGGCTTTTCTGAGAAAGAAATATATGGTCTGGTTGTAGGACGGGCCTCTGAGGATTAGCTTTACTCTTGCAGCATCTGTCAAGATGATGCAACAGGTCAGAAGCAGACACTGCTGGTGGCCCATTGCTCCACTTTTTAAAGCGATGTAATGATTTGAGAGAAATGTGGTTTTAAATCATTTAAAGTGGATTTCTGCTGTTTGATACTTACAGTAAAGAGTGTTTAAAGTGTTTTTTTTTTTTTTTTTTTACAGTAGCTCGTTGATTTCTAGCCCTAATGAGAGACACCCCAAAGCAATGCATCACAGCCATGTCTAACGCTTAAAAGACTCAGAGGAAAACAAAAGTGCTCACAGTGGACCTGGGACTGAAAGAAGTGAACCAGAAACCTGTGTGCATGTGTTTGCAATGTGCATGTGCATGTGCATGTGTGTGTGTAGGCATGTGCTTGTGTGTTTGCATGCATTCCCACATAAGCATGCACTCAGATATTTGTGACATCTGGCAAAGAAATGCATCATATCATTTTTTTATTGTCCCCTTCAAGCAATCTATATAATTGCTGCTATTTATGCAGAAATCAATAGATTACATATTGTATATTTACATATGTTGAGATCATTTCATTGTGAATTTAAAGGCCTAATGGCTTGAGTTGAAATCATTGAAGTCTTTGGAATCTAAGATCTGATAGTCATAGTTAGTGACACAGTTTCTGGCAAGGGCCAAGCTCTTGACTTACAGAGAACAATGTCTAAAATGTACAGCTCCATATCTCTAACCACTGTGCAAATGGACTGCAAACATGCAAGATAGACATCACAGAGTTACTTAACAAATTCTCTGATCTGTGGATGAAATAGCCAGTTCAGCTATTAACAAAACAGGGTACATTTATGTGCTATTAGGGCCATTTATTTTCGAAGAGATGGAAACAACAAGCTGATTAGGTTGGCATCTCACCACCCTCATTTCAATCTACAGTAAGAGCCTGTTTTGTGTGTTAGGCCAAACTGAGAGGAAAATATTCTTGCTTTAGATTGGATAATAACATTGCAAATCTGATAAATTCAATCTTACTCATAGCCTATTAGATGTGGTGAATTTAACACTGAATAATGGTCATTTAGTTTTGACCAGCAGAGTGGGGTGCATTCAGGGGTTGTACATAGTAGTTTAAAGGATGAGTCCAAACTTATTTTTTATTGCATGCACTCCATTTTGCAGCATTTGTTGCTCTCTTGAATAGAAAACAACTAGCAATGAGCAGATAACCTAAATATATCTCATTTAAAACACTCTCACAACACTTACATGTAATTTTTGAGCTTTTATTAATATTATATTATTCTACCTACTTACTGTTACAACATGTTGGAAAGTCCGTACAAAACTAACAAAACTCTGTGTGTGTGTGTGTGTGTGTGTGTGTGTGTGTGTGTGTGTGTGTGTGTGTGTGTGTGTGTGTGTGTGTGTCTGTTTCTTTGTGCATATGTGCTTATTTCTGTGTGTGTTGCTGTGTTCATAAGAATTCCTGAGAGATAATCCCATAATTAGAGCAGATAGCACAGGAAGTTTATTCAGGTGGGCTTTTTAAACAGGCCTGTCTACCTACTCCACTGTATGAGACACAGCCAAGCACAAAAGGCCAGAAATGAGAGACTGTTTAGGTGCTTTCCAGTGGTACAAGACTGTAAGATTACGCACAAGAATACTATCAGAGAAACTGTTTTTTCTGGCTGTCTGCATACATCAGGCTACAAATTTTTTAAGGTTTAAATGTTTTAAGGTTTTTAGCTGTAATGCATGTAACAATTTGACTGTCGCTGGAAATTCATTTTGTTTTTTTCATTAGAAACACAGTCCAACATCCCACAAATCTTACAGGCTAGATCCACATTTTTTCACTAGTCTCAATACTTAAACAAGTTTTTTTTCATTATTTATCAGATTTATTTGTGCATTATACAAAAAATGATATAGTCAAAAAAAATCACAAAAACATCTGGCTTCAGCTGAATCTACAACAAAATCAAGACTTTCGGACACCCAAAACAAACTCTCCTTGGGTCAGAGACAGGAAGCAGATGGCCTTCCTTCACTCTCCATGTGGGATCATATACCCTCCGTAAGCCCATTAACACCTACGATACAGTAGCCACGCTCCTGTACTGTGCATTAAACTATGGTTGCACATCTTTAATTTGGTCATCGTTGTTGTGTCCTTACACAATACAAACAGTCACATTGAGGCTGCGTGAAGCTATTAGTTGTAAATTGCCAAGAACAGTGTGAAAACCCAGTTGAAACCATGTGGTTTTAAACTGCCTCCTCCTCGCCATGTTTTTGGAATCACTTCCAGCTGCTCCACAGCCACTAATGGCACCTTGGGCCCACATTGCTGTTTTAACACTGGCCAAGTCTCAGCCCCCTCCTGCCTGCCAGAAGCTAAGGAGGTTTTCAACTACCGTTGAACAAATGATTTTAGCCCATATTACGAGCAATAAAAAGACGTCCTGCTGAGTGTCCTGAATGCTGTGTTCATGCACACTAGCAGATCCTACAGTATGTCAGTGGTAGTTTAAATAGTTTCTTTTGAAATTGTGCCACCTCTGTAGGTTTAAGGAAATCCATGAAGATGCACAATAATCCAATGAAAGCCTTTGATAATACTTTCAGAAATGTAATAAAATGCTCCACAATACTTACTGTAACTACAGTATGCATATATATAGTTACAGTTCTAACTCTCAGATTAGTTACCCTACTCTTTTATGCTTTTGTTTTCTTATATGATATACTGTATAACTTAACTGCAAGTTTTCAAGTCAACTCTATAAGGCACTACATTATCATAAACACACATCAAAGACAATAAAGAGAAACTGAACAAGTCAAAAATTCACAAAAGACATCTTTGTTGAGCTGCTGGTTTGTGTGTCCTTAACTGTTTCAGGTAGCTAAGTAAAACCATGTTCGGTTTACTTTTATTTACCAACGACCACATAAACGCCTCTGTTCAGTTCCAAAAATGTGTACAGCTGTGCACACAATCTATGCCAAAGTGTGTTCGGTCAGTTAATAATGGTCAGACATCCACTGTTTATCTGTGTGTTTCCAGTATTCTGGCAGTTAGCAACTACAACAGAAATACATGTCCTAGACAATAAAGGGTTTTGATGTACGAGGTCAGACAGTTTGGACAATCAATTGAGAAGCTAAAGGTAAGCTATCCTGTGAAAGGATACTTTGACAGGTACAACCTCGGTGGTGATCAAACCCAGATACTGTGGTTTGAGTGACGACCCCAATAACCATTATGCAAAATGAGCACATCCCAAACACAACTACTTGTGGAAGATCTACATAAACACCCTGAGGAAAAATTTAAATGCATGTCATGGCAGGGAAATTTGTTTTCAGCCTGTGTTTATGTTTAAGAGACATCAGTCAGTCTGTTAGAGGCTATCAGTGACATCATCTTAGAGAGGAGGCTCTACCTGATAACCTTTGACCCTGGACTGCTGTCAGTTAGAGAAACAGCCAGGGTTTACAACTGAGTGTGTGGGGGCTGTGACTTAAGAATGGGCAACATTCACATGTGAGAAAATTCATGTGAGAACATTCAGTGACCAGAAAAACAGAAACATGTACAATGTAATGCAATCCAATATAAATCTCTGTAAAAATACGATCATAGAAACTTTGTAAAACTGTTTAAGAGACAGAATCACTCAGCTCTGTGGTATTTTTTTAGGCTGCAGTTAGTAGTAGTGTTATGTTGGATGCATTTCATTTCAATATGTTTCTAATATTTTGTTCTCCCATGTATGTAAAAAGGGACAAATCTCATTCTTAATAGGGATACAAACAAACACAAGCACATAAATTATTATGTTATAGTTGAAAAAAATCATACTAACCATAACAAAAGACATTGTATGTTTATATTATGTCATTCAGTTTTATGCTTTATTAGGAAATATACCTAAGACTCTCTAGAAAATAGTATTATTACAATGTGCCTGGTTTACACACATTTGTTTGTTGCAGATCATTTATCCAAAGTGCGATAATTAAAGCAAAAACAGTTATTATGGTGGCTACTATGTGAAATAATCGTGTGTGTGGCTCCAGAAAAGCATGTGTGCATGCATGTATATATTCACACGTGCATGTGTTAATGACTGCTTATGAACCATGCTGGCTGGTCAGATGGCCAATTAGTGCTTGAACCCTTTTGCTCTGTCTCTAGTATAGGGGCAGGGCACATCTGGTGTCAATACATCTTAATAACTTATTGTAATTCTCCTTTTCCTGGACGGGACATGCTGGGGCAGAGGCCCATTTAAAACTTGTCAAGCAGCTCGAGTGTAGCCATTTGAATGGAACCAGATTGCCATCAGTAGACCAGCAGGGGTACTGCAGGAAAGAAAAGTAAAAGTTAATTTTCCTTTTTTCATTTTGCAACAAGGCAGTAAAGCTGAGATGCAGCTTTTTAAAGCAGTGAAAATCAGACTTTTTCAAGGAAAAGACTTTAGTAGCATAATCAGTGAGTCACCTTCATTCAAGCAGTGTTTTGTGCATTTAGATTATGTATGTGGATAATATCCAGAGGTTTAAAAACAAGCCCATGTTTGTGTGTCCACTACTCTACTCAAATGTCAAATGTGACAAAGATAATAAAGTTTATCATAAAATTCCATTTATTTATACTTTTCAACTCACAAATAAAAAACTGAAGGAAAGATGATATATGATAAAAGATGATAAACACATACACAAATATGTGTGTGTGTGTGTGTGTGTGTGTGTGTGTACAGTCACAGTCATATATGTGGCTTATTGTACTTGTTTTAACATACACCATGCATCATGTAAAGCACTGCTTAGTGCGTTACAAACAAGCTTACCACCTGGTAGGTGTAATTTCTTTAGCAGGTTTGAAACCAGGATAAAAGTGAGTCTTAGGCCTCTTCAGCTTGTCGCTGAAAGTTTCAAGATGATGAAAATTCCCCAGAATAATTATAATGGACATGTATTTGTATGTGTCTTCTGTGAGGTGTTTAATTGATGCTTTAACAGTCCCATTAGTTTTTGCTGGGCACAGTTTGCTTGCGCAGTTCATTATTCCCTCCATAGAAAAGCTATGAGCAATAACAATGGTTAAATGTGCAGCCAATACTTTTGCCAAGGTAAATTTTAACAGATGTTTAGAAAAAAAAAAAGCAAAATTCTTTCTGTCAGTGAGAGCCTTTGGAATTTCAAGGTCCATGGAAAATTAAGATTAAAACACCAGATACATAAATACAGCTTTTCTGTATAAGTACCTGTGTCTTATTCAATAGTTAGAAAACAAGGGGTAATGCTGTAGGGGATGGATTGGAGGATACAGTCTTTAGGGAGCTTAGAAAGTAAATCTATCCACCATGCAATTTACTGATCCGGCTTTTGGCTGGCCAATATGTTATGAAACCACACAAATGTCTTGTCTGTCAAACATTCTTATTCTAAGCAACCAAAACTATATAGTTTGTGTGTCCTAACTTGGCTGTCTCAGATGTGACAGAGCATGATGTATGAATTTCAACAGTCCTGGCAAAAACCAAACAGGCCATTTATAGTATCAAAGACAAAACCAAATATTGACGTCAAAGATGCAGAAAATTGGCAGATGCCAACAGTAAAACCTGGTCAGAAATAAAAGTGGTTTACAAATGAGCAGAAAAGACGAAAAAAAAAGGGCCTCAGTCATACAGTGACACTGCCTATTACTGGTCCCTGCCGAGTCCTACAGGGCAGAGCCCAGGGAGGAGTTCCCCAGAGCACAAGATTACCTCATCTTGTCCCATGCTGTGACAGCAGGCATGCCATCATTCCCTGGCATCCTCCATCTTTCTCAGGATGTGATGATTAGGAAGGCTGACGTCTCTTGGATCAGACAGGTGTCCAGAATCACGCTGGGTAAGTGAGATGCTGTGTCAATATAACACTAGCAGTTTTCATACCAAATGCAGTGCAAATTATATTACCGTAAGTGTTACTGTGTCCAGACCAGTGTCAGAACCAGTGGCCTGAAATCACCCTCTGAGTGCAGTAATGAGAGTTATGCAATAGTGTATTTGGTAAAAAAAATATATATATATAGTATACACATTTATGATCATTGGCAAAATGCTCTGCCATTGCGTTTTGATTCATTCATTAAGTATGAATTGAATCCCACTAGATTAGTTTATTCTAACCCCTCTTCTCAAGCGTTACTATATTATTTGTTTTATTCAGTCATAAATACCACTGCATTGAATGTTAGACTAACAAGCTAAGGGCCAGGGACCACAATCTGCGCAGAATAAAGCTCAAGTTGCTGTTTCTGTGAGCTCAGCCAGTGCAGTAGATAATATGGCTAGCCCTTCCAAAACCACCAAGTTTCAGCCACATTACAAAAATCCTCTGAAAACCCAAAGCTCTTTGTGGCTGACACAGAGGAAGTCAAGTTGGCTTTCTTAATGGCCAGCAACAGAGCCGTCGTCACGGCTTACTGACTTTCAGAAGTGGCTTTTACAGGGGACATGCACGGTGACACAAGAGTTCAGGACCAGTGCTCAGACTTCCTGTTGACCTCTGGACCTTCATGCCCAAGGCTGTTACACCCTCACCTTACAGGAGCAGAATTTAGCTGACATACCGGTTCCCTATATTGGAGCACTGAGACCCTGAGGAGCTGAAGTGCTGACAGACTCACAGAAAATAGAGGAAGGGATACAGGGCTTCCTCCCTCAGAGATTAATCCCACCAACCCTACTATTAGGATACACATATATACACACACTCTCCCTGCAGCTGTTGAACATGTGCATTTCCATGCAGTTCAGCTAAAGACGCTGAGACGGTGACATATTCACACCTGTTAGCACCGGCAGCACCGGCCAACTCTGACTGACAACTTCCCTCTGGCCATCATCACCTCTCAATCGCAGGAGCACTGTCCAAGCAAACAGTCCATCAGCAGCGCAACGGAAGGCTCCACCGTACAGCATTAGCATCAACAACCTTTCCACATCTTTGCTGATTACTAGACAAAGGCTCTGAAAAAACAAGAGAAAATGTCTTTTTTTGTTTGTTAATAGAAGCTTGCTTGCTGGAATATGAGCCTCCAGTTGGGAATAACTGAGTGTGCGTGCATGATAGGACACAAATTATTGCTGCCGTGTGTTTCTGTGTGTGTGTGTGTGCTGCTTGTGTATAAGTTTAGTTGAATGAACTGTTATATACATGTGGGAGTAGAAGTTATTATTATCTCATTTGTGGCCTCAAGCATTAAAAAGAGGCACAAAGAGAAAAGGAAAAGTGAATTTAAAAGATTACTTAAAGTATGTGGAGACTCAAGATATTAAAAGTACAAACAAAGAATGACTTTACTTAAACGTTCAAAAAAAAGCTAAACCATACAAAGATATTTTTTCATCTTTCTGTGTGTGTTTAAAGATTTTAGGTTAGAACGCTCAGTGTTGGTACGTATACATACATCCTTTGTTTGTTTTCATATGTGTTGCAGGAACTCGAGAGAGCTGTGAGGTTTATTTAATCTGTTGGGAGGAATGGGTCCTGTCACTGATAAGAAACAGGGAGATAAATTGTCTGTTATCATAAAACAAGATCATAAGGGGTGCAGGGAGGAGATGAATTGGCACTGGATGAGTATAAATCTCTGATAGCTCCTCTGAACTCAGAAGAGCTATCAGATTTAACTTGAGTGTCCCAAATGAAGTCTTAAGGTCTCATGGTTCTTTTCTTAAATGAAAGATTTACATGTTTTCACTGTAGTAATAGATCAACAGAATCTCTCTGTTCAGCACCGAGGGCCGTGCTCGACATAAATCGTACAACAGCATGAGGAAAAATGAAGGAATGACGCTGCCCCGATCTCTGTCTCTCGTCATGACAGATGATTAAATGGCAGCTCTTGCTCTGCAGTGAAGGAGGCAGTGTGTTAAACACTTCTCTAGCATGAACTCTGATCCTTCATTGTCTGTTTATCTGGACTAAAGACCTACAGATGGATGAGTCCAAAGGGGGGACGAAGGCTGTGTGGTAAAGTCATCACATGGTGATGTAAAGCAGGCACACGCTGAGACTTCTCCACAAGTTCAAAAGGAAATGAAATACTTATTTGATTTTTATTTCACTTTTTTTTTCTCCCTCAAGCAGCCTCCTTCCCTTCCATCCTGCCCCCTTACTAGATTTATTCATGTTATTCTTAACATCGTCTGCATAATGTATGTCAGAGATTTACATGGTTGACCAGATTTTGGTACAGTGTCAAAGTCTGACATAGTAAGCCTGACTCGGAAAGCTGTTTAGTCCTTAGCTTGACCCAGAGGATTGAGGAGGATCTACTGGTGTGTCTAAATGTCCTTATAATGACAAACTGCTCTTCTCCTCTGGAATCCTAAACTTGTTTTCAGAGTAGGGGGGCATGATACATTGAAGGCAGATATGTTATCCACAGATAAACTTGATGATATGAAACTTTGTATGGGTATTGTGTTTTCTCTAAGGTATGAAAATCGATATATGTGGTCATAGAAAGTGTATTTTTGACTAACAATGCATAATATGTTTCTACAGTTGGTTATGATTGTCAGTCCAGAAATTTCATATTTCATATCGGTGCAATGCAATTTCAGACGCAAAAAAGAGGGGGTAAAAGCTGTTGATATGTGAACTTGCACTTGAAAGAACATGAAAGTGCTTGGATCCCTGTTTAAAACCCATTTGAAGTTGCTTCTTTTGCTCATTCATAAAAATCTGAAATTAAGCACAACAAATTGTCTTGCTCAAGCTGAGCTGACCTTGGTTATCTCTCAGCGCCCACCAGTTTAGGAAACAGTTATGCGCTATCTGCGTGGGCTGGAGGCCATCCCAGTTTATCACCTGTACCTCCTTCTTCCAGCCCGGAGATGTGTAACAGTTTGCACCGAGCTGCTGTTGGGGAGCCCCATCACTGCTGATAAGGTCCATTCAATTAGTCGGACACAAACTACAATATGTCTGCGTTTCCGTCTGCCTGGAGATAATTCACTGTTCTGACGTGTGCTTAGTGTGTCACACACACAATATACTGTATGTAGTTGCTATAAATTTAACAACCAATGAGAAACTGAAAATCAGGAGTCTATCTTGCAAAAGTTGCATTTTCACTTGAAAAACCTCAACACTATAGACAGTATTACTGTATGAGGCCATATACTATTTGCTTAATGGTATCTGCTGTTTTTATGAGCTCATCACCGTTATCCACTGCAGAACCTCTCAGCTGAGTCTGGGAGCAGGAGAGGGAGCGGCTACAGAGAGACCCTGAGGTCAAGAGGCTAGCATGATCCTTCCTCCCCTCGGCGAACACTTAAGAGTGTATTCTGACATCTCAGGGCTGTTCTCATGCTGTATCACAGTACCAGGAGGGTTTCCAATGTCTCCTTTCACACCACATCACGTAAGCAGCAGCACATACATTTTTACCAACTCACTTACTCTATCATGATTTTAAAAGTGTATAAAGTGCAACGACATGTACCATCATGCGATTGTGTGTATTGGTCGATGGGCCCAGCTGCCTGTGGCCAATAATTCAGCCATCAGTCCTTTGTTGGCTAAGAGCCCACACCACCGGCTGTGCTATTAACCAAGCCAACTATCTGATGGCTGTGGAATACTGATGCTCAGCTGTGGGGCCCTGTGAGGGTGAACCTCTCTCCTCTTAAAAACTTCAAGGCTCTTTTTTTTGTGCCAAAGCCTTTCTTTTTTAATGTTTTATTCCCACATTAGTTTAGCTCTTTTTAAATTGGAGACAAAGTGAAATTAAGTACTAAGTTGCCAGTAAACTGGGTGGAATAAGATGAGGCTTAGACAAAGTTTAGTTACGGGAACTTTTCACAAAATCTGTGTTTGATTACATTGTTGTGTCATGGCTAATCAAAAACTTCATAACCATCGAAATTTGTAAAATTGTCATTGATTACTTTACACAAATGTATAACCTTGTTCAAATCTATATTCACAAACAAATATTAAACTGTTTAAAGTTAAATTTCCAATCAAATGATTTGTCAAGTGTTGTTAAACTCAGTGAGACCAAGCCTCAGACTTCACGTGAGCCATATTTCTGTCTCTCTAAAGGCTGAGTATAATATAAGCAGACAGTGGCCCCATCAGGCCAATGAATTCTACAAATCACATTCGGAAAGAAAGGTGGAGCAGATACTGCTATACTGTTCAAACAACATTCATTTTAGTCAGTACGCTCATTAATAACATTAAATTACATGTGACCTTCCTGTTATCACCAGCTAAATATCATGTAATTCTAGATACCTTGTAATTAGTCTGTATTGTTTGTGCAAGCTTTGTGTATACAATTTGGAAATCCATCCTATGCTGCATTACAAGATAGAGTAAACAAGCTATTTTTCAAAGCCAAGAGCACTTCTTGAGCATATTTATAAATGGTCTGATTCAGACATTTCATACATTTCATTATAAACTAAAGTTTTCTAAGACCCCAAACCTTCTTGTACCGCAAACTTGATTCGCCTGGAAATATTGCTGCTGTTGACAAAAGAAAAATATACATGTTTCATTTTGGAAATCAGAGACAGAACATGAGCAGGCTGCCAGTGAGCAGCAGTAATAACCAAATGACTGCCCCTGGCAGGAAATGACACGCATGTCGTTCTTGGGCATCACAGGGTAGTGTTGACTTGCCCAAAATAGGCCCTGCCAGTAACAACAATATTACACACAGATCTCTCTATGTGTGTGCAGGTTAAAAAAGCAGAGACTGGCAGCCGTTCCTTCCCCTCATTATTTCCATCTATTTCCCCTGCTAGAAAATCCTCAATCCTCTGATGCCATCTCTAATAGCCAAGACAACCAACAAATCACAGGCTGATCCTCAATAAGAGCTCCAGCTTATACTGGATGCTGGCTGACCAGAAATGAGACGGATGATCTCAAGACATATGGTGCGCTAAGGTTTGAAGAAATAAGGTCCATAGGTAATGGGATGCATGCAATCATGCTCTCTGATTGGCCGAGTAAAATATTATTCTTTATGTATAACAGAGATTGGATCTTTACCAAAAATCCAAAAATACATGCAGTCTTACGAGTGTCCTTCACAATCACAGGTACATTAGCCTGTCATCATGTAGTAAAGAGCTGCTAGCTAACATGATATTTTGGGTCACTGAGTTTAATTTGGCACATTTAGCTTATTTCATTTTAGACAAATTCCTTAAACCGCATTAGCCCTTAAAATGACCTTTTAAAATTTTAACATTTGACTAGAGAACTTGGGAAACTCAAGGTAATGTAACTCCATCTACACAACAGAAAATATTTTCACCACTGTGAGATTCCCCTCTGCCATCAAACTCCTTCAAACAAGTATGTGCACGCAAAACCGACAATCTGACAGCGCTGTTTCCACTGTGGTTATTATTTATCCTTATAATGGCTGCATTTAGCCAGGGGAGGCTTAACCAAGGTCTCTACATGAATGCCTTTATTTCTCATATTTCTAAATGTGTGTTTGACCGATTTATGGTTTCATGGTTTATGGCGTTCTGTTCAGATGAAGTCATTAATACACTCGTCTTTGACATTGCCTAGTTTTGGGGTTAATGCAGTTGAGGCTGCGGCTCACAAGAAGCTGGATTAATTTATTTAAACTGTGACCACCCCTCACATGCGACACTTAGTGTGTATTGTAGCTGGTTTCACATGTCATTACAGCAATGCATGCACTCATCCCAAGGACAAATATACAGCTAAGTGTTTCTCCATTGCATTGGAGCTCTTAATGGCAACATTGCTTATTTTGCCCCACTGCTGAAGAGAACATGAATTGTCTGGGGTTCATGCAGGAACCCACCTCAGCAAGGCCTGGCCGGGGGCTCAAGGCCGCTCTGCTTTGTCTGCTGCCACTGTACTCCACTCAAGAATCCATATCTGTGGAATTATAATTGAGGATAAATATTATCAAGTGCAATTGGAGAGGGTGTTGTGTATTTGTGTTGGGGCTAAGAAGAGAGGCACTGTGAAACTGAACACCACCTTGGGCCCTGACCACAGGAGAGCTTAGTCAGAGGCAGAGGAACCATCTCCCTCTGTGGCATCAGGGAATACCGGGGTGAAAGGTCAAGGTAGAAAGTGACGTCATTCCCACAGCTAAGACTGCATATCATGGGCTACAGCTAACACAACTCTGAAGAATGAACAAGCCAATGTTCACAAACATTCCTAATGGAGGCTGTGGATTACTTTCACCCAGGACAGACCTGTTCCTCGGACTCCTGGCATTGTGACATCCATCTTTTTCTTCTAGTCTCTCATCACCAAGTGGAGAAAAACAACCTATAATCCAAGTTCTCTAATCTTGTACAGGATAACTGTCAGCACCTCCATACACTGTGGAAGCCTTTCCCGGCTTGTTACAACACTGGCACCAGTAGTAATCACTCTAATCCTTTGGTATCCATGGTAAACAAAACCTCTTGCACAGTCATTATCTATTCACAGCCAAAGGTCTTCAGATAACAAAGCACATCAGGGAGAAGAGGGTGAATGAAAGGAGATAGATGCAAGAAAGCTAGAGAGAAGGACAGAAAGAAGAGTGCGAGAGAACGCAAACAGGAAAAGAGACAAGGAGACAAAGAGGAGAGAGAGAGAGAGAGAGAGAACAGTATTTAATTGTATTATATAACATTCTCTGCTATGTGCCAGGCAGCAACTGTTTTCGCTCTTTCAAGGGAGTGTTTTCTGTTGTAAAAGCTCCAGGCATCTCTCAGCCTTGATGTAAACCAATACTCTGTTGTTTGATTTATGCAACAAGATCCCAACACCCTCCAAGAATGAAAAGTATACACTGTCAAATTTCTGGAAACTTTACATCATATCAATTTAGTGGCATTTATGACTAAAACCTGAAAGTATAAAGGTGGCAAGTGCTTAAATCTTTTTAAAGAACAGCCATCCATCACTGGGTAGAAAGAGAAACAGAGTTAGGATTTTCAGGGACAAACACAATCAGAGTGGAACAGCAAAGGGGGACCTGAGTGAGGATGACAGCACTGCTAAATCCTCCTCAGTCAAATTCGGACATGTTTGCTAAAGCCCACAAAGGTAGGTGGTTCTAAGCACCACCTTTAATCTCTCTGTGTGTTGTATGTGTGGGGCAACTAAATCCCATAGCAGCAGGACCGAAATGCCAATTCTTCGTGACTTTTCTGCTGGGAAAGTAGGAACAGCTGAGGATATGCTGAAGAGTTGTAGGATGAGGAGCAGCTGTCTGAGTAAGAAAGAGCAGCCGAGCAGTTCAGGAGTCAATGTTGTGGGTGGTGGATGACAGGCAAGGAGAAAACATGTGAGGTTGGGCAAAGATGTACCTTTAACTTACAATTCAAGTTTGTCATTTCAATCCTAAAAAAATATAGCTGACTACATTTTTTTCCCAGTAAATTACACCCTGGCAATACGGATTTATAAAATAACATCAACAATATCTGAAATTCATTGTAATGTTGATTGGCTGGAATATTGGAATACTGATTGGAATAGTCCTTCGTCAAAACAATTTCCAGGAAATAAGGGATGCAAAACAAGTCAATCTTTGCAACAGCCTTCCTAGATGTTTTCAAGTGTTTTGCAAAGCTAAGTCATCAAATCTTATTGACGAAGCAATAATTTCCAAAATGACCACCAAAACACTTATTAGAGAGCCAGAATTTAGCGATTGAGACCATAATGACTCATTGAAAGAATAAGTCACTTAGTATTTCTAGAGAGTTGAGGCTTTTTGAATGGGAGTCAGTTGGAGGCAGCATCTAGCAGCTGTCTGAGGCGTTGCACTTTAAGGTACTTCTGCATTGGCTTTAGCCTCAAGTCGTGGTAGTTGCCACTTGATCCTTGGTCCTTGATCCTGGGTGCACTTCAACATCACTGCAACAAGGTGAAAACCAGGTCACTAAACACAAGAATTGCAATTGGCATTAAGTTACTCTTCAACCAGCTGTTGGTGGATTGACAGGTTGGTGGTTCATAGTGGCAGCACAGTACAGGAAGCTCACAGACACCTGCCATCTAGGGATGTACTCCACTTGCTTGTGTGTCCAAGCAAGCGGAGTACATTCTTCAAATGTACATACCTTCAAGTGTGTCCCAACTTTTAACTGGTACTGTATGCGAAACATTGCTCCTAGCATGACTTCTCATAAGGAGCGGCTACAGTTCTGGATAAGGCCGCCTTTATAGATCATATCTCTTGGAAAAACAAAATGCACACAGGTATCCAAAGTGATGCTAATAACATTAGCTGTGATAGCAAACATGACCAACTGGATGAACAAGAGCAACACAGCAAAACAACCATTGTGTGACAGTTTGTTATGTGAGTATTTGTCTCCCAGCCTTAAACCAGTGTTCCAAGATGTTTTCCTTCAAACAAAATGCACAGATGAGCAATTCTGCCTTGTATCCAGTGCCTTTGCCATTGTGCAGTGCCTTTTTCCCAAAACAAAAGTCATTGAGAGCAGCAGGAGCTTCTTACAATGTAAATTTAACACAGTACCTGAAACATAACCCTATCTTGCTTAGCGTCTTCCTATTATTTGGGAAATGCTAGACATATTTCTGGGCTTCTCAAACACCCTCTCATCTTACCATAACAAGCTGATTCAATATGTGGTATTATTGTTATGGAACGCAAAGGCAGAGCTGTCTGCCTGTAGCAGACAGTTTGGTATCGAAATTCAAGCTGCAAGTAAAGAATTGGGTACAGTTAAGATTGCTCAGCCCAAGGTGAGTTTTGCAGCAAGCCCAACTTTCCTGGGCTGATCAGCACTGTGCAAAAGTACTGTTTAATAAAGGGAAGTTCTTAATTTTGTAGGTGTCTGCTGTTTTTGAAAGACATTAAATAGTTTTACCAGTATTTTTCTGCAAACATAGGAGATAATAATTATTGTGCAACAAAAAATGACAGACTGTAAGTGACAACCAGAGTTCATGATCTTTTAGTTTAATAAGTCCAGAGTTTGATATTTAAAAGCACTTTTATTTTAGATACAAAGAAACCAAAACAAGCACTACAACAGTCAGCCATGTTGCTGTTGAGTTCATTGAATGCTCTCTGAAATACCATCGTCTCCTTCTGCCCTCTGTTTGCATGCACATCTCAGAATGGTGTTGCTGGGAAACCTGTCCATGTTTGCACATGGCAAAAAATTAACTCACCCTGAAATCTTGAAACGCTGTGCCTCTCATAATCCCATGTGGTATGTTCCCACTTAACTAGTAATTGTATTTTCTCTTCACGTATTTAATAGAACAACATGGCAGCGGTGCTCTTAATTTCTTCCTTGTGCTTGGAGGACAACCCGAGTGTTGAGTGCAAGGAGAAGTGCACACAATTAGCTAATATAATTCACAGATGTGTGCACTGAGATTTTTTTTCTCTCTCTGTCTTGCACAGCAGGCTGGGCAACCTGAGCGTTTGGACACGGTCTCTGCTCTCACCCCATCGTGACCTACTGGCACATACATTTCAGATGACGTAGTAATTAAAATACACTAATTTGATAATAATGCAATAACAGCAGCACGCTGAAGGGCTAATTCAAAGAAAACATTTTCCCAGACCGCCAGTAAAGCATATGTAATGCCCCATAGAAAATACAGTAGCCTGCTGGTGTGCTTTGTGAGGTCTCGGGGGTATTTCAGGATACTGATTTCATACCACAATCATTAAAATCTTAGCTCCCTTTTGGCTGAGAGCGCCTGACTGGCGACGGCGCCTGTGAATGACATTGGATCCCCAAGGTGTAAACTTGATGAATATCTGAGGCTGTTTTGCAAAGGGTCAAGTTTGAAGCTCCACCACAGATCAAGGCTCAGTGACAATTTTAAGTTGAACTTCATATTTTTTTAACTGGATTGTAAAATTCATAGGGTATCTAGTCAAGGTAAATACCGTAGATAGGGGTAACTTAAGACAAATATAAAGCAGGGACTGATTCAGATTACTGACCTAGATTTAACAGTCTAAAGAATAAAAACCTAATGTAAAAGATTATTTTGTGACTGTTTTTTTTTTACTTAACTGTGGGCAGAAGAGAGCAACAGCAACCATGTGAAGCTAGAGTGTGAGAATACAAGCAACGCTGTCTGCTGGCCACATTCAAACCAAGCACATCTTCAACCATTGGGCCACCAGGAAAAGTGATTTTGTTTTAAATATGGTTAAAAGTTAAACCAGATCAATTTAAATGATGGGTTTTGATATGAAGAAAGCAAAAATACAGACTTTAATACAGTGTTTAATTTGTCTAATTGGTCATTTAAGCCAAAGTTTTAAAAAAGACAATTTCGACTAAAGTGCTGATTAGCAGTAGACCTCCATTAATGACCCAGGAGAGCTATTGATTTTGAGACTCTTGTATAACAGGTTGTAGAAAGCAAAAGGACATGTAATGTAACCTGTAATCGGCTTACACATTCATTGTTTCTCATAGATTTGCTCCATACTTCCATTTGGTTTTGTTTTTTTTGATAACTCTCTTTAATATTTTTGAGTGAAAAAGAGAACAGAACTTCTAAAATCACTCAACATGACTGTCAAATCCTAAACCACACTATAGGTGCAAGAAAAGCCTTATTTCTGTATTGCATTATCCAGATTTGTTTGTTTGTTTTCACGCCCTAATGCACGAGACCTGGTCCTAACTGTCCATCGACCATGAATATCATTAAATGTGAGCCATGATGCACAGTAATGTTGCCCCTGATTCCTCCTCATCAAGAGACAAAGACAAACAAAACAAAAACAAAACAGGGAAAAGAATTTGGCCCTTTGTATCTTCCTCTTTGTAACATTGGCATGGTGGCTTTGAAGCCTACAGAAGTGGAAGTGAAAGTGATTGAACTTGCTCAGTGAGGCTTGTTCTACAGGACTGAGTTGCGCAAATCACGCCTCATGACCCATTTCCGGGTGTTTATTAACCCCATGTACAGTACATCCACATTTGGGTGTGCTAATGAGGAGCGAGAACTCAGCTAGACAGGCCAGGGTATCAGCATCACCTTTAGGCCTGATGAAATCTAAGTGACCGCTTTAGTTTTCAGTCTGTTGTCTTGAAATGAAATGCTGCATGACTGCAACTAGAGTCCTGTATCTTTTATCCAATAGACTGATCAGATTCCTTGATAATAGATGCATCAATATGATACTGAGATAAAGTACATTTTAACTGTCTTCAAGTGAAAACTGATGTCTTTGGCTTCCCTTGTGGACATCATTTATTCTGACTGCAGACTCCCAGAGGGTGGTCGCTGGCATGGTTTACTTTCTCAGGCGCATGCTTCCATTTGTCATTGTTATGCTAAACACTGCTTTGGTATAGAGGAAATTGAATTAAGGAGCCGTCCAGCAGCAGTCTTGTCCTTATCATTTCCATCAGCCTGATCAGAAACACATTGAGCTCCCACCAACAGAGGGTCACAAAGTCACGTAACCTTAGGCAGGCAGCCATTTCCTGAGCACTCCATCATGGAGAGCCTCCCTTGCTTTTGGCAGTGATGTAACAAGTCAATGAGGGGAAATTATTTGTGCCCCTTTAGTAATAATGCTGTTGAGTATATCTAATTTCATACCCTCTTTATAACTGTGCATATGTAAAGGGAATTAATAGGTGCCAAGTACAACCTCATTTAGACCTACCCAACCATGCTAACAAACAGTAATTCCAAAGTCTACAGACCCAGTGGAGCTTTCTTATCCCCATAAAGACTTAAGTCTCAGAGGGTTTGGTTCTAAGTGCATGACATTTTAATACTTTTTGCCAAACCCCTGCTGAGCAAAATATTCTACTGTGACACTCCACTATGACAGCAGGATTTAGGACTTATCAGAGTCTAATTTATAGTTGATTGAGGAAAGAATCCAGTTTGTCTACAATTGAAGCTGGAAACATTTACAACACCACAATATATCAATATTGCCATACCATATTGAACGATAATCAGACAAATTAAGGTAAAATGTCTCAGTGGTTACGCCAGGGGTGCAGGGGGCAGCACTGAGCCTACTGGCAGGCACACTAGCATGAGGTGACCATGAACATGCATTTGAAACATGTGAATTGTTATGTTTTATATTTAACTCAATACTTTAATGACTCAAAAACACACACTAACAAGCATATTCTTGATTGGAAGCAGTATCTCTTACGAAGCACACAAAACATAACTAATCAGGCAAGTGAAACTATAACACAAAATATATTGTGTTCTGTAAATGTGCTAAAGAAAATTAAATGTAGAAAAAAGGCTCAACAACTGGAATGTAAAAGAAATGAAGGTAATAAACACCAAAGTATTTTAAGACAGTGGATTTAAAAATTGGAAGAGAGGCAAGTGCAAATTTTACATATGACACCACAACATAACACAATCTAAACAGTGATACAAAGAAAACATGAGTGAAAAGATACATTATTCTTGATAAGGTGATTTAGATCCGTTTGATTTTAAGTCCCCAGAGTTATACATTTTTTACCTGAGCATAATTCAGATTTTTTTTCTGCCTGTTTGTGCCAGGCAAATTCACATTACAAATAAAGTGCAAGCAAAAAGACTTCAACTGTACAAATAGTCCGTACATATTGATGCTTAAGAAAATAGAAAATAATAAAAAAAAAAAGAATAGATAATCCAAAAAAATCTTCAAAATTCACATTTTATATACAGACAAGCTGTAAATGTGAACTGCACATTTATTCTGGGGCACTATGAAGCTCAACATTAGTGCTCTTAAAAAGGCACATCTCTGCATAAATGTGTAAAATATAGAATATATCACACATCCTTACCACTTCAATACTGTCGATGCATCATGATTGTAAACATCATATGAAAGATGGGATTGTTTTAAAATAAAGAAAGCAGGCAAATTAACAACCCTGTCCATCTCATTCTTATTGTCTCTGACTGCGCTCCTGCTTGAAGGCGACAATGAACTTCCAGGCTTCGACGTACTGAGAAAGGGTGATGTCATCTGGGAAGAACTCCTCCACATCAGGGGGAATGTCCAGGTCCTTGCGCTCCATGTATGACACCATTGTCTCTTTCAAACTTTTAAGAGATAAAATGTAGTCTTTAAATCAGTGATCTCAGAGTTATTGATGCACAAAAGAGTTCAGAAAATTATTTTAGACTTTATCAAAATTTCAAGACTTTACAGACCTAGCCCTGTAAGGCCCACTGTTGCAATATTACAACAAACACTTTTAGCTATCCTAAAAAAAAAATAAAAAAAAACTGTGAATGTTTTTTTAAAAAAAACACATTTACATAGTTAATGGGTCCTACTGTTTATCCTTGCAATGCTATTGGATAGTAAATGTATTTATAGGTCCGGCCATCTGGCCATGAACCCACACTACCTGCAAACTTTCCTTTTATTGGACCGGATTTGTCAAGAAAGAAGTAAATAACATGCCTTAAATATTTTTTTGTGATAATTACAATGTCTAGAACATGTAGATACTTAGTTATTCATCAAACTTGATTTTGAGCTATGTTGTAATTCTATAATGCTGGGTTAAGGTGGTAGTCAAAATAGCATGTGCATCTTACACATTAAATGGGGACACTGCACTTCTCACATGTTCACATATGGAAAAATACTGATAGAAATATAACGTCTTCGATGATTCACTACAACTAGGTTCTAAATTTGTTTTCTCCGTTAAAATTTTGAGTTTAGACAAGAATTGAACAAATGAATAGACTGTTTCTGGTTGCAGTATTTGAAACTCAATCTGTAGCAGAAACTGTATCTGTATCTTATCAGTTAAAAAAATACATTTAACTGACCCTGGGCTTTTTTCTGGGCTTTGTTTGTTACATTACATTAGTTAGAAACAGGTTCTGACTGTTCTGAATGTTTTGGGGGATGGTTGTTGCATTGTTCAGGGACAGGTGTGAATGGTTCTGATGTATAGATGTAAATGTTCCGGGGATGGAAGTACTCCTATAGGTATGATAAGTAGAGAGCATGATAGGCTAGTCAGATAGTATTGTGTGAGTTTAGTGGTATGTGTAAATGAATTAGGATTAATTTGCATTGATATTATTTAGCCTGGAAAATACTTAGCTCTCAATCCTGAACACTTGATCCACCACCCTATCTATTCCTTCAGATTATCTCATACAATATAATACTTAATACTGTATCATTAATACATATATTTATTATTATTTGTTTTTACTTTTTCCATTTCTGAATGCAACCGGCAAAGACAGGTCTTCTATACAGTGTGCAGGATGTGATTGTTGCCATCCAAAATGGAGAGCGTGATTTTGAGATGGAATCAGACAACACTGATGCAAGTGACGAAGAGGCAGATGAAGATGCCAGTGAATTGGACGAAAAAAACCAACAACCCACTGACTTCCCAGCCAGTGATTATGTGGACATCGAGCCCCAACCAAACAAACACACCATGCCCTGTGACAAGGTATCGCTTGCTGAAAAATTGCACATTTTCCAGTGAAGAAGAAGAGAAGACACTGCAGACACTGCAATAAAGGATAAACCAACATGCGATGCAGCAAGTGTGATGTTCATCTTAACTTTTCAGAGGAAAAGAAGTGTCTTTGAGATCATTGCAAATGAACATGGCTGAACACTGGGGCGGAGATGAAATTCAGTTTTGTAAATACTTACTAAAATGTAAAAAAAATTGAAAACCCTTTAATTCTGCATCAGAGGCCTCCTACAACAACATCTGAAAGGTGAAAGATTTTTTTGCTCATTTTTCTTCTTATTATTATATATTTTATATATTTGGGCTTTACAGGGCTAGTGTAGGGACAAGCAACTCACAAATATGTAAAAATGAATATGTATGTAATAATGTAATAGAATAAAATAGAATGTTGTTGTACCTCCAGTCAGGCCTGTAGGTATCGAGTGCATTGGGTTTTTTAAGCACCAGCACCAGGAACTCGTGCATCTCCAGCAGGAAACTGTCGACACTGCTCTTAGAAAAGAAAGCAGTCAGCAGCCTTTGCTCGTCCTCACTCAGCGGCTGCTTGTACTTCACTGAGACTCCCACAAACGGATCCTGAGGTACGTAAGGAGCACAGACAACAGGCTCAATAATAATAATAATAATAATAATAATTTCACTGTAGTGTTTGTTAATCTAGTTTGTTGATCACATTTTAGCCAACAGGGGATTTTATTTGACATCAGATCACTACTACTGGTACACTGATAGAATTGTGTGATGCCTTACCCTCTTAAGCCGCAGCATATTTTCTGATTTGAGTGAGGCAAGCAGCTGCCACAGTTCCACACAATGCTTTAGACAGCACATGCTCAGGGTCTGTGGGTAAACAGAGAGAGCATTAAGTTCATCTCATGTTTGGCATATTAAAAAAATAAACAAACACACACACACACACACACACACACAAAATAAGACCTTGTTTGTTTAAATACACTATTCAGGGAGTTAAAGTGCAGTATGATAGCACTCAAAATCAAAACTTGTTTGTATACAAAGTAACAACATTGTCCAGACTGGTTGTTCAGTGGAAGTGAGAGACCGCACAACAGGATAAAATAACCAGTGTCTCAGACAGGCTGACCTTGAGGATATGCGGAGCCATCTGGTTTCCCATCTGCAGCACCTCCTCCAGGTAGCAGGACAGCTGCATGTGAGGCTCTCCCCCAGTCATGGCAAGGAAACCGAGGGCCACTTCCAGTATGGACAAGGCCTCACACACCTCACTGTAGGAGTGCAGCTCCCCAGCCACGGCAAACAGGGTGAGAGTCGTAAGAGGCTCCTGTTGGCACGCGCACACACACACACAAACACACACACACACACACACACACACACACACACACACACACACACACACACACACGTCATGAGTTGATATCTACTGTACAACATGTTTGATATGCTGTATGTAATACATGAATGATAGTAGAGAAGTAGAGTAGAGTGAGAGTGGGCTACCTACTATACATCACAACTTACTTGCTTGACTTTCTCTTTTACATCCTTCAGGATAATCTCATAGTTGCGGTCATGTCTGTTCACTAGTGTTGGAATGCCCTGTGGTGAAGAGACAGACGTATGAGGATGAGGGCATATCTTGCACTCAAACAGAAGTCATTTTTTGGACAAAGCCATTGTGCTTTGCTTATGCTTTTCATTTGCTCACATTAAGAGTGATGAGAGGTTTGCCCAGTAGGAAGCGTGAAACAATCTGCTGCTGGATCTTGGGCAAATCGTACTCATGAATGGTCTCCTGGCCTCTCTCGATGCTGTACTGGGTGTTGGACAGAACCAGGGGCATCAGGTCCCTCTCTAGCTCATACCGGATCACATGCAGGTCAGTCAGATCTGCAGGGCTCACTTTGTAGCTAATGGAAGGATAAACAGACCAGTTGAAGAAGAACAGTGAAGAACAGTGTCTGGGAGTACAGCTGTAAACACATTCTTTTCTTTATGTGCTTACAGGAAAACATGTGCAAGTCAGAAAAATGTGGTAAGAGCGCCCCCACCTGGTCTCCTCTCCAGTATGTTTATCCACACAGTACACCAGGTCATTGTGCAGAGCAATGAGGTAGCTGACAAGGGCTGTAGAGCACAGGCCTGGGCCTTGTCGCCGCGGTAACAGCACCCTTATGTCACTGTTGAGGTCCATGTCCTTCTGACAGAACTCAGCTGGGATCTTAATCTCACCTGAACAACAACATTTCAGGTAAAGTCAAATCACAGAGTTGGACTTGCACAGGCAGTGTTAAGTGTATGAAGAGCGTGTAATGGACAGTCAGTGTTTGTATTTACCGTTGGTTGCCAGAGACACTCTGAGCTGATTCCAGGTTGTCAAGAAGATTTCGATGTATTTCTCATACCAGGTTCTCAGCGAAACTGCACAAATGAGGAAACCGTATATTTCATCCAAAGTGCACACACGTCAGCTCCAGAAACATTACTTGCACTACATCTGAAAGACTTTTGTAACTGTTGCAGATTAAGACATTGTTCACATGTGTTCTTATGTGTAGAAGAGATTTTGCTCTTTTAAGAACACTCAATCATTGTCTCCTTCCAGGTTAAAACAACTCATTCCTTGGCAGGCAGGTCTTTAAACTGTATGTTGCCAGCCATTTTACTATGACATTTTCAAGAAAGTGGTAATTAGAAGTTTTGTGGAACTTTGTATCTCTTGTGCAAGTGAGTCATACAACTGAAAAAGTTGAGAACCAGTGGTGTAGACAGTTGGTTTCAGTACCTGCTTTCTGACTGTGGAGGAATTCGTTGATGGTGCCAAAAGTAAGATCTGTGACGTTTTGAAACTTCTTGACCAGATCTCTCTGAAGTGTGAGGATATCAGGAAGGTGCTTCACCAGTCGCAGCTCTGCTTCCTGATACAAATAATAATGACAGATTAACCAGTTGCTGCTAAAATGTTCTTCATAACTGACATACTGATAATAAACAGTTCAGGCACATTTTTTCTGGCACACAAAAACGGACTGATGACTGTGACTAAACAAATTAAACACTTTTTGTGTTATCTAGAAGTAGTGCATTGTATGACCTTAATTAGTAGTTTCTCAAACAAAAAGACAAGCATAATGTGGGCATTATTCCTACATTCACACGGATAGTTAATTCAGATCTCCCATATTAATTGGTTCCATTTATGCTTTTCAAGATTTTTTTTGTGTTTTCAGTATCTTCCTAGTGAAGCATTATTGAAATGTATCCTTTTTTAATTTTTTGTTTATTAAAATCACTGCTATACCATTGTCTGGATTTAATTTCTAGGCAACTTCTGTACTTAAGACTTTGAGCTAGATACAAAAGTGTGTCTCTTTTACATAGCTCAATTATGTATTTGTTTTTTGGCTTATACTGTGTTGCAGCAAACCAATCAACTGAATTAATTAACGGACTATAAGCAAAATGCAGATCTAAATGTAGCTCACTATAAGAACATACACAAGGCAATCACTGTACAAGAAGGCCATACTGTTCAATCAATCCATTGATTTAAAAATAACTCTGCTGTAAGCCTAACACAAGATTCTTTTTTTTTTGTAAGTGGGCTTTCATGTTCAGTCACTTTTTTCTTACTCTATGAAGAAATCTCCATAGCACAGGCAGGGTGTCTTTGCCATCATTCTGCTCTACAATGTGGGTGAGGCTCAGCAGAGTCACTTTCTCCCTGCAGCTCCACACAGCAGAACCATGGATCAGAGAATTTTGGGGAAGTGAGGCCAAGAAGAAACGAGGATCGCCAAACATGAGCTTCATGATTGGACTGGCAGAGATGCGAGAGTCGGCCCGGATGAATGTGTTCACTTCCTTTAACTGTCTATCCAAGTGCTGTGGAGGAGAAGATGACAAAAGAGGAAACTTGTTGATCTCCTACGGTACAATCAGGCAGCATTAGTTCCTAGAATTAGACCATTTGTTCCCTATCAGAACATAATCAAAAGCATTTCTACCTTCAGCTGGGGTGTGATAATAGAGTTGCTCACTTCCATCTCCCATTCATTTCTAGCTTCTTTAGTGGAGAGTCCATTGTCATAAGGAGCAGGCCCTGAAAGGAAAGATGAGCTGTTTTTAACAGGGGAACTCTGGGTAATTCTGTGAATGTTGTGTTTTTGTTTTTTTTTCTGCTTAAGGCTAAAATGTAACCTGACCATATCCTGGACCATTTCGAAAGCTAGGAATGACACTGCAAAGGCCAAGTCTGACCCACGTGCCTCCACTTGATGACTTAACTTAAAAACTTAAAATTACAATATACAACTTAATACCTTTATAACATCCCCTGGTACAAATTAATTGCAACATGATGCCACACAATTCCTGACCACTAGAGGGCACCTTTTCTTTTTTTAACTCCTCTGTCTCTGTCCTTAGTACATCAATCAATACATAAAAAACATGAAATATACAACAAGTAAGCATCATGGTTCAGGAGCAACAAACTTTAGAAACATGCTTTCACTACCTTTAGAAAACAGGCAAAAAGATGTCTCTCTAGATATTCAAATAGCACATCATATTTTTAGTGTATTTTTAGGGTTTGCAGGTTTGTTGTAGGTTGTTTTCTTACATTTTTGGGGCTGGTGGGGTTCCAGGAGGCTGCTGATGAGCAGGTGAACAGCACTTACTGTGTCGTCTGCCCCCTTGCCCAGAGATCTGATAAAATGTTCAATGTCCTTTTGCAGGTGACCAAGTAGAAATGCTCCTGGATCAGGAACTGGAGGCTTGATGATGGGAGAGATATGCTGAAAATGCAAATACAAGAGATAACTGACCAGATTCCCACCTCTTTTACTTGGGTGATTTGGTGTGCATCAAAGAAACTCTAAGAAATTGCTTAGTGCATTTGTTGTTGTTACCTAAAACTGCACTTTTAAACATCCAAGAATATACTTTGAGTAGAAATTGTCTCTATTAGAACTATACTGATTTTTTTGTCCAAAGTGAAGCTACCTGTGGGTGGTTGCAGGCACCGAGCAGCATGGCCATGTGGGTGAGCATGCGGACAATGGTGAAGGGAACAGGGGAAATGCTCTTTGTGTCCAGCATGTCTGGATTGTCCCTACGACTGGGGTCACCGAGAATGTGGCCTGATTGAGTGCGATCACCTCTGTCAGAAGACAAAAAATAAATAAGAAAAGAAAATGTGGTAAATAACTTTTGTATTCTTCCATAATTGTTAACCTATAGGCCACTTACTGCAGCTGAGCAGCACGAAATCCCTGCACAGGCAAGTGGTTGTTTCCTCCAATCACGACGCCACAGTCCAAACAATGACTTGTTTGCATGGGCTGACCACACTATAGCAAAGGAAACAGGAGGCAAGAAAAATAATTCAGAACATCTAAAGGATAGTAGTAAAACAGATAAGACTCATTTTGGTCAAACTGAATGTAACATACCTCTCCAATAGTGCAGGGGTGACCATTTGGACAATCTATGGTAAGAGCAAATCAAAAGTTAATATAGAAGTGTTTTGCATGGCTGTATAGAATCTTAAACTGATATATTCCAAATCTGAGAGTACACTTTTTTCTGCTTGTTACTCACAGTACCACTGCAAATGTCCCATAGCTTGTTGAGCCACTGCTAACATGTCCTCTGGCATGGTAGGCAAGAAGGCTGCCTATATTAACAAATGGAAAACATTCAATTTACTTCGAAAAAGGGGTGGCCTAGTTGGCAGCACTAAAAGTAGCCGACAATATATATACCTGCATGTTGGCAGGTGTCATTGCCAGCTCCTGCAGAGGAGCTAAGATTCCCTGGTTCCCGCAGAGCAAGACAGCAGCCAGGTGAATAGTGAGCTCTGCAGACACACACTGGGCCCCAGAGGTCCCAGGATGAACAGTCAATTGCCCGAGTTGGTTGGTCACCAGAGCCTGGGCAAATGCCTTCACCTGTGGGTTGGCAAGCACTCTGGAGGTCTGGATGTAGGTCACCAGAGCTTGTAATTGCTGTAGGTACAAAGACCCAAAAAAGACAATAACTGACATAGAAAACAGACCAGTAAAGAACTGCAGTGTTTCCCCTATAGTTGTACAGACTTGGTGGGCCACCAGGCCAACAAGAACCCCCACCAGGCCAAATATATCACCAAATATCCATTAATTTGAAAATCAATAATCAATAGTGTTTGGGAGCCTCTGTGCAACACTGTTCCAAAACGTGAGTCAACCTCTGTGTCATTGCCTGGGAAACTTTTGATGTGATGCGAGTGCCACTGATATCAGTGTCCTTTTAAATTACTGCAGAGCGAGAGAGTATGGGATGCAGATTAGCTAATATGAGCATGGCACCACCTAAAAAGAGAAAAAGCTCTAATGCAGGTGCAGGACAAACAAATATATCAACATTTTTCTCCAAAACTCTGGAGTCAAGCAAAAATACTGATGAGAAAGAAGGGAGAGGGATAGCTTATTTTTATGCAATAAATGCAGCTTATTAAGTCATCCTCTCCTTGTGACCACTTGTCTCGTCTTGAATATACCGAGCAAACAAAAATTTGAATGCAAATATAAATTGTAGACCGCCTGCTGTGCCACCAGCCCTAAGCTGACATCGCAAAAATGCCATCCCACGTGCCTTATCCCTTTGGGGTTTTTTTGGTGTGTACCACCAGGCCTGAAAAAAATTCTAGGGGAAACACTGAACTGTATTGTTGTATTTGGTAATTTATATTTATATTTCCCATTTACAAGCAAAATATGATTTGAAGACAAGTAAAATGGACTTACAGAAGTCTGTTCAGATGGTAACACAAATTTTATGCTTGTTTGTACTGTATCAAGTTTGTCATATAACAAACCACAGCGTGTTTTCTTGGACAGTT
Source organism: Thunnus albacares (assembly GCF_914725855.1). Classification (NCBI taxonomy): domain Eukaryota; kingdom Metazoa; phylum Chordata; class Actinopteri; order Scombriformes; family Scombridae; genus Thunnus; species Thunnus albacares. Next base: position 16,508,533 of record NC_058122.1, read on the forward strand.
GTTTTTTATGTGGTTAATTTAAAACACATACATACTCACACACAGATGTATTTTTTTGCCAAACTAAAACTAAAGGAGTAAACAGCACTCCTGAAACAGTACTGTGTGTACTGTCTTAATGTAAAGATATACCTCAGGCTTGGGATGGAAGCTAGCATTGGTTTCTCGGTAGAGAGTGGTGACTTCTCTGTACAGTGCCAACAAGAGGAAAACTGTTGTCGACTGTGGTAAGCGCTTGCACCCCTATGAAGGAAAAGCAAAAGAACAAACCAGAAAACAGGATTTCTGTGTTAACATATATAGGAAAGTGGAGTCCTGATCTGATATGGAGTTACCAACAAAAAAGTGATGTAACATTACCACACAGGTCTCATCCAGTCCCTCCACTTTGCCTTCCATAATTCCCTTTGCAACAGCGTTTCTGATAGTCTTGTAGTCTTCCCCACACACAAGGTACTTGTCAATTGGGGTGGCTTCTTCAGTCTGGGTGTAATTAAAATATAAAAACATATTACTGCTGCCAATACATTTAGAAAATGACCATACCATCATTTGGCATTTGGCAAAATCACACTGTGGATAATTGAACCTTTTGCAGAACTTCTTCAGGGAAGAGCCAGTGCATTTTATCCATTTTGAGGAGTTTCAGGACAAACTCCACTCCATGTTGGCTGCAGATCTTTCGGATCAAGTAGACACGATACCAGTTGTTCCCGCTGCGTCTACACAAGTTTATCACACTGGTCAGGAAGGCTGTGGTTTCACTTTGACCACCATCTTGGGTTTCTGGCATGAGATTAAAGAGAATTGCTTTTTGATCAAAAGAACACATTTTATAAACAGACATCAATTACAAATGTCTTGGCTTTTTCAATCACAGATAAGTGTACAGTATGTGAGGAACTAACACTGTATTTCATCAAAATTACACACCTGTGGCTCTCAGTTTTTCCACAGTGAGGGTAGCAGCCATATCCAGGTCCAGACGCACTCTTGCCACCTGCTGCAGATTCTCCACAGTGGCTGTTTCAGAAGACTGATCATGTGATTGCAGGTACTCAGTCAGGAAGGCACTTTCATCTTGCAGACACAACCTCTGTTCTGCCACAGACCTGAACTGCAGCCTCTCAAACATGGAATCCTAAAGAAATGAAAAGGTAAAAAGTGCATTCATAAAAATCATGCCATTTCACAATGTTATGCATGATTACCATACCTGTATGCATTCAATACAACCTATTAAATTGATAAAGGATACACTTTATTTGAAATATACTGGAGGGTTTGAGTTCATGTTTACCTCCAGACAGTTAATATACAAGGAGTAGAGTTCGGTTTTGTCTGTCTCCTCCAAGATGTTGCTCCGCTCAACTTCCGCCAGATGCTGCTGCAGGTAACCTTTAACTTCATCGAAGCTTCAAAAACAGAGAAATTCATGGAAAAATGAGAAACCATAAAAAAAATGGTAGATCAGTACTATGTTAGCCTTTAGCAATTCTAGCACATTACCTGTACTTCAGCAGGAGTTTGAGCACAACTGACCGAACCACTGGATTTTTATCCACAGAGTCATCAAACGGAGAGAGCACCTTTGTCCGAATTTGTCGATAGTCTGGAGAAAAACAAAAAAAGTATATTCAGAGCTGACAAAATATGTATGAGCAGAAACATGGATGTGTGTATACAGTCAAATACCAGAGTTAGAAAAGTGTCCTACCTCTGCTCTGGGTTAGAATGGGAACAGTGTTGGCCTCCACCATGAGAAAGGACAGCAAGTGAAGAATGACAGCTGAACAGGGGGGAGAATTGTCCTTGAAGCACACAGTAGACACCAGGTCTATGAAGAAAGCATTGCACTGCTTCCTGAACTGAGCATGTTTGTTGATTAGAATCCTGCACAAAATAAGAGTAACAAAAGTTATGCAATTTCTTGCTTAATTTTATTACAGGTCATATTCAAACAGAATGAGATTGCGTATGTGTAAATAACCATCATCACATGGATACCTTTTATTGGAAACAAAACAAATCAAAATTAGCTCATTTTGTTCCATACACAGTTACCAACCTTATATCCTCAGAAGGAACCATGGGAAAGTTGTCATCAACCGGCTGCATGCAGAGGGGACAGTACATCTGACCAGGGAGCAACCACTGTTTGATACAGGCAACACAAAAGATGTGTTCACATGGCAGGCAGAGTGGATCTTGAGGGTCCCCCATACACACTGGGCACAGAGTCAGACCAAACCTGGATAAAACATAATGGCAGGTGAAGACCCAGAACAGTAGGAGAGATGCAAAAGACAGAAAAATTAATCTGTACCTGAAACTGCATTCGACGGCTCCATCTTTGCAGGTTTTGAGTAAACCAATTACTGCCTCAAATGGCTGCTGGGATTTGAGGTCGGAATTTTTTTCCAGTACCTTGATGGGAGAGCAGAGGTTATACATTTTATGATGGATGAAGGAATTATTGTTGTTATTGTCAAAAATAAGGCTAGTACAAACCCAGACAAACCTGGCAGAGCCTTCGTGTATGCTCTAAAACTAAGGGCGTCAGCTCCCTCTGTACCTCCTCAATACCCATCAACATATGCTCCACAAATAGAGAGAGAGAAAATATTCGATTCCATCCAGCTCTAAGAAAAAGAAACAAACAAATAATTAAATACAGCCTAAAGTACAACCTAAAGTCTAGCTAAAAACCTCAGCATACACAATTTGAACATCTTTACTTTAGCTTGACTTACTGGACTCTGCAGACAATCGCCTTGCTCCTCTCTCCATAACCTCTCACACTGTCCTCTGAGCAGATCAACTCAATGGGAACCTGGAGTTTTTTGACCTGTCTGAGCCAGGCTTGTCTTTGTGCATCTGTGTCCAGGATTCTGGGCTCCAGGTACTCCACGCAAGCAAAAGCGGCATACACATCAAGAATCTTGGATACAGGGAGTAAACAATCATTATACATTTCAGGCATCTAAATGGCCAATATGGATAAAAAATATTACCAAACATAACTTAAAGTCAATATCATGCATTCCAAATTCATAAAGCCTTGAACAAAGTGGAAAAAGAAAAGCATAGTGAATAACTAGTGTTTAGAAGCTCACCAATTCCACTCCATCTCTGGCATTAGGATTCTTCAAGAGGTCCTGAGTCACCTGGGGCTCGATGCAGATCATTCTGGAGAGGTTCTGCAGTCGGTTCTTGAACTCATGATAAGCAGCATGAACCCATGGAAGAGACATCACTGTGTCCGTGGCACTGAGCTTCAATCGGAGCTCATTGACACAACAGTTCAAAGCACTAGACAGCAGCTATAAAATCAGGTAATGTGAATTAGCATAAACATGCACACAAAAGTAAACAGATGTGTCTTTAAAATTCAGTGGCTTTGACAGAATATCAACCTGCAAATCTTGTTGACAAGTCACGTTCATTGTCATGGAGACAAAATCCTGTAGGTAGCGGAGGAAAAACTCTGTCTGCATCTCTGGGTCTGCTTTCGCAATGTATCGGCCCAATGGCGTCTTCCAAAAGAACTCCTCAAACTCTTGGTGAGTGCGGTCTATCAACAGACATATTGGGTTAATGTAAAAGTCAAAGGCACAGCAACATCACAGCAGTGACAGAGCCTACTAACAGGCATGTATTACCTTCATGCTGAAGCGCATGAACCCAGAGCTCCTCTAGGTAGTCCCTGATCCTCCAACTGAAAGGCATGCTGCAGCTTAAGTTCCTGTCTTGGGCAATGTAGTTCTGTACAAGGATTGTTCTTGTCTCAGAGCTGTGAAAGAGAAATACACAGAGATACATGAGGAGAAAATAACAAACAGTAAAAAAAGATATTTATTGGAAACTGGTACCCTTTATTGTGTTCAAAGTGCAGTATTAGATTCAAGATTTAAGAGCCTTCATTGCCATTTGCACAAGCACGGTACATGCAGATTAGAATTCTTCACTTGGTCAGGTTAAAAGAAATAAATTTACAATAAATTAAAATTAGAGTGAATAAAAAAATTAAAGTTAAACATTTTTAATAAAGAGTAGCAAGGTCTGAAAGGTATTACATTATTTATTACATTATAATTGTTGGAGTTATTTACATAACTCCAACAATTATTTACATTATTACCACCACTTACTTGTGGTCCACTGTTAGGTGTGGGATTTCCAGCAATTTCTCATTGCCAAAGATGTCTAACCACAGCCTCTTTACAGATTGACTGCAGTTACTATCAAGCAAGATGTCCAAGTTTTGGTCACGGTCAATGACTGAAACCAGTTGTGCCAAGATGGGGACGACCACAGCCTGAATACGCTTCCATAAGGTGTGCCTGTCATGGCCAAGAAAAAGTTAAAATAGCTGTTGAAAAAAATCTATAGGCAAACATAGAAATTTTGTACTCTGCAGCTATAGCACTCACCTGAATGTACCACCTTCTTGCAAGGCATCAATGTTCGAGGCCTCCTTAATGACCCAGTTGCTTTTGATGGATGAGAAGGTGTTGCCATCATGAATCGCCAGCAATGAGTGAAGATGTCTCTTCACAGTTTGCAGAAATTCACCTGCCAAGAGTTAAATAACAAAATGAGCTCTGCAACTGTTGTAACAATAAACTGCTGAAAAAAAGCTGTTGTTAGTACCTTTCATTTCATCATTGTCACTGAGAAGTGTCAGTAAGATCTCAACTCTCTGAGTACTTCGGAAGCCACTTTCCACCTGGTCCCTCAGCATGCCTACTGCACTCTGCACACAGCTTCGCACCAGTGCTGTGGTGTCCAGAACATTATCCCAGCCCTGCAGCAGGAGAACATACTGGTCAGGAACTAGTGTCACAAGTAATGCAGAATAAAATGACACACAGCTGTTGTGCACATACGTCAAGTTCAGATGTTCAGTTAAAGTCAGAAAACGATATAATGTAAATTTGAGGTTTTCCTACAACAGCAAATGTTTTAAATATATGCTGCATATACTCACATTTTCCTCTGACTCTGCTTCCGCCTGTTCATCACCAGTGTACATATCATCCACCTCCATGGCTGTACAAAAGAATTTTGTAATTCAATGCCGTGAAAGACTTCACTGTAAAGACACTGGATACTGATGAAATTATAATTTGCTGTCAAATATTGAGCAATCAGTTACCTTCAGGCTGACTCATCTTTGTTTTAAACATTTGACTAATTGTCATGTTTTGCAAGGCTTTGATGTCTGAAACAATATCGTTTGATCGTCTGAGGTCATCAATGTGAACTGATCTCCAGGGGCCTGTAGATGTTAAAATGTCATCAGATTACTCTTCGAACACTAATAAAAAACTGATTGCAAAAGTTGTAATACTTACCTCCATGAAAGCCAACATAGGAAGTCCCTCCTTCCATTCTTGGCAGTCTGGTGATAAAGTAGACAAACACCTTGCTTCCAATGTTCTCCTGAGTTATCTTGTTGATTTCATTTATGGAGGAATACCTAAAAATGAACAGAAAAAGTCAATATGGCAAAACCACACACTAATGCATGCCTAACAGGAAATGTTCGACCTACTTTGCAGATGCAATAAGATTGGCACTATGGGTGGCTTCATCAAAATCACACTGAATGACAAGGATCTTGTTGCAGGGTCCAGCGCTACTGCTTCCATTTTCAGCTGTGAGGAAGTTCCTATGAGAAAACAGAATCTTCAGTGCTTGTCTAGACATACACTATATACATCAATACAAATGTCAGACAATCAGAATTGTTTTAAACAATCTAATTAAACTGTAAATTATAAAGTATATAATTGCCCTCATGACAAAGTATCTTTTTTTTCTGGTTTCTATATATAAGTTAAGTATATATTTCCATAGCTTTATTTATTAGTCTTTCTGGAATTTGTGTAAGAATGCCAACAAGTTTGAGGCAATAAACCGTAACTGTTAAATTTAAAAATAAATAAATAAAATAAAATTTAAATTATATATTCTCCATTATATCAACAAACCTGATCTTCTTCAGGAAGGAGTGCTCTGTGTCAAACTGCTGGAGTGAGAGAAGCTCAATACTTTGCAACATTCGCTCCAGTGGTTCCAAGTCAGATGCCGTCAAAAGTCTGGAGAACGTAGTAACCTATGAAATTGTACAAATTACAATTAAAAAGGACTTATGACTACAGGATATATTTGAAACTGGTATTGTATGATAACTTTACAATTACCTCTGTGAAGGTGGCACAACAATGTACTTCCTGCCTTGCGTGAGCAAGTATGAAGTCAGCTAAACAGATGTTATTCTGCTCTTCAAAGTAGACCCTGGCCAGATATTCACTCTCCACTTTGGGGAGGCCTGTACAGTCCAATCGCACCACTGAGTCTGGTGTAGCACATTTGAGCAGTATGAGTTTAGCCTCATCAAGTGCTCTCCTCTTGGGATCTGAGATTTCCAAACTATCACTCTGCTTCTCTATTACTTGAAGAATCACAGAAGCACATGTGTCTGAGTGGTAGCCAACAAAGACGTCTGGAGGTTGGTACTTGTATGTCTGAGCTGCTGCTGCATGTTGACCACTGAGAGACACAAAGAGTCTGATCCATCTCTCCAATTCATCCACCATCCTCTTCTGCTCAGTTTTAAGGACAGTGTGGATGTCCAGGTAATGTTTCTCCAGCCTGTTGATGAGAGGTATTGGGAATTGTTTGTAGACCACCTCTCTTTCCTCAATGACAATTAGCCTGAAGTCTTTGTGCACCCTACATTTGACACGGTGGGTGCCCAGTCCAAGATCCACATATTTCTGTCCTCCCAAATAGACATAATATTGGTTTAGAGCATCGTAGAGACTTTCATAGAGGTTCTGCAAGTTTAGGAGCACAACAGTTTCACCTGTCTCCATGCAGATCTTTACTCGGTTGATGTTGCGGCAGATTTGGGTATACTCTTGGTCTTTTGGGAAGCTGGATCCAAAGATTATTTCTGGCTGACCACTTTCTGAAAAGAAGGATTGCTGCAGGATCTGTAGGGCTGCATAGTTTTTTGTGAGCACCAGTAAGTAGCGACATTCTTCCTCTTGCCCCACTGCCTGAATGTTTTCTCTCACAAACTCAATGGCACTGATGTTCTCCAGGTTGGGTGCAATCTGCAGTCTTTTGGTGAAGACACTGACTACGTCCACATCATCCCTGCCACTGAAATTTCTCAACACTGCCTTCACAATCTCCTCTGCAGTGGGCTTCCGTTGAGAAGCTTTGGCCACTGCAAAAATCATCTTAATCAAGCTGTAATAGTCACGTAGGCCAAAAAAGCCTTTGCCTTGCTTGCGGCAGATCTTCAAATAGGCTCTTGCAAAGGGTTGGAAGAAATCACTGACCTTCTCCAAAACCATCGCATCAGATGAGCATATGCCTTTAGCACTCTCTATGAGTTCCCTCTGATCAGGGTCACCGCGGGACACAAAGATGCCTCTGTTCATCTTTGCAGGGTCTAAAGCCCAGTTGGAGATGCCAATGAATCCCACCTTTTTGTGTGGCAGTGGCTCATCATCAATGCATCCCTCCTCTAGCAGTGGGTGAAGGGTTTTCAGTGGCATCTTTGGGGAATCCTCAGCAAGCCCAATCTCATCAAGGACCACAACTGAAATGTATTCATCCAGGTTTTTTCCTTCCTGGAAGCGTCCACATTGCTTGAATGTATTAATGATGCCTTCTGGTGTTGAGTGAGGGCTACACTGGAAGGACACCAAATGGATCTGTTTAAGCATTTTGTAGAGGTCAGAATGAGCGGCTTGGCCCTGCATTGCATCTGCCACCAGAGTTTTAGACAGAGATTTTGAACTTCCAGGTTTTCCCACTAAAAAGAGAGGGATTCTTAGCTCAATGCAGAGAACCATCATGAAGACATTCTCCTTGAGGGCACTGTTTCTTGCAATAGTATCCCCCATTGGCACACCGCTCAAGAGTAAATCCTGCATGAGTGAGATTTCCTGCATTACCTTTGCTGGGCTGTATGCTGCTGGTAGGCTTCTGCTGATTTTCTGTCTGTATTTATCCTTATTTTCTAAGCAGGCGTGGTAGCACACTCCTATGGCCATGACTAGAGACCATAGCACAGGGTCTCTGACCTCAGGCTGTCTCTCAGGTTTTTCAAGCTCTGCAAAAAACATGGCATGGTTGTCAAAGAACCAAACAAAAGCCTGCATGCAGCGCTCAACATCTCTCAGGCTGACAAAGCTACATTCATCTTTTCTTGTCCGCATATACTTCTGGGAAGCTGAAAGAACATCAGTGATCCACTTGATGTAACTTTGATCGATCTCTTTATTTTCAATCACTCTTCGCACAATCTGCTGGATGTATATTTTCTCTGTGTGATCATTTAACTGTCCAAAGTCCCACACCAGAGGGATCATGCTTGGTGGCAAGGCCTGAACTCTATACACTAGCTGGCGGAGAGGGATAGAGCCTAGCTTTTCATCTGTCTCTTCAGCTCGAACACGGTACCCAAGGCCAGCAGATTCTAACCTCTTAATCATCTCATCCGTGTGCTTTCGGTAAGGGTTGCATGCTGCTATGATCTGCAAACCACAGTTGGGTGCCACACTTTCCCCCTTGACTGTCTTGTCACAGAGGACCTCCTTAATACTGCTGATGGCCTCTGTAGTGTTGGCTTCATCAAAGAACAGAACAGAGTCAAATCCATAGTCTTGTTTGTTGATAGAAGCAATGTCTTCTGCTTCTCTGACTTTGGTGTAAATCATCTCAGAAGTTGTCCCTCCATGTACCTTGACCAGTTTCATGTTCTCAGTAGCCACTCCACTCCTCTGCAACTCACAAAGAAATTTGATGAGCCGTGTCTTACCACACCCTGTCTCTCCCATGATGATGACAGGGATGCCACACCTGAACCGCATATGGATTGCCAGCATCTTCAGTATGTTGTCAGTTGTAAGCTCATATGTTTCATCAGGGTCAAGAGGCCACTGGATACCAAGAACATTGCAGATTCGCTCTATTTTCTCCCCTCTAGGAAGGCGATCAAAGTCAATGTTGAAAGGGACTCTCTGTAGCTTTAGGCCTTCATACAATGCCCTTGTCATTACGTTCTTTTTTATCACCCTTCCAGAAGTGGGCTCAATGGCGTCAACAGAGTTCTGTTCACTGGGCTGAAGATGAAAACCAATGAAGGTCATGGACACATGGTCATCATTAAAGAAGATGTATGGATGTGATTCTGTTTCCCATCTCTTCCTAATCAGAAAAGGGGCCAAGTCTTCATCTCGGACACCAGTCAGGTCCATCTGCAGCCTGCCAGGACTCTGGTCAGAGATGCTGAGTGATGGAGTGGCAAAGTCCTTTGCCATCAGAATCATGAAATCCACGACAAAGGTTTTGAATCCAGTTAACGTATCCCCAGTGAAAGTGGCATCACAAAAAACAGATGTCTCACAGTCTTTTAGCTGCAGATTAAGGAACCATGCGAAATTTCTCAGTTCTGCCCATGATGGGTCCATAATGCCGCAGTACATGAGAAGCATCTGTAGACATTCCACGTGTGACCCTTCAACACCCTGATATGTGAAAACATCAAGATCACTGTGGTTATGAAACCGTTTGAGATACTGGTATGGTCGTTGAAAGGCTGCACTTCTGAATTCTTCGTCATCCATCAGTGGGTCTTCGTTGCTCACAATGGTGGGATCTTCTTGTTTCCTCATCTCTAGCATCAACACTTCTTTAGGTGGTCGGCAGAAAATATTTGGGAACACATCTGTGAATGAGCTGTTCACAGTTTGAGCCTATGAAGAAATCAGAGACAAAAACACAACTAAGGGTAAGCATAGGTTTAAAATCAAATGACAAATGATTAGTGTATTAGTGCTAGTGCCAAACTCTTACCTGCCGTGAAGCATTTCTGGTTGGCTTGACAGTTGGTTCTAAAATCTCTATGACATACAGCTGCCTGTCACTGCTCTTCCACATATTTCCCTCAGAGTCCATCAGATAGTGTAGAATCAACAATTTGAAAAGTAACTCATTGAGGCCTTTCTGCACCTTTTTAAATACAGAAAAAACAATCTATTAACACTGTATGTAAGGTGTTGAGATATGTCTTTTTAAAAAGCATTAACTTCACATTGAGATTCATTATTACCGATGATGTGACATCAAAATGGAACATTGTAAGTTCTCTCTCTCTGGGGGTGTTCAACAGAGACTGAAGGATGGCATCCTCATCTACATTAGGTTCAATCAAGCGAATACATTTCATCATTGAGGGCTTTTTGGTTGAGTGCTTCAGTTTTTCATAGAGTCTTCTGATGTAGAGAGATTTACCTGAAATTGTGAAAAAAATGTCATCATGACAAGAATAAACAACCTTGGAAGTGACATATTCACCATCAGTGCAATTTAACAATTTGAAATAGTCAGGTACATATATACGCACCAACACCAGCCCTTTTGGATGAGACAACTCCAACACACAGGCGGTCTTTGAATGCAGCTGCAGCACTGCATTGATCGGCTGGGACCACGTAGTGTTTGTGGAGATACCTCTGGATCCTCACCAATGGCTCTTGGGGAACAATGTGCAATCTGTATTGGCTGAAGGCTGATGGAAGGTAGGCATGCTCTCTTTCTGAGCTGCAGATGATAACAAGGCTGTAGTCCTTCCTGCTCTGCATTTTCATTCGTTGAAAAAAGTTCTCAACTTTAGAGCTCACTTCATAAGTAAGCAGGTCCCCATACAGTAGAGAGTATATCTTCTGTCCACTGTAGCCTGTGCTGAGACAACGTCTGAGGAATAGCTCCACCTGTTCGTAAGGTGTTGAGGGGTTGCACAGGAGGACTTCATCATAGGTGGGAAGTGTCTCATCCTCGCTACTCATGTAAATGGAGATGCAGGATGTCAAGACCTCATCATATGGGCAAACAATGAGGTTTGGATTTCCAGTGACCAAGCCTTTAGGTAGCTGTCTCTTTATGACCTTCCCAATGTTCTCATCAGAAATGTCTTCTTCAGTTTGATCTTCTTTGTTGGCCAGTATTTCCAAAAGTCTTCCAAGACTTTTTATGTCAAGAATGTGTGGAAGAAAATTCTTCATGTCTTTCATATAAGCATTCCACATTAGATCAAATTTCTGTAAACCATTTGCTTGTTCCATAAGACTTGGCATAGGATCCAATTCGCTAGTGAAGTCTGGATCTTCCAGCTCACTTGTTTGCACCACAACAAAGGTCTGAAACTCAATGTCCTTATTTTGCTCTTGTGGTTTGGTAAGGATTTCATACTGGAGTGCATGCCAGACTTGCCTCAAGTCCGAGGTGGTGCAATTTGGCTTGATGAAGGAGAGCATCATGAGAACTTGTTCCTCCACATTGCTGACATTTTGCTGAGTAAGCTTGCTGCATAAGTAGACAATCTGTTCAGCTGTATAATAGTTCAAATAGTAATGTTGGGATCTCTGTTTGTCCACAAAATCCATCCAGTAGTCCAGGCATTTCTCCATTTTCCTGCAAAGTTCAGGAAGCTGCTCCTCTATGCTCCCCTCCACAAGAACACTCCCTAACCCTCCCAAGTCCATCATAATACCACAGTTGATATGGGCTTCCCAGTGTCTGAACAGAGGATTCCCAGCAGTGTAGAGGGCAATGAATGCTTCAGCTAGTCTTTGAACACTGGCAAAAACCTGAAAAAATACAAACAGTCAGATGCAACTGTTCATGCATTTTTGTATGTACAGTATATTTAGGAAGCATTCAGCACATTGGAAAGTACAACCATGTCAACTGTTGAACATGCTCTGTCCTTTTCAAATCTGATGAAGATCCTTAAATGAATTAAACTCAGCTCTATCTGCTGTTCAAATCTGCAAGATCTTTATTTTGTATTCATGGACATCATTTGTATACCTTTGTATAGCTTATCTCATTACAACACATTTTAACTATACACAATGACTATTCGTAACTAATATATTCTTCAACAACCAAATGACTAAGTGGCGTTGTCAAATGTTTTTACCAAAAGCATGCTGGGAAAGGGTCTAGTAAGCTCTGTTGGTTTGATTGTCTTGCCAGAATTTATTATTCTTTTTATTTTATTATAATTCTTATTATTTCATTATTACTGTGGTGTCAGTTAATCTTTTAAACAATTTGATGCACCTTTAATAATAGAAAACATTGTACAAAACATTTCATAATATGATACTTATTAGTAGTAGTAAATATTTAAGTAGTAGTAGCAGTATTAGTAGCATTATTATGTTAACAGAATAAAAGGAAATATTTAGAAATACCTCTGCAAAGTGATCAACTTCATTCTGTCCCTGATCCCCTTTCCCAGACATTAGCATGAGTTTGTTCTGCAGCTCGCGAAGATCCTCAAGGGAATAGGAGCGCATCTGCTGGCCCTCATCATGGTCCTCTGGAATCTGCACCTTCAGGATGGTGTCAAGACTCAACTAGATTGAAAAATTGAAATACACAGTCATGCATAACTTTGTAGGAACATTGAAAGCCACTATATTCATATTGCAATCATCTTTGACTTTATTTACCTTTTTTACATTTTGTGCACTGATCAGGTAGATACCCTTGTTGTTGATGGCTGATGCTAATGAGAGAGAAGACAGCTCCACTGACCCATGACTTTCCTTCACAGTCTTCAGCCATTCCAAATGGCGTGCGCTGTCCCGCTACAAAAGAAGACAGCATTCTCAAATGTGCTGTTCAATATTAATTTTCTGTTTCGTGGGATTAGGGTTAGGTTTAACCCAAGTACCCTGACTGTATGACACTAACATTTATGTGAGTGTGTAGAGTTTGCAATTAACTCTTTCTATTGTCTATTATCAATGTATTTCAGAGATATTGCCCTCAGCAAATTCTTAACCAGTAAGGAATTAGTAAATTCTGCTTGTATAGCTATAAAACAATTCCTCAATGTTTGGAGTCTTCTCTAGTTAAACATTGCACAAAATACCCAGACAAATGTTGAAGAGAAGAAGTGAATCAAAAACCCAAAACCCAAAACCCAAACCCAAAACCATCTGAGTGATTTAATGTCCATCAAGCATCACCAACTGACTGCGTCAAAGTGGCATTGACATATCAATTACTCGCCCTCAATGTAAGTTAAAAAATTGAGGATCATCTTCAGACCCACAGCTGAATTGTGATCAATCATGGTGCAGTATTTTTAGTAGTAGTATTAGAAAGATGTCCTCTTACTAGTTTTTTTGGTAGGTTGCTGTCATTCTCCAAAGCTCTCCAGAGCTTCTTTAGCACCTCTTTGAAGGCATGAAAATCTGAGTCTGGTTTGAGCTCATACAGCATGGAAGAGTAGCCCAGGACAGCATCATGGAAGCAAGCCACACGATCCACATCCATGTCATTCTCTCCCGCAGAGATGGAGGCCAGGTCAACAAACACCTTCAGCTCATTGATATCTGAAAATAAATAACATTTATTATGTGATTTGACTGAAAGAGCACTAAAATACATTGGTGTTACTTGGTTCAACTAGAGTAAATAGCAACTATTTTTACCTTCAAGTGCATCCTTTACCCATCTCACAAAGAGTCCTCTGAGTCCCAGCTCATTTAAGCAAAGTCTGCGGGGCTCAGTGATGTCCACCAGAACCATCTTTGCCTGCATCAAATCATTGTCAATCCGACTGAGATGCTCTTGCTGAAAGTCTGCATCATTCTGAAGGGAGAGGAAAGTCAAAAGTTAACATTGCAACTTCTGAATAGCTTCAAACACAGTACCTTCATACAAATGTGGTGTGAAGAGGCTTATTTTTAGACTGAAGAAGTTTCACACAAGGCATAATAGTTTTGGGTGTGATATACTTTGTTCAAAGTTAATGCCACTTACAACTTCTGTAAGTGTCTCCAGAACTCTGAAGTCCCCTTGAAGACAAAGCGTCTCCTTGACCTTCATGATAATTTGAGCTGATGCCACAGCTAGATGGAGCTCATGATACTGCTCGATCTGTTGAACTCTTCTGTGGATCCACTGTTTGTCAGTCGAATTATCAACCCTGCACATGATGTCCAGGTCCTGTGCAAGCTCTTCATACTTGCCCTTGTACACTTTGAAGATCTGGTTGACCTTCTCAAGCCTTATACTGCCATTCTTCAGACAAGTGTAGATGTCTTTGTAATCATCAAAGCAAGGCATGAAAATGTCATTATGTATCATTTCGGGTGTTGCCATAATGTCTGCTAATTCATGCTTATCACAATCCTCGTCTTCCATTTCCTCTGTGGCCATAAATTTGGCTTGTTTCTCCCAACACACTTTGAATATATAACTGTCTCTGAATGTGTACAAGACCTCTGCCATGTCTCTGATTTCTTCCTCCAGACTGAAGTAGGTGACAACACCAGCCATTGGAGAGGGCAGTTGGTCAAATGGGTGGACCTCCATGAAATTATCCAGGTGCATGCCCTCAATTTTGACCTTCTGTCTCTCTTCCATGTCAGCAATATCAACTATCATTGAAATCAAATATGAAGATGTTAAATTTGCTGCAACTGTATGATCAAATCAAACTGACTCATTCTCCTGACATGACCTTCATACCTGTCATATGTTCCTCAAGTTTGTGGCTCATTGTTAAGAAGACATCTATCAGCTCCTTTTCATGGTACACTGCTTCAACTTCATCTTGTCTGCGCTGTAACAGCCTCTTCATTTTGGTATTATCCTTGTAACGTTCATTCTCAGAGAGGCAATCTGTTAATGACAAATCCCACATGCATCTTAGTATGTTTATCATATTAGGCCGTTGGAAGGCCATGTGAAATTCACATGTTCTGGAGTTATTAATCATTAAATGTTGAGAAATCTGATGATTGTTGTTACCGATCTTCAGCAGTTCTAGGAAGGCATCTTTCCTCTTCAAAATGATATTGAGCAGGTTGATGTTAATGTTTCCATTAATAACTTGATTTTTGATGGCTGTGAATGATGATATTGCTATAGCAATTCTGCCTCTGGCATCTTGAGAGAGCTTCTCAATCAGCTTTTCCTCTGCGCCTGCAATGACAGAAATTACATCAGCAAATATTAAATTGCTTAACTTCTGCCATGAAGTCATGAACTGAGGCCCAGTTTGCTCTTATAAATTAGAGATCATGGCAGGGTGTCACCCTCTTTTTTACTTTTATTTTTATTTTATGATTATCTTCTTCCCTACCGTACAGAATTGTACTGTTTGGGGTATGCATGTTTTTCACTGATCAATATTGTTCTGAGTAGATACCGTGTAGTTGGAAAATGTCTTTGGCGGCAGTCCAGGAGAGGAGGTGCTGAATGACAACTTCTTCATCTTCCTGATATTTTCCTTGACGATCCCTTGGCCAGGATTTTTGGATAATGGTTGAGATGAGTTTCCCAAACTTCCAAGTTATCTTGAGCTTCTCAAATAGTTTGCCCTCAGACTTGTTCTGTATATGAGGTAAAATAGCAATAAACATTACTGTGTATATCTTAAATACACGCAGAAATCCTGTGAATCACACAATTCCCTTTTCTTTCTAAATAAGAGAATTCTCCAAACTGCATGTTTAGGAGCTTTAATTTGGAATTCACTAGTTTTTGCTTGTTTCATACAAACGTGATTATTCTTAAATATGGCTTAGGTTATTCTAAACTATGCATTTAATGTACTTAAATGCTAAAAGTAAATGAGAAGTCTTCATACCTGACACAAAGACCCAACAGCCTCAAGAGCACACTTCTCAATACTGGCAGAAACATGTGGATGGGAATCACTGAGTTCCTCCATCTTTGTGCAGTAGAATTCAATTTGATCCAAAGGAGATTCCTAAAACCACACATAAACAATATTCAATATTTCATAGTTTAACCAAAAAATACAGTGAAAAGATGTATCACATACCTGTTTGTACTTGCCCTCAAAATCCATAGTGAACGTTTGTCTCCACTCTTTTGTGCAATCCTCGTCCTTAAAGTGGATGGAGATTATGTTGTTCCACATCTGTAAAACACAAATAATTAAAGCCATATTTTCCAGCATTCTCAGCCTATGATGGGTTGTGAGGATCCATCTATATATTTTGTATTCCAATTAGTAAATATGACAAAACTACTCACTTCAATCTCCACAGTGCCCTCAACCCGGTATAGAGATGACAGACCCCTGTTGAGCAAACTTTGTCTGAAGGACCGGCTGATCCAGTCTCTCATGATGACCATCGCCTGAGAGATCACCATGCCTTTTGCATATTGCAGCTCTCTTTCCCCTTCTTGAGTCTCCTAAATGTGAATTGTTAGTATTTGAGATTAGCAAGACTTAATACTGTTTTAAATGCACACAGATTGCTTAACATGATTCACTTCACATACCTGTTGCTTGTTACAGTGAACAAAGTCTGACACTGATGCAACCAGGTTCATGCAAGTCACAGGAATACCAAGGAAGTTCTGGTTATATGGTTTGATTCCTTTGCAGATCTTCTCTAACAGTTTCACTGCTGTTGCCAGGCACTCTCTCCTATAGGCTTCAGTAAAATAACTATGAAGAAAAAATAATAAAATATTAAAGCATCAAATTAATGAACATGTTTCCTCCATGCAAAAGTGTGCTCATGATCTGCACAGCAAGTCATACAAAAAAAATAGAACAAACAAAACATGTCTAAAAATGTGAATTGTCCTCACAGTAAGATTTTATTCAACAAATATAAATAATCTGTGACTTCATGCCTTTATAATTTAATTAAAAATCAGCTACATTTAAAAGAGCACATCACCTGTATTTTTCTTCAATGAGATGGACTTGGATGTGCGAGAGAATGTCAGATACTGTCTGTAAAACAAAAATCAATGAACATTAATTAATTTACTGAAATGTACAATAATTCTGAAATGTATTACTTTCATCTTGTGTTTCCACTTCACCTCAAAGGAATTGTAGCCAATATCCTCAGGAACCTTATTAACAAAAACATGAAGCATGTCCAGAAGCTCAGGATTAATGTTGATGCTACACTCCACCAGTTCATCGATTGACATCAAGTACAAGCAGGATCGCACTGCAAGTGCATCCACCTCCATCAAGTAACTGTGGCTTTTCATCAGATTCATCAGTGCCCTGAGAACAAGAGAGGAACCAAAAAAGGTACAGTAACATGCATCCATTTCCAAATAACAGCACTGGAAGATGTTTGTGTAAGCTATACTTAAGCAAAGGGGCTCTTACTTTTTATTTTGACTGTTCATGGTATAGTATGAAGAGGTACCCACGTCAAGGCCTTGCAAACCTGCCCAAGGCAAGCCGTACTTCAAGTTTTCAGATCGTGGTACCTCAAAGGGCTTTATGGTACCTTTGAGGAGGTGGAGAAGCGGTAGTACCAGAATCCACCGGGTCATTCCCGTTGTTTTCACAGCCTTTATCAGAGATACCAAGTTTTCTGGCAGACTACAACAAGGATAGTTTTAAGAGCAATATAACAGAAAATCATTAAAGCAAATATTAATTTATCGATGATGATTATTAAAAAGATAAAAAGGTACCTACTTTTTGAGAATGGCGACATCCAGAGAAAAATCTTTCCAGTACTGAAGGAAATCATCTTTGTTTTTTTTGGGCAGGCACAGCGTATTGCAGAGCCGATAGAGCTCAGCATCATCCATTCTGATACCATGCTGCACCCATACGCGGAGCATTATCACACCCGCTCTCATGGGATCCTGAATGTAGAGACTCTTTCCGTCTCCGTCCTTCAACAACTGAGGAATCACATTTGTCAGCATGAATTGCTTCAGCATCCTCCTTACCTAGAAAATCAAACAGAAAAAAAGAGGTTATGTGCGATTACTTTATCTGGGTGTTTCAAATATAATGCTACTGAGTGAGGATTATGATCTCACATCATCTTTTCCATAGTTTAAGGCATCCCATTTCTTATGCCTCTCCTCATAAACAAAAGGCTCCCCATAAGTCTGGAAGAACTGATTCAGTTGGGTCAGAAAACTCTTCAAGTTGGTATCAGTCCATGACCTGAGAAGATCAAATATGGTCTCCAGCATTATTTTCCCTGCAATCTCTCTGCCTTGAATCAGATCCCTCCTTTGTTCAGGCCAGATGGTTTCTTTAATGGTTTCTTTGAAGCGTTTGAGCATGTTCTTTGATGGCTCTGCACAGATGATGTCATCATATTGATGCCAGTCCCCTGTTACAAAATAAACAAATAAATAAACATAACAGAAATTTAATAATAATATTAATATAATGTTTAGATGCTGCCAAATATAGTTACAGCTGGAAGTGAAGGTTACATTTACCGTCATCATTGACGAGGTGGGGCTTCACAAACAAGCATCTGTTGGTAGTGTGGTGTGTAGAATCCAGTTTGTATATGTACTCATACTCATATTTGCCCTTTTTATTATTGTAGACAATGTATTTGTATGGTATCGACACAGATTCAGCATCATTTTTTATTGTCTGCAGACTGCCTTCGACCAGAAACCCATGTTCTCCAAAATCCCTGTGTGAAAAGAAAAATAAAGTCAAATTTACATGGTTGAAAGTCAGTGAGACAGGAAATTAAGAGCAGCCCAGTTTGTCCATGCACACATTAACAGCCTGAGCAAATCCCCCCTCTGCCAATATGGGCTACAGCTTTACCCTGAACTGAGGATCTGAGATGTAGTAAAAGTGTATTTGTCCACAAGCAAGTAACATAGTATGTATGATTGCATAGGGAAAAGTGTACGTTTTACAAATCAACAAAAGGAAAATTAAGTTTTTTACCAAACATTAATGTTAAACATAAAAACTGAATTTTGGAGAATTATTTGTTATGTATTATAGTTTGATGTGCCCATACATTAAGCCACTATATGAGTTTCATTAACTATTCATTCAAGAATAAGTACCTGGTCACAGACAGCTCAACTGTATTTTCTTCCCATTTCCCAATGCGAGACCCTGCCCTGATGAAGATACGATCTTCTTTCGGATCAAATTTGAAATCCTTTGAGAGAACTGCATGAAAGTAAATTGTGAGTCTGTCACGAACAGCAATGGTCTTACTCCTGGTCAGCCTGAAAACCAAAAATATCAATTTAGAAATAGTGAATATTGTGCACAGAATTTAAACTGACAAAGGTGATCAAAAGAAAATGTGTACAACCATCTGAGAGAACTTAACCTTTTGGGTGGCGGGTCAGCTCGGGTGCTGGATTCTGTGTTCTCCTTAATGCCATCTTTACTTCCCTTGTCAGCATCTGAGGTTTGTCTTGCAGTTGAGTCCTTTCCGCTCTGCTGAGTCTCCATGTGCTCTACTGGCCCCTGTGGGTCCACACTGGAGCCTGTGCTTTCAGCCTGTAAAAGTTGGATAATTCTATACTTTACATATACATAAAAAAAATATGAAAATTCATTCCTGAACTTTCTCCACTCGAAGGATAAAAATTTGCTCATACATGAATTTATTATTTTCTATTAACTATTTTCCATCATTACCTTTGATGAAGTTTGAGGACCA
The DNA here is from genome assembly GCF_914725855.1 of Thunnus albacares. NCBI lineage: Eukaryota > Metazoa > Chordata > Actinopteri > Scombriformes > Scombridae > Thunnus > Thunnus albacares. The sequence goes on from NC_058122.1 coordinate 16,528,050, forward strand.
AAAACCATCTTTTGTTCAGTTTGCTTCTGTTTCTGTTCCTGCTGATTTTTTCCCTTCTGTTTGGTTTGTCCCGTCTGTTTCGCATTTGGATCCACATTGGCATTCTGGTCAATAATGGGTTGTTTAGTGGTGGCTGTGTCTTTCTTGGCTTTTGAGTTTTTACTTTCTGTCTTTTGATCTTTAGGTTTAGTGGGCTGTGTACCCTTGCCCGTCACCAACTGAGAAGTCGTGTTCTTGTTGTCCTCTGATAAGGGATTAGTCGGAGTGTCAGCTGGTGCTGCCTTGACTGTCTGGTCCTGAGTTGATTTCGGTTCATTGTTCTCTCCCTCCATATGGTTACCTGGAGCTGCCTCAGACTGCCTTGCTGTACTTGGCTCTGATGTGGCAGCAGTCTTTCCACTCTGAATAACTTGTGTCTCTTCAGAAGGTGCAGCAGTACTGTTAGCTGCTGAGGAACTAGACTGGTTCTCTAGTAAGGAGACCTCATCTTGGAGTGAGTCCGGTGTTACGTCCATTGCATTATCAGAGCTTTCACTGTCAGAAGAGTCTCTTCCGCCTTGCGTCCTCTTTCCCTGGTTCTCTCCCAGAGAGATGTGGGACAGGTCAGAGAGGCTTTGATCTTTGTCTGATGACAAGTGGCCATCTTTCTTCTTTTTGTTCTTCTTTCTCTTTTTTTTCTAATAAGACCAGAGAGAATAACATCAATTTTAAAAACTGTTTTGCTTCAAAAATAAAAATATACAACTTTATGTATCTATATAAAAATCTATATGTAATATACATGATAACTAATCATTGAAAAACCTTTCTCTATTTATAGGAAATAATAAAAAAGGGATCATAGCATTCTTAAAATTAAGTCAGCAGTTGTTGATTTTTGCAAACACTGATAGATTGCAGCTGTTTCTATAAGGAAAATATTAGTGTGGCAATGACAAATTACATAGGAAACTGAAATTTGATTTTTTTTTTTTAATTACCATAAATTAAATAAAAATGTGCTAGAGAGGTGAGAGATCAACAATCATAAAACCATTGGAGACTATAGTTCCCAAATGTAAGTGATGGTGGTAACTAAGTGCACCTAAACTCATTTGAAGCTCCCCATTGCTAAAACTGAAAAGTTACTCACCTTTTTCTTTGGGTTGTTGTTGGTCTCTTCATTCGGTCGTTTGGGGGATTTATCAGAATCTTTGCTGTCCACAGGTGGGATGTTTTTCACTGTATTATCACTTGTGCCTTCCAAGTCTGCTACCAAGGACTTGGGCTGATTGTCTGTATCTGGAATAAAGGTAGGTGTTATGCAAATCAGACTGACAAATCAAACCCCAGTGAGTGATAACTACGCAGAAATGCAAAGTATGCTCTGGGAATTATCAAGTGTAGTGTGTTGCCGCAGACTAATTTGCATTCTAGTCAAATCAAAATCACATCATGTAGCCAGGGGAAGACTTGAAGGAAGAGGAAATCTCATAAATAATAGAAAAGTTCAATAATGTTTTATTTTACAGATCCTTTAATTTTATACTAATTTTCTGCAAATTATCTAAGTAACTTGCAGGTACTTAACAGTTAATTTTTATTTTTTACAGAAAGGCTGATGCAATTTGATACAAATTATCTAAAAATTTTAAAAAATAATAATAATAAAAATAATAAATTAGACACTTAGCAATTCTTTGACTGACAGAAAAAAACATTCTTTTCAGTGTGTAGTTTTGTGTGTCAAACTACATATTAGCATGTTCAGTTAAAATGCTGGAATAAGTGAGCATCTATCAACAATGTCAGTAACACTTTATTTTACAGATCTCTTACTTTCCTACCAATTTCCAATAGTTTTATATAGGAAATGTGCTCATTATAGAGTTTTTAATAAAGAAGTAATCTAATATGCTAACATGTAGTTTGACACACAAAACTACACACTGAGAAACACACATTTTCAGTCAGTTAAGGAATTCTTAGGAATATAATTAATTAATTAATATTCAATTAAATTTCCTGTACCCGTAAAATAAAGCATTAACTACAGTTCAAATGTCAGAATAAAATATGAAATAGAAAAGATCAGTGTTATCACTTTAAACCCATCTGGGCTTCTTTTTCTTTTACTTTTATTTTCAATTATCAGTTACAAACACACTTTTCTCTAAAAGCTTGATCAGTACATCACTGTGCTCAAGTTTGAACCAAAGCCAGTTACAGTGAATGTGCCTTTTCCTTGTCGGTACATAATAACGTAGCTCACAATACTAATACTGACCTTGATCTCAAAGGTAATGTTACTCTGAATATAAATATACTGTTTGTTTAATCCCAACCCGTCCAGATAAAGTGTGGAAAGATAATGCACAGATGCTGCCATCTTGAGGTCAGAAAATAACACTTAAAGACAACTTATTTTATTTTTTTAATTACCGGTTTTTGTGTGAAACACTTTGTAATTTTGCTTTCATAAGTGCTATATAAGTACAGTAATGCAATGTAATGTAAATCCTCATGCCATGACAATATACAGAATACAAGTTTTGAACAGTTGATCATCATCACATCTTTTTACATGCTTACTCTACATTCAAAATGTTACATTTTTCATTTTGGAAAAAGTGACATTTAATTATGTCTGGGCAGTTTTACATTCCAACCAGAGTGCAGATGATAGAGGAGTCACACCAAAAAACCTGCATACTCCAGTCCTACGTGTCACAATGTGCCCTTTATATAATGCCAAAAATTATATTCAGGATGAGATATTGACAAACTGTATTAATTGTGTAAATGTGAATTAAGACAGTCTCTCTTTAAGACAATGTTTGGAGCTGATTAACCAAATTATGCAAGTAATTGGATGATATTGAGCCATCCTACTTACCCTGTGTGTTTGCAGGTTGGACAGACAGGTGCTGGCCACACTCACTGCAATACTTGGGTGTCTTCTCCAAACTATTGTGGCCACAACGTGAGCACTTCATCTTCAGACTTCAGTGATTTCTGCAAAAGAAAAGAAACAGGTTATGTACCTCAAAGACCCGAATTGAAAGTGAATCTCTTTCACTTTCAATTCTTCCAGTCGAGGCCTTATCATGAGACTGTGTTCAGCTCTGCAAATCAACAGCACAGAACACAGCTGTGTCTTTTATTTGGACTTTGAGTCTTTCCAAACAAACTGACCTGTAAACATTTTGCTAAGTGACTGAAATGGAGATAACAATGCGACAGTTTGTGGTGCCACTGCACGCCCACCTACAGTCCTCCTAACTAAGGCAATTTCACTTCACAGCCAGAGAAGGGAAAATCGAAAGAGGTCTCACTGCGGACCACAATAAACCTCGAGAAATAATACACTATGATGAAGCTTTAGAAACATAAAACTGATCAAAACTAGTTTGAAGAAGAAAAGAAGTTTTTTTTTCCAGTGACTCATAAAAAATGTAAAGCATTTTTTATTTTGTCTATCCGTAAAATATTTAAAACATTTTGTTTTTGCACCAAATTACCATTCTCAGGGTGCAAAGGGCAGTAGATAAGAGTTCACTGTCACAAGGCTGAAACACTTCACAATTTAGGTAATTAGTTTTGATGTTATGGATGAAGAGTGTAGAATATATCAACACTCAGTATTATATTATCTTGTGAGAATCACTGATGACTGTAACTAAAAAGGTTTCAATGATATCAATGGTCTATCTCTGAATTTATATTTCATACAATAGTTTGACTGCATTGCTGCACTCTCTTTGCTGAAACCTGCCGGATTTCTGGACTTCTGATACACCCTGAGGCACGTAAACTTGAGCGTTTAAGCCCACAGAGACCAGTGTTGTGATTGAGTAATGTTGCACTTTGTTCAAACATATTTTTGTCTTGTGTGATATAACCGGTAAATTCAGGTCTGAATTTAACACATCATGTTCTTATGACTTACTGACAGGCATAGGAAATAAACTTTCAACACCAGGGCCAATGGAAAAAGGAGACAGACACATTTACTTTCATTGTACTGACGGTTTCTGGGATATGGATTGTGGTGCACATACTTTACATGTTCTAGGTCTCAACTGTCACTCAAACTGAGAATCGCTACATATTGAGATGATTTTTTTTTCTCATGAAAAGTCATACAATTATTTACACATTTGCAAATCTCTGCAGTAAAAGATACCAAAAGAAAATAGAAAGAGGACAACATGCTCATATTTACAGCCTAAAATGGGGGACAGTTTTTCCACTACAGAGTGATTCCTCTTCTTAAAGAAAAGATATTTGGTTTCACGTCTCAGCCAATCACATATTTAGTTCGCAACATCGCGTGTAGGTCTCTTCCTGTTTTGATTCCAACCTATAACCTCGGTCACAACAGTAAAACTGAGATTGCTAACCAAACAAACACAGTAGATAGTTACCATAATTATTTCAAGTATCACGACACATTTATCAACTGCCGTAACAGCTCTGACACACAAAACAACTGTCCTTGAAACATTATGGCAGCGAGTTAGCTTAGCTAACTTAGCTAACTAGCGCGTACTATAACAGCCAGTCTGTTGAGCTGCGCAGCTAACATTAGCTCGGCCAGTTTGCTCCTGAAGTCAGACTTTCCAGGGAAAAAAGCAGCGATAACGATAATGTGCAGATGCCATGATAGGAGTCAATCGAATAACATCACAGTCAAACCCTAATTTGAGCCAGCCATTGTCAGAAGTGTCCTGTGACAGCCCGGTCTAATAGCTACTCCAGCTAATTGTGGATTAGTTTATTCCTAGTTTGTCATAACGTTAAGTCATTATCGTTATCACCCCCAGCTTTCTACATTTCAGCGGTCTTACCTGAGCTGAGTGCGTCACGACCTTTTTTTCTGTCCTGCAGATAGAAAAGCCTTCATGTCATCTCTGCTGCACCTGCGATGTGCCGGTGGAGAGTTATATACGAGCTTTGTTTCATTTCATTTCCGCATGTATTCTAAAGTTTCGTTTTGTCAGAAATGGGCGTCAACTAATAAAAAAATTACTTATTACTTTATGACTCATATCATTGTTTATCTGGACTGGGGAGGAGGTGCGAGTTTTGATTTCTCAAGTGTGGAGAGTAACTAATTAGGACTCTCATTACTTTAGCTTTAACAATCTTATGTCATTCATAAATTGGTCTACTTTCACCAAAGTGTATTTTTGATGATGTATAATTAACTTTGAACACAAGAACTACTGTATAGTTGCTATCTATGGCACAATCCCAGAGGTTATACTTGTTAAATTTCTTTAAAAAATGGTCACTACTAAAGCAAATTGGACATTATTGGCTGGCAGACAGGGAACGGGCCCACATGGTCTATAAATGACTGTTACACATAATGGATAAGGCTTTTATTATTGTTTGTTTTTATCATAAAACAGTTTCTGTTTCCTCCAGAGAAATGTCATGACACATTAAGATGGAATTCCAGTATGTATGTCTTGCTTTGTTCAGAATGTTAAAATGGTCACACAGAGCTTGAAGGCTTGTTGTGTATGCATAACATTTGTTTTATTGTTTTATTACTGGGGGATTACACAATCATACATTCAGGAATTCACTTTCCATTTACTGATCAATGCAATCACTACTTCGATGTATGATCACAAAGTACTTAGCACAGGCCCACAGTGAAGCATGTCTGCTTGTGGTTTCATTCACTTTGACTTTCCCTTTGAGTAAGGACACACTCAGCTGGTCAGCAGAGCAGCAGAAAACTGTGTATTTATATTACTGTGCTGGAAAAAAAACCTAATGACATGATTGGGTGTGCTTAAGAAAGACAGTACTGGAAAAAGGAAGTTAAGACTTCCTTTTTCCAGTAGTAGCTACTGGATAAAAAAAAAATCCAAAATTATTGAGAAAAATAACATGCCATGCTGAAGGGCACACACAATTTAATGACCCCAAGCAAAGTCAGGCCTGCAAAAACATCTACAAGAAATGAAGACAAAGAACTGATCCATAACCATGTTTGCAGCTCTTACATGACAACACTATGTGCTGTGTTGTCTGTTGTTCTGTAAATTCTCAGTTAAGGGTAACATGCTCAACCTGCACATGTTTATTGTTACAACTGAGTATCCCATGATGCCTGTGGGATGACCTTTGTTCCAGTTATGAGTGTCTCTCTACAGCTCTCACATGACACCCACTCATTGAGGAGAGTTGTGTGCATGGATGTATTAAGAGAGGGTTGTGTATAGCAAAGCAATGAAGGCTCAACATTAACACATCTCAGGATGCTATGCTCTTACATTCTCAGCAGAGGGCAGAATAACCTTTAATTTGAGCAAGTTTTGGTGACTGTCATGGAGTGCAGGGACTATGTAGTTTTTTTTTCAACCAGAGGACTGCACCAAAGGATCTCACACACAGAGGCTGTGCTTAAAAGGGGGACAAAGTCAGCTAAGTTATCTTGCTGAAACACCCAAGATTGGCGTTTCAGCATGATAACTTTCATTTTGCCTTTACCATGGTAACTTGGACTGCACTCCCAGGCAAAGGGAGTCAGACTGTCAGATCCAGAGGTATTTTAGTGTGTCTTCACCATGCAACCTGTGTCAAAAAATTAAAAAACAGATAGTCCTATGGCCATAATAGCAAAAATTCTTTTACAAAAAAAAACTGCATGCATGAGTGAAGTTAATAAAAGTGGATACTATTGAAATAGCAGTAAGCAGAGCTGTTTGCAGGATGTTTTGAGACTCACAGAATCACAGTGCTTTCCATGGGTGTTCATTGTCTAAGATACACTATACAAGAAGCATATGAGAGTCATTTTGCACACTGGGCTGCAATTAAGAGTTTCCATCAAAAAAGCAGGTACCTTACCAAGGTGTTAATGATAAATGCTTGCATATTAAATGTGCAGGTGTATTATTTCATGCACATTCATCACCGAAGCCCTGGAGGTCAACCAGGCAGATGTGGTGAAAATAAAATCTTAAAAAGAGTTTCAGTGTGATGATGCAGTGTTGCATCAATTAAAAGAAGAGAAAAAAACCCCACAATGACTGTCATGAATAAATTTATTTCACATTCATTCTAAGAGCAAAAAAGTGCTACTTTTAACTGTTTCATTCTACATTGTTTTGGGTTTTTTTCCTCTTATTTATTAATTGCAAAAGTTTATATCTCACACACAGCAATTGGCTGTATTTAATTTCCTTGACATATACACATACCTTTTAACCAGCAGTTCACAGTAAATTTACAGTTGGTTATATAATTTTAATAGGTTACTCTCGAGAACCTCAGGAACCACAAACTACAGAAAGCAAATGAACTTTTACACAGTGCCAAAACCACAAAACAGCAGCATCTAGAGTTTGCAAAATACAGAGCACACGAAAGCAACTTAACAGCCAGTCAGTGCATACACATCCATGCATATTTCACCCAGAGGTATGATAAGAACATATTCAAACATATTGTCTGATCATTTTAAACATTGACTTTTGATGGTCATAGACTTCTGAGCCTCAGTAGTTCCTTTGTATTGAATAAGACACAAGGAGGAAATGAAATGACATAAGTTACACTGTAGAGATGTTGTGAATTCTCAAAGTGCAGCTAACAAAATCATTGCAAATGTAGTAATGGTTTACATCAAAACATTTATTCCCTGACCAGCAGGTTTAATGCATGGGAATAGACAGTAAACAATTCAACATTGTGTCTGTACAGCTATTACCACAAAATGTGCTGGTTGACAAATCAGAGAGATTCAATATATGAAGGATTCAAGAGTTGGTCCCTGAAAAGAGAAACAGAAAATGTTTACACTGTCTTGAGACAATCATTATTCATGACATGTGTAAGTGTTTGCTGAGCATTACCTGCACACCCTGCTGTATATCACACCTTCATCAGTATGGGAGTCCATCTGCTGCTCCCTGCAGGTGATACAGTCAGTTCTCACATGTGCCTCCAATGCAACAATTATTATTATTTTTAAATGGATGGATAAGAATTGTAAAAACATCTCACATGTTTGATTTTCTTATGGCAGTGAACTTAACAGCTGTGTAGATGGGCTCTACTGTTCCTCCCTCAAACTGGTTTCCCTCTTGTGATTGGTTGTTGTGAAATATGGACCAGTTGACATAGACAGCATTCTGGATGCAATCATTTCAAAAATATGATGAATTAATGTCGAACAATGTTCTCCTCTCACATTAAACTCTACCTTTCTGTTTCTATTCTGCATGACCCTTTTACTCACACCCACATGACAAAACAACCTCTGTGTTCTCTTATTGGATGCCCATCATTGTATCTCATTTAGTAAAGATTTAGCATGTTAACATGTAACATGCCTGACTCAGTTGAACTTCCAGCTCTAATTCACTAACCTAAACTTTAGCAAACAGAACCTTTAGTAATGATAGTACAACCTGTATGTCCTCCTCACACTCGGTCTTTGGTGCTGCTTTCCATTTTCTGTTCAGTATGAAACAGATGAACAAAATTTGTAAAATCATCACATTATTGTTGTATGTGAGATAGGATAATGATACAGTGTAAATACAGCTTACCTTATGATGGCAATAACACTGGTTACAATCAGCAGTACAGCAATAGTAGCAATAATTAGTGCGTCTCTGGTAATTGTTGACCCAGACACTGTGTAACAAAGGCAGCGTGTTAGCTTTTTGGGTCTAGAATCAACTACTTTTATAATGTATTTTGGGTGTTAGCTGTGACCTGCTTGCCTTTCATCTTTAACATCACAACTGAGGAGTTTTGACTTCCATGTTTGTTGGTGGCACTGCATAGGTACTGGCCACCAATATCATCATTATCATAAATTTTAAACCAAGTATAATTCTCCACTGGAGGGTTTGCATGGCTGCAGCAGCTCAGGGTGACATTGCTGCCAACATCTACCTCCGTTGATGGTCTGATAGACACTGATGTGTTCTTAGGGCCATCTGAAAGAGAACTGGAGTTGTTAGTTGTTAGTCATTTGTTTGTTCTGGCATGTAAGTTTTGTGTGTGCATTTTGCAAATCAAGAGGGTAATCTTACATTCAGACACTTTAATGCTTCACTGATTCAATTTAAAGGTTTTGTTCATCCAGAAACACCATATCCTACAGATTTAATTTTCATTTATGTATCAGCTAAAACCCCTTCTGTTGCAGCAGAGATATTAACAAATGAAATGGAGGGTGTATCCCAGTGGCTCAAAAACAAACATCTAATGCTGAATTTTAAAAAGACTGTGTCAATGTGTTTCTCCATGAGAGGGAAAGCAAAAGAAACGTTTATCATCAAAATAGATCAAGAGGAAATAAAGGAAGTCAGTGACTTTAAATTTTTAGGTGTTATTTTGGATTCCCAACCAAATTTGATAAACATGTTAAAAAGCCATGCAAGACAGTAAAGACAAATCTGACATTAAGACATTACATACCCCTTAAAGCAGCTCAACTGTTTATGCATGCCATGATATTTTCACATTTATCCTATTGTGTTACTGTATGGAGCCAGGCTTCACAGTCAACTGTTAAACCCATTACATCATTATACAAACAAGCACTAAAAATAATGGATCAAAAACAAATGAAATGGCACCATTGTATAATTCTGAAAAAGTAGAAGCTGCTTAGTTATGACAGTTTTATCAAGTTTTCTTTTATCAAACTGATTTTTAAATGTTTAAACAATCTTGCCCCAGCTGTACTTTGTCCATATGTAACAAAAATACATACAGATAAACATACATGCACACTGATATAAACTATGCATGTATGTACACGGACACATACACCTATAAATATTATGCATGTAAATACATCATTACCATGAATTAGGGAACATATACATGTGCACACATATGCAACACATGTAAATTGATTGTTATGTGATGTAAATACTGTTGTTGTTGTTATGTCACTATTTATTATGAACTTTATTCAATTAATGTATTTCTGGTGGTGATATGTTATGACTATTTTTAAGTAGAAAGGCCTAACCAGGGACAGGGGTCGCAAATTAGCCCTGGCTAGAAATCCTATATGCAATACATCTGTTTCATGTTACTTTAACCATGGTTACTAAAACCAATGTTTTTTTTGCATCATCCCTGACAAATAAACTAATAAATAAAAAATGAATAAAATGACTTTTCTCTTCTTATCTCTTGTTCTTTAAAGTATTGACTTTGAGTCCAGTACTCACATTCAACATTGATATTTATGACTCCTGAAGTTGTTCCTGTGTGTGTCTTTAGCGAGCAAGTGTAGTTTCCAGAGCTTGTGGAGGACATGTTGCTTAAGTAAAGTACAGGTCCTTCGTTTATGGGTTCTCCATTCTTAAACCAGGTGAAAGCAGATGAAACGTTGATGCCATCACAGCTGTTTATGCAGATCAGATTCACAGACTCGCCTTCTTTCATCATTTCATTTCCATGAGGTTTTTTCACCGATACGTTCAAATCTAGAAGAGCAAAGTACTACTGCTTCAGTTTCAAACTTTGCATACTAAAGTGCAGACAAGATTCACAACTGTATTTTGTTCATCAAAAAGAAAATAAAACTTACCAACAACTTTTAATGTTGAGCCACGTAGCGCAATCCATTTGCCCTGTTCAGAGTCAGTTATAAATCTGAAGGCATATTTTCCTTCATCATTATTCTCCACGTGGTGTATTTTTAAAGAACAATTGTGATGTTTGTCACCAATGTACTGAAATTTTGAGGAATTATTTCTTGACTTGCTCTCAAATATGAAAGGAACCTTAAAAGTATCATAAATTATATGACCCCATATGACACTTTTTATTATACGTTGGCCAGGAAAGTAAACTGAACAAGGAATGACAACAGACGAGCCTTTCACTGCGCAGATATGTTGCTGTTGATATACCACATTCCCTTTATTGCAGAGAACATCTGAAAGAGATCATTTCATCCATAACTTGTATGATTTTATCTTTTAATATTACCTTAAATGAGATTTAAGTGTTGTACTTACCAGACAGAAATAGTAGCATCAGTGTCGATGTCAAGTTTCTGTGCTCAATACGCATGTTGAAACTGTTTCTCATTACAGTCAAGTAATCATGAAGCTTTGCAGGCCACGTTGAATGCTTTCCACTCAAAATGCAGAATTAGTGTGTCGCTTTTCTTCCTTTACTACAAAGCATCCTGTAACTAAAAGTCCAGCCCCTGAAAGAAGGTCACAGCTTAAATGTGAACATGAGCAGTATCTGTGAAACCACATGTTGCCTTCTTGAGTGTTAAGCACAGTCACACTTTTTTTCTTAATCACAAAACAATCATGACCAATGTTTGAGCATCTTTTTTCTTTAGTTTTCATGTTAACTTTTAGATACTTTGCACTCAAATTAAAAAAATGAAATATGCACACGCAAAATGTGATCTGTTGTTGAGCCTGGATACTTAATGCATGAGTAGAAAACATCAGCCATTATCAGGAATTTGGTATCAGAAATTTAAGGAAAAAAAATGGATGCACTTTACAGTAATTTTACATAGAATTTAAAAAAGAAAAAACTCTACTTTAGGTTTTCGATTTTGAAAACAGAAATTATCTGGACTCTGTTCATTGTCATCAACATCAGCCAGTAAGGACATGCCCAATCAACACCACTGGGAAGTTTCACAATACAAGAATTCGTGATGAAAGCTGCGTTGTAACAGCCATAATAGGTCTTAGGGTCCTTACTTTAACACAGTCGTGATATCAATAAAGAGTTTCCAAAATTAAACTTCTCTCAGGTAGCTTATAATCATAGATGCCTGCAAATTCAGTGTGTAGGTGTATTATTCATCTGTATGTCATCACTGAAGCCCTGGAGGACAACCATGCAGAAAAACAAAAGCTTCAGAGTTTCAGTGTGATGACACACTGTTGCATCAATAAAAAGAAAGACTACTCACCTTAATGACAGCTATGAGCAAATTTGTTTGCTGTGCAATATTGTTTTCATTTAGTTTGAACCTCACATACGGTCGATGTCTGCATGTCAGTAGCGCAGGTTTATAGATGAGTATAATTTTGGTAAGATACACTCCTGAGAAATACAGACACCGAGGACTACAGGAAGCAAATTAACTTTTACAGTGCCAAACACACAGAATAAGAACATTTATGATTTGTAAAACACTGAGCACCCGAAAGCAACTTAACAACCAGTTTGTGCATGCATATCCACGCACATTTGACCCAGAGGCATTGAAAAAATACATATTCTGACATATTGTTTGATTATTTTGACAATGATTTTGGTTGCAGACAGACTCCACCCTCCTGTAAAACTGAGAGAGGAAGAGATGTGGAGGAACATCATCTGAGAATGTGTCAGTAAGGCCTGAGACTCACAATAATTCCTTTGTAATGAATCAAGCATGAGGAAAAACTGAAATGGAAACATGTTACACTGAAGAATTTTAATGAATTTTCAAACTACACAAGCCGCCAACAAAATTTTTACAGCTTTAGAAATGATGCATATCAAAAGATTTATTCCCTTGCCAGCATGTTCAACTAAATTCCCCATTAGTTTACAATTTGATACCAGAATGTGTCTCACCTTTATAGATCTAGATAACATAAGATAATATGAGTTGAATATAAAGAGTTGAGGCTAATGGCACACTTTATTCCACATGTTACAAAACCCAGTTTCTTAATTTTCTATTGCATTTTTCTTTTCTTTTATTTGTACCTTCTGTGTTGACAGAGAAGAAAATAAAAACAAGAAATTACAAATGTTTGTTGTGATACTTGTAGGGTTCAACTGTTGGTTCCTGGAAAAGAAAAAAAAATGCACTTATGCTATCTTCAGCAAAATCTTTATTCATGACGTGTAAGTGTTTGTTGAGCTTTACCTGCACACTGTGCTGTAAACCACACCTTCATCATCGTCATTATGGGAGTGAAACCGCTGCTCCCTGCACGTGACAAAGTCAGTTTGTACATGTGCCTCCACTGCAACAATCATTAATGTTTGAAAAATGGTTTACAATTGTAAAAACGTCTCACATGTTTGATTCTCTGTTGGTTTTGAAGTAAACAGAAGTATAGATGAGTTCTGTTGTTCTGCCTTCACACTGATTTGCCTCCCGTTGGTTATCGTAACAAATGAGCCAGTTGACGTAGTCTGTATTCTGGATACATAAAGAAATACCACAAGATGAATTAGTGCAGAACAATGTTCTCCTCTTACATTTATATCCTGAGCTACTGTGACCCCTTTTTCCTACACTCACACAACAAAAACATCCTATTTGATGCCAGTCATGGTATTTACCAGTTCATCGAGAATCACTGTAGGATGTGGGTTTGACTTGTTTTTCACCTACTTAACTCAGTTAGAGACAACCAGCCCAACTGTCATTTTCACTCATTTCATATTCACTAACAAACTAGAATACAATAAAAAAAAGCCAAAAATAGTCCTGATGGTGCCACCTGTATGTCCTCCTCACAGTCGGTCGTTGGTGCCCACGTCATTTTTTTGTTGAGCCTGAAACAGATGAACAAAACCTGTAAAATCAACATGCAAGACTCATTGCAAGATCAGTGTAAATACAACTTACCTTATGACAGCAGTGGTCACAATGAGAAACACAGCAACAATAGCAATGATGAGTATGTCTCTGGTAGCTGTTGCCCAATATACTGTGAAACAAAAGCATTGAGTTAGCTTTATGAGAGCATCAGAGTCAAATACTCCTTTGATGCCAATTTTAATATCCATAATCTTAGACTCAAGTGCTTTTTTAAAAATGTTTTTGGCCATTAGCTATGTTCTTCTTACCTTTCATCTTTAACGTCACAACAGAGGAGTTTTGACTTCCATGTGTGTTGGTGGCGCTGCATAAATACTGGCCACCATTACCAGGAAAGAAGAGAGGCTCATGGCCAACAGTCATAATATCATCATCATCATCATCATGTATTTTAAACCAAGTATAATTCTCCACTGGGGGGTTTGCATGGCTGCTGCAGATCAGGGTGACGTTGCTACCGGCGTCTACCTCTGGCGATGGTCTGATAGACACTGATGTGTTCTTTGGGCCATCTGAAACACAACTTGAGTTTTTAGTTGTCTAGAGGAAAATCTAACATTCAGACACTTAAATGCTTCATTGTTTCAAGGTTTAGTTCATCCAGAAAAACACCATACTGTGGATTTCATTTCAAGTATTAACTTTGATTCCAGTACTCACATTGAACATCGATATTTAAGACTCTTGAAGTTGTTCCTGTGTGTTTCTTTAGCGAGCAAGTGTAGTTTCCAGAGCTTGTAGAAGACATGTTTCTCAAATAAAGCACAGGTCCTTCATGTATGGGTTCTCCATTCTTAAACCAGGTGAAAGCAGATGAAACGTTGATGTCGTCACAGCTGTTTATGCAGGTCAGATTCACAGACTCGCCTTCCATCACTGTTTCATTTCCATGAGATTTTGTCACCAAAATATTTAAATCTGGAAGAGCAAAGAACAGCTTCAGTTTCAAACTTTGCAGATTGTGAATTATAGTTGATGTTTATAATAAAAAACAAAAACAAAACAAAACTTACCAACAACCTTTAATGTTGGGCCAGCTTTACCAGGCCTCCAGACCTTTTTATTGCTAGTAAAAAATCTGATGGTGTATAATCCTTTGTCATCATGGTTCACTTGCCGTATTTTTAAGGAGCAATTGTGATGTTTGTCACCGATATACTGAAATCTTGGGGTGGTATTGATGACCTTGCCGTCAAAAATAGAACCATGATTCTTTACACGACCCCACTGGACTCTCTTTATTCTCAGGTTGTCAGTGTGGTAAAATGAACATTGTATGACAGCAGACAAGCCTTTCACTGTGCAGATATGTTGCTGTTGATATTCCACTTTCAACATGTTGCAGAGAACGTCTGAAAGAGATAGATTCATGCATAACTTGTGTGATTTTATCTTTTAAATATTGCGTTAAATGAGAGTTAAGTGTTGTACTTACCAGGCAGAAACAGTAGCATTAGTGTCCATGTCAGGTTTTTGTGTTTAATGAGCATTTTGAAGTTCTTTCCAGTCAAATCATCAAGATTGTAATTGTTTTTAAAGTCTCTGTAGGAGAAAAAAGAAGCTCTACCTGCCACATTGACTGTTTTCTATTCAAAATGCAGAGTGAAGGAGTATTTTCTTTTATCTGTTTTTTTAATCTACAGTTAAGACAGCTTCCTGTGATGGAAAAAAAAAAAAAGGTTTTAGGTCCTAACAAGGTTCTCTGCCTCTAAAATCAGGTCACATACACCACAGTGCACCATGAGATGTATAAAACCAGTCTCTGTATGAGGAAACCTGCATGTGTCCTGTGCATATGCGTGACATGTTGCTTTGTTGTGGTCAAAGCCTAGTTATATCAGTTGTCTGTGACTTTTGATCAGACAGTGTACCAACCAAGTGGATTTTTTATGTTCATTTTTAATGTATTTGTCATTTTTATTTTTGATAACTGGTGGTAAAAAAATAATAAAGCATAAGAGGGCATAAGAGCATACATGAAGGACCTGTGCTTTATTTGAGAAACATGTCTTCTACAAAGAGGATAATGTACAGTGTCAGTATGTGTTGTTTAACCATTGACACAGAATAGAATACTTCAGATTTAGGACAATGACATTAAATATGAAAAGCTGATGCAATTATTGTGTCAAATCATTGACTGAATTTCAAAAAAGGATGGGAGCTTGTCCTTTTCATTCTGGCACTTCCCTCTGCAGGTTACACTGCAGGTTGTATCACATGCTATACATTTTTTTTCTGTAACATATATATGTGAGTTTTGTCTGAACACATGTTTAAATACTTTCAAGGCAACATTATTAATCCTAAAAATCTCTGTGAAATTTAATAATGGCTCAATTTTATTTTGTTGATACTAGTTACCTGCCTTATTCTGCCTTAATGAAATCCAGGGCAATGCACGAAGACTTATCAGAGCTTCAATTGTATTGTTCACAATTGTTTTTAGAAAAATAGGATTTTATGACAGAATTTGATGTCTATTTGTTCAACATTTTGTCTCAAACATTTAAAATAAACACGTTTCAAACAAAGTTGTCCAAAGGCACAAAAACGGCCGCACATGATTTCTCTGAGGTGTGTGAATCACCCACTCCAGGGCAGTTTTCGTTGACGAAATTGCGGGGATGATCACGGGGTCCCTATAAGTAGACTGTGGAAACGAGGACACAAGTAGTGCGCGCTGCCAACGAGGAGGACCAGTCGCTTAAGTTACGCAGGACCAAAGACTCAGTGCTCGATATGGAGATGCCTGCTAAACTCATGTTCCCCATCGTGGTGATATCCGTGCTGGTTGCTTGCAGTCCTACGGAGGCATGGTATAAGCAGGTGGCCGGTCCAAGCTACTATTCCGTGGGCAGGGCGTCCGGCTTGCTGTCCGGTATCCGGAGGTCACCGTACGTCAGGAGAGCCGAGCCAGACACGTCCAACAGCGTATTCTCTGAAATAACTCCTCAGAGTTTCATCCTGAAGACAATGGTTAGTGGTCATCGATTATATCAACGTATTTTGGGTTGGATAAGATTGCCATTACGCATTACGCACGGTGCCTGGTAACTTTGCGCTCAAGCGCAAATATAAACATTCAGAATCAGACTTTTAAAAACCTGAAAATGTAATAGTACTTTAAGTACAAAACATCTATCTTGAAAATAACACAGATTACTGGAAACAAGAAGAAAATTCACCCAATTCTCCTCGTACATTTTAAGACTTTAAACTTTTGGCAGCGTTTTTCATTGTCGAGACTTTTACTCAATTATGACTTTAATGAGCTCCAGCTTAAGAATTGGTGAACCCATGGTTAGTTTATCTCTTTTGCGAGCACGTTTATCAGTTTATCTTAATCTTAACACTAGATTTTACAGAGAAAACCATCTGAACAGCATTTTTTTCGTTCCAGGACTTCTGGTCAATAAAGCCTGAAAGTTTAAGTGTAGTTTTACATCAGAATACATTGTAAAGAAAGCTGGACTTTACCGCAGGATGCCTCCTGTCAGAGTAATTATATATAACTCCGGATTATTATTACTGATACATCAACGTATAATAAACCTTTTAATGTTGTCAGCGTTGACTACTTTATAGTAAGGGGGCGGGGGGGTTAAACACCGTCTAATGTAATGACATAATTTGTCTGTTTTTCTCCACACAGCCTGTTTGCATCAAAGACATCACACCAAACCTGCAGAGCTGTGAACTCTTCCAGGAAATCAAGGGTTCATTTAAGTGCAAAGCAGACGTCTTCCTCTCTGTGGACCCCTCAGACTGTGCAGGAGACTGAGCAGCAAAGCCGACAGCTGGGCTGGATGATGAAGCCTACTTACTTCCTGGAGGCTTGGCATTTAAAAACTGTACATTTATCACAGGTGTTGCACTAGACCGAAGTTATGCTACCTTTCATTTAACATTTCGCCAGATTATTTATTGATTTTCTGAGAAACTTGTCTTTTATGCAGTACAAGAAATGTATTAATGTACATATTTGAGTTTTCATTAATAAATGAATCATATTGCAATCCCTTGTTCAAATTATTGAATACAAAAACACACTGCAGTGCTTTTTCTTCAACACTGGAGATGACCAAATCACACGCTGCATTTTATTTTCTAGCTGTGGTGCCACCATCACATATAAAAGGGCAGATGGTATTTAGCACTGGAGACTTTTATAGGGATGTTAAACAAAGCAAGTTGGTAGGCTGGAGCATGTGCACAAAAAGGTGATATTTATTACCAAAAATATTAAACAGAAGCAAAAATGAACCACGGGAAATTCAACAAATACCTTGAGCTGAAACAAAGAACTAACAAATGAAATCTGCATCCTCACAGCAAGCTGCCACTTACTCTCTTCCCTACTCCATTCAATAAACTGGCCCTTTACCTTCTCAGTCTCACCTAACTGGAACATACCATCTACTCAGGTGACCACAGTGTGAGCTAGACTGATACCAAGCTTTCCAAACATATTGAACAACACTGATGTAGGATTTCGCTGTTACTGCTGGCAATCACAATTTCCTGTGGTCACACATGCACAGCCATGAGTGCACCAAATTATATAGAATGTCATTTACCACATAACAGTGTTATCCATTCTACCTCAACTTGACAGAGCCTAGTGACTCACTGTTTAGTGCAGCTAATAATGCACACCTGTTGTCACTATCACTGATTAAGCTGACAATCTGCCCTACCATCACAGCTCTCAAAAAGAAGCACAACAGGACTGAAGCCCTTCAACAAAACACAACATTGTGAAACAGAAACTACTTAAATTAAACCCAAATTCCATTATTTGTGTAATGTGACTGATAAATTAACAGAAACACAGGACTGAAATTAGTGATTTAACACAAAAACATAAGTAATGTTGGGAATCAGGGCTTAGTGAAAAGGGAGAAGAGCAACCTTTTTACACTAGCAAACATGAATTTGTCAAAGACAAATAACTTGCACAAACATTGTAATAATAAATGCAGTTATTGGTGATTTAGAGGCATTAAAATGTGCCAAAACATGACTTTATCAAGAGACACACTGACTAAAAATTGTTGCATTTCCCCAAGTTACAGTGATCCAAGGTTATAATTGCATGCTGTGCAAATGAGGGAGACAAACATATCCTGCATAGGTAACTGTTCTTTGAAGGGGAAGAAAACCTATAGTAATCAATAAACCACATTAAAAAGACCAGGCATGCAAATCCATAAATATTTTATTTAAAATGTTTTAAAATAAAATGGGAAGCACCAATAATATTATCTTTACCATATTAGCCACTTAAATAAGTTACTTTAAAATGAGGGCAACAACTGTAATAAAGTTAAAAATTTTTAGTGCTGAATTACCTAAAACACACTAAGAATTATCAGAGAACTTTTATAGCAGCTGGACAGCTGCTAGGTTCTCCTTGATAATCTGATCAATGACCATTTGGAAGACCACCTGTATGTTGGTGGTGTCTGTGGCAGTAGTGAAGTGGTGGAACACGGGATGGTCTGGTCTGCTGTTACATGCTGAAAACATGGCAGTGATGAAGTGGGCCGCAGCATCCACATCACCATCTGGACCTGGATATCGTTGAAGGTAGACAGAAAAAGATACATTCAGAGACATCTGTATGGTGCCAGTTCAACAGCAGTCCAAACTATATCGAGTCGGCCTCATTCATTAAATATGAATAAAATGACGCACTTGCTTCCGGAGATAATCTGTAAACAGGATTTCCTTCCCAAACCCCAATTACACACATGAGAACATTATACACTGACATTGAGAGATTGCTTCTCAGTTGTGCCTGAAATATGTATGACAATGATTCAGCCAGAGTCAATGATATACACATAAACGGAGTACTGTATGTGAATATTGTGGAAATCTCTGCCCAGGAGGAATTTTGATTACCCAGTGGACTGGAAGGATGCAGAGACCCATCCAGCAAAACAACAAAAAACATACATATTTAAACAATTCCTTGTGGATTTGAAGAAATCCAAGTTCGAAGTTAAGTGTCAACTCTTCAGTAGTAAGAGTTAGAGTATCCCACATCAGCAGTATATATTTTATGTCAGAGTTCTCAGTTTTGGGGTCAGGAAGTAACATTGTGGCAGTTGCTATGTACTGTAGAGAGAGTCAAGGGAGAGTTTCAAGACTGTCAGATTGATATTTGATGCATTTTTCCATTATAGATTAAATAGCTTGATATGTATGATCCTTGCTTTATTTCCTATTTGGAAGTCAGTCATTCACAAGAAAAAAAAACAAGAAATAATGCAAAAGTATGCTTTACTCAGATGAACCTGACATCATACAAACATACTTACACAAGTAAAATTTGATGTACAAAATGTCTCTCCAGCATACCTTCATAACTAGAAAGATAAAATCTCAAGTGTCTTCCAGAGTGAAGGATCTTTTCCCGGAAAAGGTCAGTTTTGTTCATGAACAGGATCTGTAGGAGAGGGATAGCATGAGAATAGAAAAAATAATAAATATAGCAGGGACAATATTCAAATAACCCTCCAGTTGATCAAATGCATCAAGTCCTCAACACTTTAGGAAACACACAAAACTCTGTATTTACAGTAAGTGCTTCATCTACCAGAGGCCAAACACAATTTTACCCTGAAATATTGTGTTTGAAAAACATTTTCTTACTACATCTGTATAAAAACTACAATGGCAGTCATCCTGGTCCAGAGCTAACACTGACAGCATCCTAACATCCTCTGAAAATTAAGATATTGTACATCTCTCTTCTCACAGGGCACATACAACATACAGCGAGTATGCTGCTCTGCAAGGAGCCATCAACTAGAACTGCACATCTCTAGAGCCAAAACACTTGATTCACTGCATATATATCACCATGGTTCAGTCTATATGCTATAAACATAGTCATTACCGACACCAAAGCACTGACAGGTCAGTATTAGCCTATTAAAAACATTATTCTAAAGTCTGCTAATGGCTTAATGATACCTTTAGCAGAGGTTTTACAGAAAGGGACACCCTGTAAAAATTATATATATATATATATATATATATATATATATATATATATATATATATGCTAATATATTTTGGTGCAGTCTGTCACCTAGTGCTGCTGACTTTTCCATTTTTGTAGATATTCGTGGCTGTAAAATAAACCTGCTCCTAAATGCTTTGAGTTAATCAAATAGAGATGTGAATGCTAGTGACCAAACAAGTGAGTCATTCATGCTCATATAAATAATCCCATAAATTTGATTGTGAAAGAAATCAAACAAATTCATCACAGTAGGTGGTGAACAGTGCTTCCAGCCAACACACTAAACAGAAATCCCATATTCTACATCTCAATTAGATGCAATTTGTATGCTAATTATGTATGTCAGACACAATCATAGCAAGACTGTGCCCTATCTGCCTAGCATGAATGCTTACCAAAAAGGCACTTTAGTCCCCCCCAAACACACACACATTACAATGAGTTTCAAACAAACATGGCAGACAGATGCCTTAAAAACAATACTATAAACTGATACTTTGTGTGTTCTACAATGTTAAGCACCTTTGCATACCATACCATACTTACCAGTGAGGTGCTCTTGAAGACTGTGTTGGTGCAGATCGATGTAAAAAGTTCAAGACTTTCCTGCAGCCGATTCTAATGACGCAAAATATGAGAGAAGCTGAGGATATACATTAATTTTGCACCAAATATTGCAGCTGCAAACCTCTGTGCAAATCTTCTTTATGTACTCACACATTGGAAATTATTTGTGCAAATATTTTTCATTTGTTCACAAAATGTCATGAACAGCTACAGATCTCCTTACAGATTCAAGAATTAATTTGTTCAGATAGTTTTTTTACACATTCAAACATTGGCATTCATTTGATCAAAATGTTTTACACATTCAGACATTTGAATGTATTCAAACAAAATGTTTCACACATTCAGATATGGTGATACACAGCTACAATACTTATGACCCTAATTGTATTCCATACTAATTCAGTGAAACACAATGTCTATTCTGCTAAGTCAGGAAAACATGGCATCACATTTGATTTATTGCATGTGGCTACAATCAATCTTTATCATAACATACCACTGAAGGGTCTTCTATTAGTGACATATCATAGCTGCTGAGGGCCACGACAAATAACACTGCCTGGATACAGTCGAAACAACTGAGCCACTTCCTCCTCTCACTCCGCTGGCCCCCGACATCGTACAACCTGTCAACACGCAGAACAAAAACCCATTTGTGCTTTACTCAACCAATGATCACAGACCATAAGTACAAGAAGAGAAGAAGATTATCTGTGCAAGCAATTAGCTTAAATCACTAATCAATCTAAAGTATAATGAAATGGTGTTCTTTCTCTGCTGGGCTCAAGTATACTAAACTCCAGAGATTTGTCACAATTATTAAGTTGTAAAAAAGTAGAAAGGAATAATGTAATATAATTGATTTAAGTACAAATATTCTTTGTGAGTTGACAATTTAAAATATATTCCCTCACAAATAGCTTTATTGATACTGTCTGTTGCCGTCTTACTCACAAGAAATATGGCAATATCACTGATATTAGGGAATAGCATTACATTGGCACATTCAAACCTGTTATAAAACGTGACAAATATTGGGGCAACCTATTTCAAATTATGATTGGACACTTGGGCTTCACTAAGCCAAGGGTCTCTGTGACACAGGTAATGAGTTCCCATTTGGGCCAGACAGTCCCCAGGTGCAAGATTGCAGTACTCATGTCAGAGGTAATGAAGCATTT
Source organism: Thunnus albacares (assembly GCF_914725855.1). Lineage (NCBI taxonomy): Eukaryota > Metazoa > Chordata > Actinopteri > Scombriformes > Scombridae > Thunnus > Thunnus albacares. Next base: position 16,550,401 of record NC_058122.1, read on the forward strand.
ATCCTCTGGGTCAAGAGTCAGCTGTAACAAGCTGGGGGACAATAAGCCTTAACAGTGGCATTTGACAGCAGTAGTTTCTGTGGCGCAGAACAAAAGATTAACACTTATGAACCCCCAGAGGGATTTTATATGCTCAAGGCCAGATTATCTTAACAATAATCATAGAAACTTTACACATAAGCAGACAGAGAATGTTAACTAATGCATCAAACATCGCAACAGGATGCAGAGTTATTATTTACATGGTCTTCAATGTTACAGAAGTTTAGCTGATTTATCGTTGTCTGTGGCATGTGCATGGAAATCTTGCTTGAATACCTTGAACCGCTTGAGACTCATTGTAGTTTTCAACACAAACTTTCTGGATGAAAAGTAAAGAGGACTTGGCACCAGTGCAGTAACCAAAAGCAACATGCTATCTTTATACCTTGGCTGATTACGATGAATCAAATATTTCTGCACAGTTTCCTTTGTGTTGCCTTCATGTGCTTTGAACGTTACATTAGGCATTGAAATTTGATAGTGGAAGACGATAATTCGTCATGATCACACTGAGGCAAACACATCAGAGCTGCAGAGATGCAAACAAAAACATTCATAAAATTGCTCCAAAGCTGTCAAACCTAACATTTTGCAAGCTTCAGCATGTGGTTGCAATTCTAGCCTTTAAGAAGCTACAGTATATACAATATTTATAAAGTTGTGGTCTGTATTGATCCTGTTCCTTGTGACGACCTGCAGACTGAATGCTGTCATAGCATAGTGACAGGGCACAGGGAGCATTGTGAATAGTTGCGTACTCTGAAAAACAAAAGTTCAAAGTGGAAAAGGGGGGGTTGGGGTTTCAGATCATTACTATGCTTCCTTCGCGTTTGTGTTATTATTCCTGGAATAACCAGGCAGAGTGAAGCCATCAATATTTCATGTCTGAGTCATAGCGTCCAGGCAGTGAGTTCAGCTTTTGTCAGGAACCCTTCAAGAGTTAGAGATGAGGCCAAGTCTCCAGAGCCTCACTAAGCCTCACTGTGCTGCTTACAGATGCCAACATGTTAAAGTGTATTCAACAAGTCCATGAACAGGAAAAGTGGTGACAAATGAATCTTTCAAGGACCATACATCTTGATTTGCTTGTTTGACCCAGTGATTGCAACTATACTGATAATAATAACATACTGATATTATTGTCGCCCATTTTTTAAAATAACTTGTCTATTTATTATTGACTAAGTCCATACAATCCCTGTAACCATCAGTTTCCTTCATGAAAATCAACTTACAGAGATCTGAAATGTCTTTAAGGTAGATAATCAATCACAGCCAACATTTAATCAGATGTACTTTCTTGTTAAGTTACATATTGTGTGCTACAAGCTGAGTCGTCAATCTCTATATATTTTTATGTATTTGATTTATTTTTATATTTGAATTAGTCCATTTAGTTATTGTTATTATGCTTTTGCCTTTAATTGGATTTGTTTCTTTTACCCACCTCAGTGTTTATGTATTGTGTGATTTATGTTCAGTAGCTACTGTAAAACTGTAATTTTGCTTTGGGATCAATAAAGTACTCTATTTACAAAAAATCTTAGCAAAAAAAATGCAAATCAACAATCATACAAATAAAGCTCAGACATTACACTCTACAGCCATTGTATTCTCATGCCAAGCTAATCACCAACTCATCCAAACATCACCACCAGGTTCATGGCATGGTTGTGCATATACTAGTAGAACATGTGATAGCAGCAATTTATAACTCATCATCAAAACACTGTTCTTCAGTTCCACTCAAAAAAAAACATACAAAGTATCTTTCTGCTGGCAACACATCTCAAGCACAAGGGTGCTAAGACAACCAACAACTATTTATTGTGAGTGCATAAAATCTACATGTTCATACATGGTAAAAGATCCTGAGTGTTGTGTGTAACTGCATACTTGTGTTTAACTGCATGCATGTGGTTTTGGTATCTAGGTATATTTGTTCATGTTGTAGTGTGTGTGTAAGCAGTGATATCTATATCCCCCTGGTCACACTCAATTATGCTTTCAGCTTTAATATATAGTTCATAATCAATGTTTCTTCATTAGAATTGGTGTTTCAAGGGAATATGACTAACGCTTGTTTATGTAAAGGTATAAGATGCAAAGACTTCAATTGTCACTTGAGAGTAAAAGATGGTGAAATATTATTTTAATATTAAGCAAGCATATTCAGTGAGGTAATTGCCCCTCTAACAATAAATGTAAAATATGATGCTCATTTTTCCATAATGTTGGCATCGCTGTGCAGGTTAGAGTTATCTGTGTGCAGCATTATATTATGTTTAAGCCAGTAGTGAATTTGAACACGTTTTAAGTGTCTTACCGAAAGATCATGTCATTAACTTGAAACTGTGTCTCAATGATTCCGCAGGTCCTCACTCTCACTCTCAGAACATCTGCCTCAGTGGGGACGTAGCTGGGAGCGATGATTCGACTCATATTCTCAAAGAAACTGGAGAGAGAAGGAGACCAAGAAACATCACTAACTGATAAGAATGTCAGCTTGTGGACAGACACAAGTCTTGCTGCTTTTGTCAGATTTTATTTGGGTTACAGAAATCAATTCAAGTTCTCATCAACTTCAGGCCAAGACAGTGGTGTTTACTAAACTACACGTTATGGCATGCTTTCAATAATATGATCTTTTTAATGGCAATGATAGTTCTTGTTTCATTCAGGCCATTAACGAACATACACACTCAGATGCCAGTTTATAATTAAGAATGCATTCAAATCCGACAACAAAGCAATAAATCTTCTTCATAAATGGAGGCTGCAGTTTGTCCTGCTATTGTATTATACTATGTTGTGTGTCTAATATTTAATCTACCCTCACTGATATGAATCCCATCACAATGAACCACATTTTTGTGACAACTTGCAATATAAGCTGCACAGAGAAAATGTAGAACTATCAAGTTGTTGTAGTTCTACAGTAGTTGTTGAGTGGAGAAAGTGGACTGTCAACAGCACACTACATGACCTGGCACACTCAGAACCTTATTATGAAAATTACTACTAGAGCTACACCAGATGACACAAGCAGAGTGAACATTTTTTTTCATGTAGCAGACCTGGCTGCAGGTCCGTGACATGTGAGCCATGTTGTTGTGCAAGTACACAATCTTTTAAACAATGGTATCATGTTGTGAGTAAATGTGTAAGTAAAATGTTTGTCAGTTCAGATATTCCATAAATAATGTAATGTAAAGATGGGTTGATCACATCACAAAGCCTTTCTAAGTTCTACCTTCAGCAGTGAAGTAAAGTTATTAAAGCAACTGTTGATTTGGGGGGATCTAAAAAGAAGAAACAGGTTGCATCAATAGTTACTTCCTGAAACTGTAAATTTCTTTTCAGCAATATTAACAGTTCATTTCATGCCAAATGTAATGTCTGAGAGGTCATTTTACACACTGGGATGCCTTCAGGTCTTGGGCAAGTCAAGTGTGTCACGACACAGTCTAATCCAATATTTCTGGAAGGATAAATCAATGCGGGGTCCAGCAGAATGAGAACATCGAAAGAGAGCTTGTTGAGTTTCATGTCATCCTCCAGCTCCCAACCTTATTGAGTTCCGATAATTAAGCTGTCACATCTTCATCTTTCTCAGTCGGGCCAGCTGGAGTACATTTGAACTTGGCAGACGTCCTCCATGTTGCTTTTGAGATAAGGGCTTCTACGCAATCTGTGTATTTTGAGTACAGTAAATTCAGAGATCAAAAGTACTGAAAAGATTCCTCATTCACCTTCATTTTACAGAGGATATGAAAACCCCAACACTGGTCAGAGAGTGTAATGTTGTGTTCAATTTTGTGTTGTTTGTAATTGATGTTCAAGCAATTCAGGCAGTGACTAAGTACCGAAGGCATCTTAATGTGAGCTATGCAAGTGAGTCATACAATCAATCCAATTAGCAGTAGATGCCAGCTTTAAGAGAGGTCTGACAGTTAACATTTTTAAACCAAGGTAAGGCAACTAAGTGACAAACAGAGCACATAGTTGCTACCTTAACTGTGAATGCAATGTCTACAGCAAGTGTTATTTTGTGATTTTTCTCTCAATCTGTTCTTCAGTTTGTTGAAAAGTCACATTTTCCTCATTTCCTCTACTTTCTAGGCAAACTTTACAATTTCTACTCCCTTATTTTCTACATTTCCCAGACTGCCAGTCATAAAAAAAAGCCAATGGACCGTGCCTGAAAATGTTGCACAGCTTTCTATTTCAGAACAATTGCGAGCAAAACCTCTCCATCATTTTGATTGTGTGCTGCTATATAAACATTACTGAGTGATGCAAACGTCATCTACTACAATGGTTTTTTCCCTGTATAGTTTTTTTTCCAATTTGAGTGCAAAATAAATGTAAATAAGTCTTGCTTTATTGAATGTGGGAATCTTAATTGAAATTCATTTTGGATAGAATGTTTTGATGTCTCAACACGATCTAACATTGGGCTTCATTTTGCAAGCTGTGTACAGAGATGAATAAAATATTCACAACAAAGACAACAAAATGGGACAAGAGACGTCCCCAGTGGCTGTTTCAAGCTATGTAATTTTTTCAGACTCCAAATTGAAGTTGGCATTAAACTAGGAGTGCAAAACAATATTGCCATTTAGTAAAATGTATTCCACACTTCAGTTAATAATACACACTTCAGCTGATGATGCAACTCACACTCAACAAATGATCTATACAGAGTAATGAATTAGGATCTCATGACACTGTACAGGCAGACTCTTTTGATGAAGGATTGAAAGGGCAAAATCGCATAGCCGAAGGATAGCAATCGGGGAAAAAACAGTACTGCCCACATAAATACTGTATGAAATGTCCCACACAAGGACGGGAGGGGGTTGACAAACACTGGCTAATTTGAAGTGATATTTATTGGATAAAATACAGCTAAATTAAAAGCATAACGCTCCACCATAACTACAGCTTCACATGTGTGATGCTGTTTGACTTCTTACTCAAAGAAAACAAACTCTTTAATCATGTCTGTTTCATCTGCTCCATCCACTCATTCCAATTTTCCTGGATGTCTGCAAACAGTGCTTTTTAATTTGGTCCCAATTAAGCCTCCTGTTCCACAAATGTCACAGGAATAATTTCCTGAAGAGGAGTTATTCTCAGCACTTGTTTTACTGTCGCTCTGTATTGACAAGATGTGACGACATACTCCTTAGTGAGCAATTTCCCTTGACATTTCCATCATCAGACGTAATTGGGTGGTGTTGTGCAACATAGATCACTTAAGGTCATTTTACTCACTAGAGTGCAGAGTCATTCAGCTCAAACTCGTAACCTCTGGCTGCAGCTGCTCGCAATCCTTGGTCCGCCCAAAGTGCACAGAAAGCGTGAGCCACAAAAGGAAGCAGCTCCTGGTCGTCCCCCAGACACTGGCTGCAGGACAGGATGGAGCGGGCATGCATCTAAGCAGGACAATATATTGTTAGCATGAGGTCACTCATATTATTTACAAGAACCTGTAAGTAAATGATAGGGAGACAAATGTGTGATTTAGGCCTATACTTTAGATAAAATTCACCTCTCCTCATATTAAAACTATGCATTAAAGATTGTGCTGCCTGCAAGTAGTAATGGATCAACATGTCTCCCCTATCAACATTACAACTGATGATGATCATTAGTTTCTACCAATAATCTCTACTGAGAGATTGTAAATGCTTGCTGAATTGCAGAGTATACCAGATAAAGACTGACATCTAGTGTGATAAAGAGGGGCTGCAATAAAAAAAATGTGGACAACAAAGACAAAACTGAGCAGCTGATTTGATGGAACACTTTATCTAAAACTATGTTTCCATAGAAATCTGTACAAGCTCTCCTCACCTTGTTCTTCTTGTTAGCAAGGTTTATCCTCAGCATCCCCATTCCTCGAAGAACAAACTTCATAGAGGTCAGGACGTTGTCTAGTATTGCGGGCTGCGAAGAAAAGTCAACATTTGCAAGCCGAATTGCTTTTGGCTCAGATGACTAAAATATTTTAGGGTAAAAAATAAATTATAACACTCAATTTGCATCACAACTGCCCAGTATTGCACCTTGAAACTGATGAGCTCTTGTTTGGAGAAGCCGTGACTGTGGATTATCTTTATCTGTTTGATCAGGGTGCTCTTTCCACTCTCTGCAACTCCTGCCACACAATCCGGAGAAATTCTTAAAATAAACGATAAGTCAATGGTACATGATAAACCAATGCCTTTAACTTACCAAGCATGAGGATTTTCACCACATTCATCTCAGTCCTGGCATGTTCACAAAGGTCTTGTTCTATTTTAGAGCTCTGCAGTTTAGCCTTTTTACCCTCCTCTGTGATATCCTGGTGGAGGCACATTCCCATGCAGACCTAAGGCAGAATGCACAGTTTTCACATGCAACCTGAATGCAACTTTGGGCCTATAAAACATTAACTGTAATAATAACTTAAGGATAATTTTCTATAACCTATGGGAAAGTATACTATTTCATGTATTATTTGAGTTATTTAAAATACAAAAAAAATGACAAGGAAAACATTTGCAGATGAACATTAAAAAATGAACACATTCCCTTAAGCATTAAGAAAATATTTTTGGTACTCAAAAATAATGTAATCTAGTTGTCTGATAGCCATTTTTATATTCTATCTATCTGAAGCAGGCTACTGTAGACAATATGGTCTGTATTTATCTCCCATGAAGATAAGCCAATTGATAAATGTAAATACTTAGGAAAAATGTCCATCACGTTTTAAAATTACAACAGTCCCAACACCAGTTTCAAATATGAAAAAGCAGCAAATCATCAGATCCGAGAAACCATACCAGTTGAATTTGATTTTTTTTTCTTTTTACTATGACTTAAATAATTATTCTTTTAATCAAATAAGACCATATGACGACAAAAGGTTGCATTTTTTTTTTATCAAAACTGCGGCAAAAAAATCCAAATGAGCATGAACCTCTCACACAACCCTGCCAAGATTTCATCTTTTTGTTTTTTTTGTTTTTTTTTGAGGAGATTAAAAATTCAACAGCTGAACGAACGTATACCTGCAGTGGGGCTGGCAGTACATTTAGACAACAAAACATCACTTTGCTTTTGCTCTGCACGCCGCTGTATCGTTTGACTCACAGTCCAAACCGCAAACAAGTCCGAGGAAGAATTTTAGCAAGACAGGGAAGAGCTACTTAGGCTAATTAGGGGCACGTGCGCACGGCCTTACTTGTCTTTAAAACTCAGAGCTACTTTGAAGCTGGTTTTTTGATGGACTCAAAAAGGCTTTCACTTCAAAATAGGCTTTCATGTTCACTTAATACGTCTATCAAGATATAGAAAAACTTAAACTCATTAATAATAATGAATATTATTATTCATTAAAATAAAATTACATAATTGCAAAACCGTAGCCTTTATGGTGGAGGATTGATTGGGGGAACTGGCTTATCTGGTTACACAGTGCATGAGTTGCAATTTTTTTTTTTTTTTACTATACCTTTATAGTGTCAGCATGTGGCCTCAGATGGGTGTATCTCTCCATGAATTACTAATGATTTGTTGAATCAACTATAGTTGCCAACATGAGCATCAGTCTCTCTGATACTTACAAATTAACTGTAATTCATTTAACATTAAACAGGATTTACTTTGCCATCATAAATGACATAAGGTCACAAAGCCTTTCCACAGCAGAAAAGCTTACAGAACTTTGCTGGGCACCTTTTCACTCCTAAAATAATCCAATCTTAATGGCCTGACATTTAACGAACTCTATGCGTGACTCATTCATATGTTGCAAAATTAAGATCATCTTTCCTGATCAAAGGTCATTTTCTGTGTCCAAAACATGACTTTACCCTTTCATCATGTGAATAATGCACAGCCTGCCAATTACTGAAGAAATAAATTATGACATGACAATTCTGACATTTTCTGTTTTAGTGAAAAGAAGATCAGAAACAGTTTTTTTCAGATTAAATTGTTATTATTGTCAGCAATAATATACTGTAGTCCAATTCATTTCTACAGTATTTGTCAACTGGGAGTTGTCAATAACATACATAGATTATAGCCTACACTGAATACATTCCAACTCGACATACAGACATATTAATATGCTTTTTAAACAATATGAAACCATCTATACAGTAGTTAATGGAGAGGAGGTGAGTAAAATATACATCTACAAAAAATATATTATTATTTAATCCCATTTGATATTGAGACAGAGGTTAAATTGTTCAGTGCTCAAAAGTGACAGTAAGAGGTCTAGTTCGTGATCAAGTCAACAACACTGAGCGTATGTCATAGATCTCTAGTTATTCTATGAAAACAAAATGTTAAAAGCAGTCTGTTAAAACTCTGTACTGTTTTCTACTTTAGGATAAATCTAAGGAGTGCTGGTTGATGCACTCAAAAGGCCAGGTGTGCAGGTCTTGACAGTGTGCATTTTGGATTTAAAAACCTGCTCTACCAGTAAAACAGAACAGTTTAGAGCAGTCAGTGCAGTCTGGAGCAGGTTCTGGTATGAGGTCTCATGGCAGTCCATCAAATTTTCAACACCTTCTCACTTCCAAACAACCCAAGTTGGACGCAGAGAAGCAGGAGGGAAATGTTCTCCTCCATTTCTCTAGTGGTTTCCTCCAGAGAACCTGCAATCACTTCGTAATACATACATACATACATACAGTACATACACAGTATAACATAGACAGATTGTATGTTAGGCAGAAAACAGCAACAGCTCCATGGACATGACTAATCAAGTCACTTCCTTGTTATAGTTCAATGCCTCAGCCAACATTTCAGGTCCCTACACTTACCCTTTATGGGCCCAAATCTCATGATAAAATACATCAACATTATGTTCTAAAGGCAAAAAAATAGATGTACTTGAAGAATTAAAAAAATATTCAAGAACATAAAACAGACAGACAGTGTGATATCTTCTATGTTTCAGCCTTCCTCTATTGTTCTGTCTGCTATAGACGGGACAAATAGTTAGATGTGTGATTTGACATAAACAAGTAGTTGCATATGCAGGACATATTAATACACAGGATGATTCCCCCACACACATACTGCATACCTGATGATCCCACAGCAGATTATGCCATCCTGGTTAAAAACAGGCTGCTGTAGGGACTGCTGTAATTAGCCAAGATCATGTGCGGAGGGTGTCGTAACACTTATAAAAGGGCAGATTTTACTGTACATGAGATTAGATGAATTGAGCTTGTCAGTGTAATGTTGACACTTAATTGATGGTGCTTATTTTGGGGCCTTCCTACAACACAGCTTGGGCTCTTTCTTTAGTCTTTTCCTCCTCTTGTCGCTTCATGGCCTGGATCACAGCAATCTCTTTGGCCTCTTTCTTCTGGTTCCTTGCTTCAAATAGCAGCCTGGATCAAATGAAGGAAAGATATTACTAAGACTTTACTAATACATTACTCATTCCAGCAGTGAGTCAACATGTCCCATTTTTTACCTTAAAAATACTGTGAAGCCCAGTGGATATAAATTATATATTTTTTTGATTATTCTTAGAGCTGACAAGTTTTTGTTTTGTTTTGTTTTGTTTTGTTTTACCTGTTTTTGATTATCCTCTGCACAATGGCATCTGTAGTGAGGCTGTTCCCACTGTCAACAGTACGCAGGATTCCTTTCCTCCTCGGCTCCTGAATAAGAAGAAAACATTTTATTGATCACCAGTGAAGATTATTTCATAAAAGTGTTTTCTCAAAATAGTTGCACGTGACAATGTTTAGAGTCTCACAGCGTAAGGGTCAGATCCATCCTTGTCAGGGTATATTTCTGTCTTTCCATGACATACAAGATCCACCTAGATAAAAAAAAAGCCATGTGTAAGTTGATTTATTCATTTTTTTTATTACCTAGAGGTGAGAGGTGATTGTATTGTATCATATATACCTTGAAATGATCCAGCAAATCTTTTGTGACAGCAAAGGGTGCACCGATCACCACTTCCGAAACATACTGTAAAAAAAACAAAACAGTATAGATATAGATATAGAAGAAATACATGCAATGCTTTGTATTGATGGAGAGTCAGAAGAAGAACACACTCGACAAGCCAGGACACTGAGCGTTCTCTCATGGACATTCATGATGGGGTAGTTTTTCCCTTTATAACGATTCACCTCCTGAAAAATATGAAAGTAGAAACGTAGAGAAAATGTCAGGGCTTGACTTTGGAAGACAATAACTGTCTCACAGAGATGAAAGACAAAGAGCAGAATGAGACTCACCTGATCAAAGTGCAACCCCACTATAATGTATGGCTTTTCCGCGAGCTTATGCACTGCTTCCAGGAAGTCCACATGGCCAATGTCTGACAGGAGACTAGTCAAGGGTGATTTCACAGCAGCAATTCACAAAATCATTAATTATTCACACCATTCTAACAGAGACTATCACTTGTTAAATGCCCTGTTCTCACTTTATTAAATTGCACATGCATTTGGATTAAAAAGCAAAAATATGTTTTAAAAAATCCAAATTATTTTCTAGTGTGGATGTTAAAAGATACGGAAGAGGTCAAAGGCTCCTGCCACATAGATGATGGTGTCTCCAGGTTGAGGCTCCTGGCCTGAGGCAAACTGGATGATCTTTTGTGAAGTCTGCAGGAACTGAGACACCCCCGTCCAGGGACTGTGGCCCTTCTGACCATGTGACCCCCATAATCCAGAAACAGGCACAGTGAGTACAAGTGACATTGAAACAATAAGCAAAATGTACATCAGTATAGATAATATAATCACTGCAGTACGCTTATCAGATAAGCCCAGGATTAACACTTGTGCTGCATGAGCACCACCAAGTGGTTTGAGGAGTAACGTCATCCTTTGGTTGCAGGCGAACTCAAAGCTGGCCCACAAATCTCCAGCACATTTATTCAACTCTTGCCAAATTCACAGCGTTATTCTTCCAGTCTAAGGCAGTCAAATGTGAAGAGACCATCTACTGCTTTCACACTATTTAGGCAAAGCATGTTGACTGTGAATTACTTTTCGAATACCGGAACAGAAGTGGCATTCAGCGTTTACTGGCAAGGCCTGTAACTTGATTATAAAGTGGGAACACAGTAAAGGCCTTTGTTTAATAATGGTTGACATCTGGCCCACAAGGCAACTTTGGATACTTGAATGACAAAAAAGTGAAGGCAGAGGAAACAGCTGGTTTTAAACTGATGCCACTGAAGACTTTAGTTCTCTAAGGATTTAATGTTAACTATATTATGATGATCAAATAAGCTGGAAATATGTTTGGTACCTACCTTTCCAAAGTTGTCTGTGTGCTGCTGGTAGTCTGAACTATCCTAAAGAGAAGATAGGAGCAAATTAGGGCTGTACTTTGCAATGAAAGCATATAAAGAGAATACGGCTGTACTCACAATGTTGCTGTGGTGTGCTTTGGTCATCAGCAACATTCTGCCAACCAGGTCTGTGGTTGAAACTCCCTGGGTTCTCTTACACTCCCTGTAAAAAACATGCTACACAATGTAACAACCTAAGAAAGACACATTCTCTGCCCTAACTGTTATTATCATCTTCTCCAGAAAGCTCACCTGTAGCGTCCTGACTTCTTCACCTCTTCATATGTGTCCTTCCCGTCCACCGTAAGTGTTATATCATCTGAAACGATAGCATACAATTTATAATCAGTTCAGCTTTGCCATAACCACTTGTAACAGATCTTATATGCTGTAGTGATGGATACCTCCGTGCACACAGAAGTCACAGTTGTACTTGTCGAGGGTCTCGAGGGTGGTGACGTAAGGCGCTCCTTCTACGACTTCATCCACCCACTTTATGGCACGTACCATCTTGTACCTTTCTTCCTGAGTGAAGACTGGCGGACCCTTGTGCTTTGCGATTTCACCTTGAAAATAAATAAATATGCTCGAACAATACCGCAGACTGAGATTAACAGAAGAGAGAGAGACAGAGTTCTCCATTTGCATTACATTCTGATTAGCAGCTTTATTGCATTCTGATTAGCAGCTTTATCGCTTTCGTCATTGAGATATTTTATTATCACCTCAGCAGAGGGAAAGCTTGCTGATATCTATGTTGGCCCTGACTGTGAAGTCATTCTGCGTTATCACTATGTCAGAATGCCCCAGTGTGTCAAAGGAGGGTGAGGTACAATCGCTGAGTTGCTGCACTACTGTCACAGCAACACCTCCTAAGTGTATAGGACACAGCTGGTGCCTGGTAATGATGGGGCTGAAGAAAATAAACAGATGCCTCCCCACACCTACCAGGTACAGGCTGGATCAGGTAGGGGAAAGAAGGGAAGAATGTCAGAAGTGGGGATGAAAGAAGTCAGCTGCAGATGAGCATTAGTTTTTAAGTTAACAGGGAAAGACTGGCTATAACAGACAGCTTTTTTTCATGTGAAGATGCATTTGGAAGGGACAGTGTTTGTGCCATGACAGTCACTAGTTTTTGGTCTTACTGTCTGTATGTACTCCAACGATGAGGTAATCTCCCATGGCCTTGGCCTGTCGCAGCTGGTTAGAATGACCATAATGGACCATGTCATAGCTAAGAGAAGAAGAAAAAATGAAGAATAAATTATGAATATTCGCAAAAGTTGCATTATCAGTAAAGTGCAGTAGCTGCCTGAAGGGATTGCTTCCAAGAACACAACACTGTAAAAAAAGAACATGTCAACTGGTCATTTCTTGAATTAAAAAAAGGTTTCTGTTTAGCAGTTTCCAATTTATCCATTTATTGTATCAAAATTTAAACACAACTTTTGTCCAATACACCATGCTTTTTAAAAAGTTAAAAATGGCAGCCACTCCATAACACTCGGATGTCTGAGTGTTCTTGAACGCACCAACAAGGCAGACAGTTTTTTGCAACTTGCAGTATCTTCATCCCCAAAATGATTAAAACACTCAGTGAAATAAGTGGAAAGCAATAACTAACTAGGAAGTAGATCAATATATTTTTAGTTAATGGACTGAAATGTGCAAAACTTTAGCCTTTAATATCCACAGTGGTCTTGTTATTATCCATCCACCCCACAATGTAATCCACATGCATAATATGATCTGCTAAATATCTGATCAAAGACTCAACATAAAAGAGTCAACTGCACAGTGTCTTTTCTCTCCATCCTCCCTCTTCCCAGGCTATCATACCATCTGTAGATAATTAGATTATCACGGATTGGAGCCTGAGATTCTAACATGGTAATCTAGGATAGTAATAGAGAACAGATGGACATTAGCTTTCCATCACTATTACTTCAGCTGACATTAACCTGATCATTTTTCTTTCTGCTCCACTTTGAACGTGATATTTATGTAAAAAAAGGAGCTGAATAGGCTCAGACTGGCAGGCTTTAGTAGCAGGTAAAGACACAGTGAGTTTGAGTTTATGAGGATCTGATCACAGAGTAACTGCACACATTCACAAAGTGAATCAAGCTAATAGAATCATCAGCAGTCTTTTGTCAGTAATTATAGTTTTTTTCTCAGTTGTTTATACATGAACACTGGTACTTGAGACACAATGACCACAATCTGTAATTCATGTACCAACCCCTGAAACCAATTTTGCTAAAATACAAGCACATTTCCTGCTTTACGTTCAGATTGCAGTTCAAAACCACACTTTTTTTCAAAACACTGCAATTCTCTACATTTGGCACAATCTTCATGAAAAAAATTCCTTGTGCTCACATGGAACACACTGCCATTCGAAATGCTAAACTTAAATTTCCTACTATCCACTCTGACTCCTCGCATGGGCCTGGCATGTTGCATCATTGTTCAATTAGCAATGAGAGCTTTAACAATAAAAGGGCCACAAGTGAGTTCTTCTGTTTTTGAGCAATGGATGCAAACATAGCAAGACTGAGGAGTGAGAGTAAGAGGACGAGGAGGAGGACGAGGAAGAGCAAGACGAAGGAGAGCCATAATCTCTGATAAGATTCAGGCCACTTTGGTTGACCATGTGGTCAACCATGGTCTAACAATGAGTGAGGCTGGGCAGAGAGTACAACCAAACTTGAGCAGGTTGACAGTAGCCTCAATTGTCCGGACTTTCTGAAATGAGAATAGGTAAGAAATCTAATCTAAAGCAAATACAGAGTAAAATCACAGAAAACAATGACATTTTCCAAAAAACTGCACCGAAACCAGATGAGGACGAAACAGATCTACAGGCTGCCTTTTGAAAGGAACACAGAAAGAGTCGAAGAATTGCGCTATGACTATGTGCAATGACATATTACAGTATTGTAATCCCAGTGTTTTGCACTTCACAATATTGACTGCTCTAGGTCTTTCTGATATTGACATGTTGCCTGTTTCAGAGAGTTCTTGATCTAGATGCAGCTGCAGTGGAGCTTGAATTGATCTTCACAGATGAGGTTGGTTTCAACCTTGCGAAAAGACGAGGAAGGGGAAGGAATGTCATCGGCCAGCGTGCCACTGTCGAAGTCCCTTGCCAGCGAGGAGGGAACATCACTACGTGCACAGCCATTAACCACCACAGCGTCATCCATCACTGTGCCACCCTTGGCCCCTACAACACAGCCCGTCTCATCACATTCCTGGACACGCCGCACAACATTCTCATTCCACCAGACCAGATGGCCCAGAGCAGCCCAGGTATGTTGTCATCTGGGACAATGTAAGTTTCCAGTGGGCTGCTCTGGTCCACAGCTGGCTCATTGACCCCCCCACACTTTTCAATTGTTTATCTTCCATCATATTCTCCATTTCTCAAACTGATTTAGGAGTTTTTTTCTGATGGAGACGGAAAGTGTATGACCGCAATCCCCATACCTCTTGGAAAATTACAATAAGCACAACATAATGATGTAACGCTAGAATGAAAATTTATTAAAATTTACATCTCTGTCCTCTTCAGTACGCTATATCGCATGTCAGCGCTCTCAGAGGTAAGGTGTGGAACAACACTATGAATAGCACCCTGAAAAATCAATAAGAAAACAGATGAGCACTGTCTGACCCATGAACACACCACAACAGTAACAGAATCCCATGTTGTTTTCAGCTACAGGCTACGTTAATGAGAGACAGCATCTGCGCCTTGCTGCGGTGTCACTATACACAGTCTGACTGAAAACAGCCTGGACTGCACTTGAGTGTACTGAAATAACTTATTTTAAATAAACTACTATTAGATTACAGGAATTACCTGTGATTCTGTCACTTCAACAAAATGCACAAGTATGTAGCACAAAAAAAGGTTGTTGTTGTTGGTGAGGAAACTAATCAGAAACCAATAGTTTTTCTGTGTCTTGCACTGTTGAAATGGGATCCACGTGTGCAGGCTCTGAGGCGACAGTGCAGGGCCAGAAGCATGCAAAGAAGGAGGGGGGGGGGGGTGCATTTGTAGGTGAATGAATGGAGAAGAAAACTCTGAGACCCAGACAGTTACATAAGAACAGGAGGCTGCTTTGGGGTATTTGCCCTTAGATGGACAGGAACACTAGCTAGGTGCTCAACATGTGATTGTATTCCTGTTTTATTTTTTAGCAGGGATGGATCATGACAGTATCACTGTGGGATGATGAAATATTAATTAGCGTAGCCTGCTAGCGGACACCCAAACGGCACCTAAGCTTCTCAAGAGCAACACCAGACAGACATCTGTATACACAGTGATAACAGGAGTTATTTGAATTAAAATACCTTGAAAACAACAAAAATAGTATTTTTACTTAATACTTCATGGTTAATTCTCAGGATACCAATTGGTCTCAGATAAGCCTGGAATAGACTTCACTGCAACTTTATAGTCTTGTGTATGTACACACAACATAAGCAGATACACCGTGGAAGTGGACTTTACACTCCTCCTTGATGATGCTTCTCTGACAACTGATCTTTAACCCCTATCACTTCTTTTCAGGATGACAAATAAGAACAGAAAGCCCCTTTGTGCAGGGAAGAAGGGGCAGGGTCACAGATGTCTCAACAGATGAAGTGACTGTGCTCTTTTCTTGGAATTTTCCTATCACGCTGCTGACAACGCTGGATGTCAGTAAGAGCGCGGTGATGTCCAGTAGGGTTTCAGGAGAACAATGTGCTCAGTGACGGGCTTGGCTGCTTCGTGCTACAGCGGCCACAGCAGGTGTGGGCTGTAGGGGTTATAGGGGTTAATGGCATGAGCTCTGTTGACATTGGCTCTCTTTGCATGCTCACCCCACCGGTTAATATTCCGGCATCCCAAATATTCTGCAACATTCCATTAAACCACGGATAGGCAGCCACACCTAAATGGCAGGAATTCTACTAGAGAAAGCCACCATAATCCTGGCCTTCATACACAGAAAATCAAAGCATTTATTTTGCCGCTGCACCATAAAGCCAGACTCTGCACACCGAGACTTGGTGCTTCTTCCAAAAGTGGCATCTTAAAGGGTCAGTTCACCCAAGTTTTCAGTATTTTCTACCTTCAGAGGAAAATACTTCCCAATAAAAATTGTTGACAGTGAGCTCAATGGATTATTCTGAATTACTGGGACATTGTTTCTGGAAAGACAGGCTGCTGTTGAGTTTTTGAAATGTCATGAGCGCCACAAAAACAAAATTCCGTTTGCATCTTTTGTATTGGGATGACGGTAAAAGTGTTGGAGATGTCAGAACCTCTCAAATAAAAAATAAAAAAAACACTAAAATATGTCTAACTGCGAAAATATTGTATTTTTGTTGTAATTTGGATGAAAGTATCCTTTAAAACTCTTTATGTTGTTTCAATTGATAGCTCGTGTATTTTTAATGCAATCCATAATTTTGACAACGGCCAGTTTGTTGGTCTTCTTGATCTATTACTGTAATCAGGCAGCAGCAAAGAAGTAGTATGTATTGAATCCTCTACGGGTGTCCAACTTTATTGTGAACTCTCCTGAAGGAGGTGTAGTATTTGACTGCAATATTATGGCATTGACTGAGCACTGTGTGTATCTGAGATGACACTGCAGAACCTTTTCATAACTCATATTAATCTCAAACCTTTAACTCCACCTAGACCTGTCCATGAAACCTGTTCCATGTGTTCAGCATCATTAGGCTCACCTGTCACATGAGGAGTGGCCAAGAATTAAATGTTGGCCATCATGGCTCAAAACATAAACCAGGAGAATATTACTTCTGTGGGACATAATAGTTTAAAAAGAAAGTGTTTGGTTGGATGCTGATGCATTTTTGACAGCGCAATAGGTTTATAATAAGTCATAAGCCATTTCTGAGCCCAAGCATCAAGTGGTCGTTTTGCCATTTGATGTGAACACACGTGCTAATTTTCTGTGGTTAGTTTTGCCCTTCCTACAGCTATGTGTGGATATGAATCCATCACCTGTATTGCATTAAAAACCACATCTGACACTACATAAGCTTGCTCAACTTTATAATAATTGTTTTTTATTCCATTACATCACACTGAAAGGAGACACCCTGTTTATAGAGGTACCATTGTGGCATCATGACATGAATCCCAATCTATGGCCAAACCAGAGAGGTCTATGGTGCATAATGTGTAATATCAATATCCTAAAATACTGTATGTGTTTTCATTATCATACTATGGTGTTGTAAATAATTTTAATAGGCTTTTTGACTTGTCACAGTAGGAAAAGCACAGGTGATACTAATAACATTAACAATGACTCTGTCCTATCTAAATGTCTAGCTAACAGTGAGCCAGCATCCACAATACCAGGACCCTGACATCAAAGAACATAAATGGAATTCAGCCATCATTAATTTTATTATTCACACCTGTGCATTTCTGTCTGTGATGTATCAAAGTGTTCTTCTTTGTATGCCTACTGAAAGTCTTTGTGGTGGCTGGATTTCCTGGAGGTATAAGTGTGACATGTAAGATTTGACAGAGCTATTAAAGGTTATGATATCATTTCAATGTTTCTTATTGTCATTATTGCAAGAGGAAACACAAGGGTGAACACCAAAGATGGATGGAAACTGTCATTTACACATATGTCATGGCAAAAGTGGAGAGGGTTTTGTCAACAGACAGAGAAGAGACAGTGTAGGTTGCTTATTGTATTTGTAATTATATCACTTTATAGAAATGGAATTAAAATATGTGTTTTATATATTTTCCATGTGTAGAATGAGGGTAGAATGATTTAATACTTTTTGATGATATTCATCTTATTTTAGCAACCTAAACGCTGTAGGATTCTGATATAACTTTGGCCTGGAAAACAAAATTAATATGATGGCACACAAGCACCAGTATTTAAGACTATTTTATTCTGCCTAATGGATATCACTTTGCATTTAAACATCATTGTTACCATTTACTTCTTTGTGGTAGTGTGACCTTCTTGGTTGTGCCTCAAAGAAGTCTTACGTTTAGAAAATATCTTTTCTTTTTCCTTTTGCTTTAAAGCTTCCTTTGACAAAGTTATAGTTTCGTACCAGTATATAAATAACACTTCAAGTAAGATAGATGGAAATAATGAAATAAAACAACAAAGTTTAGAGGATGAATGAATTACTCTAACTTTGGTTGCAGCATCCAATATTTTTTGGCTGAATCTGTGTAGCACTTAATATAAATGTAAGATTATGTCTTGCTTAACATAATGGTATACCTGATTTAAACAGGTAATTTTGTGAAGATACTACATGGCGTCAAAGAGGCTGAAAGCATCTCTGCTGATACTGGACAACTATTTTGGTGCCTCTATGCAGTTGGTACTTACATTACATGACAATACATTCATTTGGAAGACAGACACTTCAGTCCAAAGCACTTACAATATTGTGTCATTAGGTTTACCTTAGTACACTTAGGGTTGGTCATAGATATGAGGCTCCCTTAACATGATGGTGAATTATAGTGAAGTACAGCAAACAAAGATCAATGTAAATCTGTCATGATGCTATTATGTAATAATGTGTCTGTTCAAGGAAAACTGAGGCTGCCTCAGCAATATGAAATAAAAGTAATGCAATGTAATTGACATGTACATCTTGAATTGCAGTGCTTATGTTCCAGCTCTAAATATACACAACAGAATATTAAATTAAAAGTTTTATTCATATCTCTGGAGAATTGAGTAGCAGTCCTGTGAGAGCCCGGTTACCTGCAGCAGGCCTGTCCCGGTGACAGGTGACTCTGGCTGACACATTCATTCAAAAGGGCTCGATGCAAACGATAAGTGTTGCAGCATCTTCATCACACAATCAATCATCCGGTAAGTTACTCACCACCCATCGCACCACACCCGGATTCTTCGCCTCCTCTTCTCGGGACTGCAAGCTGCAGCGCCGGGGGTCGTCCCTGCGTCTTTCCCCGCTGGTGTGTTCACTTGGTGGTGGTGATGTCCATTTTTGATCATTTTGAAGCTGGTGCTCTATTAGTGCAACTATCGCCACAGCGCGATTTCCTCCAAATGAGATGTTAAGCGTGGCTGTGTCAGTTATGTGCCTCCTTTTCAAGTACAGGACAGCTGTGTTTCTGTGTCAGCAGCAGCAGCAGTGAAGCAGCAGCAGCGGCAGCAGCAGTGAAGCGATGCGCCAACGCCTCCTTTACCGGCGACGCAGCGACGCACGACGCCCGCAGCGTCAAGTCGGCCGAAGTAAGCGGATAAACCGCGAAGGAAGAGAGCGCTATTCATAAAAGCACATGCATCACTTCTCTGTAGCTGCGGATTTTATTTTTGTAATGTGCCAACGTTGAGCACTGTGTCTTGCACGGCACGCTTGACACTGGCTGAATCGTACGATGTAGTGCCGGCTCACAAAGCCGACATGTTGTTACATAATAGCGACGTTTTCCCACTGTCATGTGACAATATCTGGATTCCCACAGAAATAGCAGGCTATTTGCCAAAGCTGTCTTTGATGACCTGCCAGTTGGTGATCGGCCTGAACATTAACCTCGATTTACTGAAAATTAGGTTCCAGTAAGTAAGCCAAAGTAATAATAATAAAATTTACAGTTAAATTGCAAATAATAGATACATTAAATTAATCAAATTAATTAATTTAATTTGATCTTATACATGCTATTTCATTTTGTCTTTAATAACGAATAATGAAATAAAATAAAATATAAAAAAGGTAATAAAATACAGACTTAAACAGAGTACTTATTTTTAGGCAACACCTGTACAATCAATATTACTTATAATATCATTAATAGCACTGCAATAATCCTTATACATTTTATCAGTGTTCACTGTGTTCTTTCCACTCTAAAACTATTTAGTAATGTGTTTTGCTGACAGTATTATATTGAAGGGCGTGTTTAATGTTTTGTCCTCCATAGCTACTGTAGATGAGGGTCTCAGGATTACTATTAAACACAGGTTATAGCTTTTACTAGGTCAACAGAGACTTGCTATTGACCCTGGACTAATATTAATACAATGTGTGGCTCTTGTCAGTCAAAAATAGGACAACAGGATTACTGCAAACTCTTAATTGCTGAATGAAGTTACTTTTGGGCAACATTACATAATTTCGATACTTCAACATGTGAATGATTGTTTAAAGGTAAGCACTGTAAGGGAAATCCTTCTGTTCGCACAGTGTAGCGTCATCTTGTGGAAAAGCCCTGCTAAATCACACAAAGCCTTTACACTTACATGCCAGCAGAGGGAAACCCAGACCCATATATTGCTAAACTGGTGCAAGGTAAACTCCTGAAAGCAGTGACATTGAATACCCTGGTATGTGTTGTCTCCTTTCTCCAGTTGTCTGGAGTCTTTTATCTGGACAGGAGTGCAGTTGCTCTTATTACTGGGAGAGCACAGACTAACAAATCATGTTTGATATGAGGATAAGAATTTTTGTTGCTCCCTTATATATGATTCAAATAACTGTTGATGTGAACAAGAACAAATACACCTCCTGCCCAATGTAGAACTGTGCCTCTCCTCTACAGGCATGTCCTCTGCCATGGTGACATTTGCAGAGCGGAGCCCCATGCCAAGTTTTGGCAGGGCAGACGTGGTAAATGAACAGCCTCGCTGATGGGGATGGCAACATTAATTGTACGGCAAGCTGTGGTCTGAGAACTGGGGCAGGCACCTGCTGCAGAAGTGGGTGAAGATGAAGAATGCTGTCCTAGATTGCCCACCAGCTCACCTTAACCCAACCAGCAAAATTAATCAACTCTTCAGAGGCCACCCGGTTGTCTGGGGCAGGCAACAGAGGAGGGAGAGGAGCCCGTTTTTAAGGCACAGGTCACATAGACCTGTAGGAGCCTCTTCCAGGCGAAGAAGAATACCTAGCTGGAATGGTGCTGAGGCACTGGGGTTTTAGACTTGCCCTGCAGGATGGAGTGGTAAGGTGTAGCTTGTTTTCAGCCATCTGTCTCTTTGTCTCCGCATGTTCTCTCATGAGGCATGTTTTGAATGTGCTGGGGTTGAAACGCTGCTGAGGAGGGTGATGTTTGATGAGCTGCGCTGAGACAGAGGGGGCTTAGGAGCCCCATAGGGAGCAGAGATGACTAACTCACTACTCCTCCTAATCTAGGACAAGCACACCTAGACATCCTTCATGACTCTAATGTTTTACTCGTGTCGGGCCAAAAATATGTCCGCTGAGGTTAGCCAAAGTGGGTCGCCCAACAGCTTTTTTTGGATCACAGAAAAAGAAATCGTGCCATCTAAATGATCGCTGTCTTCTAAAACCCACCCTGGACGGCGAAAAGCCTTCCCCGCCAGTTTATTTTTACAAGTATCAAACTGGGTCAATGACGCCACAGAATATGACAAAAACCCAATTTTTCAACAGTGTTTAAAAGCCTCTAATGACAGAGTAGTAGTGCTTATAAGCCTTTTTCAAAACATTTTATTGGTCTTATAGAAAATAAAGTAAGCTGTATCAACAAACATACAATATATACATCAATAACTTAGACACCTCAGAGAATCACGTTTAAATCCACAGTTGTTACTGTATATATGAATACATAGTACTTATCTACAGATTGCAAAAAGTACAATAATTTAATTTATAAATAGTTATAATTAACTATTGTCTGTTTTCATACAAAGTACTGCAATATTTTATTACAACCCATACAGAAAAATAACAAAAACAGATTATTAACTTTGTATTACTCGCTTTAGTCAGATTTTTATACCTTTGAAACACAGACCCACTCCATGGAGTAAGAGGGAAAAAAACTGCACAGTCAACTGTTTACAAAGCATAATTTCATGAAAAAAGCCAATGTCTTGAGAGCTATTAAATTCAACTGCCACACAAGTGCTGTTATTTATTCTCTCTAACATGTTGCCTGTAAAAACAACAACAAAAACAACAAACAAGAAAAAAAAAAAGCTATAACTAATTAAAAATTAAATCTGCAGAACAAATTACAGTGTAAGATCAATTTCAAACACACTCAACACATAATGAGAGCAGAAATGCTGTGGATGATGCTACAGCAAACAACGAGCATTAATGACTGGTGTAGCAGCAGAGGAACCTCAATCGTACAAACACTCACACGAACACAGGCATACCGACAAAAAGAAAAAAAAAAAAAAAGATATTGCAAGTGGCCCTTGTGACAGAAGCTATTGTAGCATCACTCAGTGCACAAACTCTAACATTTATATAATAGTAATAGCTTTCAGTCAGATATCAAAATCCCTTTTATAGATCTGGTAATTCAGCTAATTTAAGACCAAAATAATTAGTGAGTAAGGCTTGAGTGCAACTGTCTCATGACTTCTTTCCAACATTGTACACTATTATAGTTTACATGTCAGCTACTATAAACAAGGGCCAGTTGCTCTTCCATTTAGGGATGCAAAATCTGTGGGCAAAAGAAAACATGTTTTACAAAAAAAAAAAAAAAAAAACTACAAAAACAACAATTATTATTAAATAACAGACCATAGTCACTTTGACAATATTGATTACTCTTACATCTACTCTTTCACACCTTTCCACTGAGTTGCATATTAAGGGTCACTTTTTCACAATGGTCATTAATACCTACTGTAGCTACATACTATACACCTGTATGTGTGAGAAAGAGAGAGTCATCATCTCTAGCGGAGATTGAGAGATTGGTCGACGGTGCCACTCGAACACCTTAAAGACACTTGACACGAAAAAAGATTCACTCCACAAGACTGCCACAGCAATAAGGACGCCAACATCAATACTGGGCTATGTCAAGAGTCAGATATATATTTTCCCACAGTTAAGCAGTCAATGTAGATAGCTAAGCATGTTGACAAAGTGAGGATAGGATACTTGCGCACAGACAGTAATAACCAGCACCCAGGTCCCTGGCATGGAGTTTTGCTGAGGCGTAGTTTTAAGAGTGACTGTCGATTAACACCTTGCCGACACTATAAGACATTCTGACCAGCAGGAGATCTGGATGAAGTGCATTCTGTTAATGTCATCACACAACTACTTTCACCTTGAGGTGTAAAACTGCTTCACTGTTAAATTCCTTTTAGAGGACTAGAAGAGTGATGCGACACTTGGCACAGAGGAAGCGCTGCTGGCAGCCGTTGTTGATTGTAATTCTACGTGGTCGTGCTGTATCTCTTTCCGAGTGTGGATTGAAGCCCTTTTATGACATGCTTATTATAAAAAAGAAAACAATAAAATGAAGAGAGCTGCCATCCCTGCCTCTCATCTAGAATGGTTTGTTCATTTTTAGAGTGACCTGTTTTGTCCTGAGCAAAACAAGCTGGAGCTTAGTGCATACAAACCCTCAGCCAGACCCTACCGCTTTTAATCTGACCATCTGAAGACAGCGGGTAAAATTCACATGATGCTGCACCATTTGGCGGTTACCCTTTAAGTTCATTGATGCAATCTTACAGTCTTGGGAAACTGTAAGATATTTGGAAAAAAAAAAAAAAAAAAAAAAAAAAACCACAAAAATCTAAACTGTTAAAAATGTTCAGTTAACCTCATGTTTCATTTAGTCTGTCAAAAGCGACATTTGAAGGGTTATTCATTTCTATTCCTGTGATCTAATTCAGACCAATTAAGTGTCTGGAATGAATATGATAATGAAATCTTCCCAATAATGAAGTCATTTACTTTCAGGTTACAGAGGATGTATTTAGAGGGCATCCAGCACCAGGTGCAACCATTATTCAGGTTCTGCAATGACAGTATCACTTTGAGCTTCAAAGAAAAAGTAAAAGTCTTTTAAATTCGTGTTCAGTAAAACGCAGCTTTTTGAATACCCAAACGCCATTTCACCCAATTCTGTCTTACATGGCTCAATGTGGTAAACTCTTAATGACAATATGATTTGTAACTAACACCAAGGAAGCGGAGGATATCACAGATGCCAATACGCACAAAGACAATTGACCTTGTTTACACCACCTAGTTTAGCTCTACAGATTTGTTTTAAATAGCACAGCATTGACATCTATACAGTGAACGACACTGCCAACTTGTCACTTACACATCACATCACGCGCTACCCCACAGTACGCGCCTAGTCACTAGAAAAAGCTATCAGACTTCAATAGTAAGCCACTTTCGGTACAATTGCAAAAAAGATGTCACGGGATTTTTTTTTTTCCTGTTTTCTTTTTCTGTATTTCTATAAACAATGGAAGGTAATCTACCTAGTAATAAAAACCAAGAACTCAACATTAGACAAAGTTTTCTACACCTTAACAATTCAAACAGTAAAGCTTGTGTAAAGATTTTCTTTTGGAAATATCTGACGGCCCTGTCAACAAGTAATTACAAAAAATGCAATATATATCTTTTAAACAAAACAACTTCAACATATTTTCTCTATGAGCAAAAATTATGTTTCAAAATGTTTGTGGATTACACTGTCCCCTCAAAACACGAGGATATTACTGTAATAACATTCAGGTTTTCAGATATTGTAGAAGAATCTTGTCATATTGGAATGGCACTCAGCTCTGGAACAATATCATTAAGAACAGCTGATCATTTTTAACGTTTCCACTTACCATAAATATGCAAGACCTCTTTGTATTTTCAGTGCATACATATATTATTGCATCTACCAGTCATATTGATAATGACAAGTTCATTAAAGCCTGTCACAGATGCATAAACAGAAATAAATGCTAGATTTGGGAGCATTATTTCATGCTTATATTCCTGACAGACGACCAACAACATCACAAATTGGACAAATTTACTAGTTTTGGGTTAGTCAGGCTGTTTTAAAGACATCTGTCGCATCCATGCCAAGAGTTTGTGACCATGTGTTATTTACCCTCATTTCAGTCAGTGCATAATAACAAGCAAAGGGGTTCAATGTGAGATATGTGCTGGCTCTTTCTTTTGTTATATTGTTGAATAGGCAAGGAGTGGTGTTTATTATCTATTAGTTTACTGGTTGTGATCAGTTGTGAGACTTCAAACATACCAATTCTTAGGACGGAAAATATTTAAGAGCTTAGTCTTAAAGAGAACAGACGCATCACATACAGTACCTTATCAGAAACCAACAACCTATTAACAGTCTGACTTGATGCCATTAACCATTAGTTTCAATGATTAGAAAAACATTTATTCTATTGTATTTTTGCCACCCAATATTGCCATCTTGAATGTTACCACAGCTGGCTTTTCGAATGAAATGTTTCAGTATTGCCAATGTGTCACCATTCTTTGATAACAAACTGTGAACTCCTAAATCACACAACTTGATTACCTGTGCCGCCCATGAAGCGCAACATGTCTTTTGACAGGTACAGACTGCTGAGTCGTACTTCAAGAGTGAATTGGGGGAAGCATATTGTTAGTGTTAGTGCCATGGGGTGTGACTGAGAATATACACAGCTAATCCTGCGCCATGTTACAATGCACTGACTAGTTTAGTCTTGAAAATCTTCATCCCATCCT
Organism: Thunnus albacares; assembly: GCF_914725855.1. Taxonomy (NCBI): domain Eukaryota; kingdom Metazoa; phylum Chordata; class Actinopteri; order Scombriformes; family Scombridae; genus Thunnus; species Thunnus albacares. The sequence goes on from NC_058122.1 coordinate 16,576,331, forward strand.
TTCTGCTACTACGACCTAGCCTCCGTTTTGGATTTGACGATGGTGATGACGCTGGTGGCAGCTACTTTACCAGGGATAAGGGGCCCTATGACGGAGGCCATAGGTCCCCTGGCTGAGGTGACGGGGTTGCGGGCCACAGTCCTGGCAAAGCTCTGGAGGGCCTCATACTTTGAACGCAGAGCGTCCAGCTCCACCTTCATGCTGGCATTCTCTGTGGCCAGCTTGTCCACTTCCTGCTGCAGCTGAGCCTTTTGCTTCTCCAGCTCCTCTTTCTGGGTGACACGCTTCACCCGGCAGCTGGCAGCATAGCCCCGGTTCTTCAGGGTACGCCGCCGCTGCTTCAGCTGCAGGATTTCCTCCTTCGTCAGGCCCCGTAGATGCTGGTTCAGCTCCCGCACTGACATGGTCACCAGCTCATCATCTGTCAGGCTGGTGCCATTTTCCCCTGGCTCCCGCTTCACCTGGGGATGTGGAGTTAGTTAGTGTGAATACTTATATTTACATGGCAAACTTCACACTTTGACAAACTTAGTTCTGTGTCTGAAAGCTATGTACCTTCAAGGCCTTGTTTCCCTTGTTTGTGGTAGTCATGCCACGAGAGCCGCGTCCACCTGTACTGCTGGTTGGTCTGTGAAAAGAAAAGTCACCAGTAGCTTAGCAGAGCTGTTAAAAGATAAATTTCCATGAAATACAAAAGAATATGTTTTATAACATAGAAGATACTGCATGACTAAGTCCTTCAAATACAAAAAAGTGGGTCAAAGGACTTCAGACTTCGTTGTAATTGATGCCAGGCCCGTTCCGTGAAAGGTACCTGGATTATCACTGCACCTGCCACTATGAACAAACTACTCAGTGGTATGCATTTCCCCCACTAACATCAGTTGGGTTGATTAGGACCAGGCAATACAATCCAGTGGATTGTATTGCCAAGTACTTTAAAGATCTCACTTGAATCCTGCACTGCATTTAAACAGCAGGGTGGCGAGTCACAAGGAGCACGACATTTAGTTGGCTGGCAGCAATTCACAACAATTTCTTGGAAAACAAAACTGAAGAGAAGTCACTTCCGTTAAGTGCAGCCTCTCAGAGCATAAACAGCAGAGGACGCGGATGGACTAAAAAAGACCTGAGCCTTTCTACTGTACGTACACTCTCAGCTAAAATACACTCTCAAAAAAGAGACACAGGGCAGGCTTTCATCTACTGTATGAGCTATCCAGTCTAGACAGTCTAGATTTGGCTGGTGTGCGACTATAATCCCATAAATCAATGAAAAAGGGATATGCTGTAACTACTGCAGAGCCTCAGCTACCATCCAGAATAACAGGGCTGCAATGCAGTTTATTCTGTCATGTCAGTACTGAGGGAACACCAAGAGAAGCTGTGCAGGCGAGAAATCTCTGTTAAGACAGACAGAAGGTTGGGTGCCTTCCACCGTGTGAGCTCTGTCACACGATAAGTACATGCACACACACACACACACAAACACACACACACACACACACACACACACACACACACACACACACACACGATTGTGGCCCTGGGTGCTTTACACTACACACAGTAAATGCTGTGTCAGCGACACAGGCACCCACCACAGTCAGCCCAGCCAGCACATTGCCTCGGTAAGCTGATTTACACAGCCCAGTAGAGTGTGTTTGCACTGAGCACATAAACAAATGCATGTGGGCTTTTACAACTTTTTAGCATCAAAACACAGAACAGAAGAAAAAAAGAACTACTGTCAGTGTGCATGTGTTTACAGCCTACACGCCCACTAAGCTAGTCATCATGTATATGTATGATGTGTTCAGAGAAGCTCAGTGAGGGAAGGAGGGAAAAAAAAAGAAACAGATGAGTCGTAGCTCTGAAGTGCACTAAGATGGCCAGGATATTTCCATGGCAACAAAAGGGTGCTACAGGTGGACTGGTCACCTGAGCCAAACAGGGAGAGACAGACGCTTGTTAAAAATGACCTGAATACGACACTATCACACAGGCTGGGGACATAACATGAGGTCAGATTGTGACTTGCATTCTTGATGCTTTCACTTCAAAAAAGTCCTCTGGCTCCTCATAAAACTGCAATGTTTCTCTGTGTTGCGGATGCCCATATAAAAAGCCTTTCACGTTCTGTGGAGGACTTTTTAAATGTGATACTTTCATCCCTGTTGGGCTTGCTATGAATAGCTGACTGATAGTAACACCTACCTTTCACTGGCCTTTGTGGTGACTCATTTCCAGTAAGCATTTGGACCACAGATGCAAAACATAATGGGATAATGGTCTGCCTGATGAAGCACAGATAATGGACAAATAGACAGGAAAGTACTCTACTAATAGCTACTGGGATCAGAGTAGAAAAAAAGGGCTGCTTCTTCCAAATTTCATGTAAGCCTATCATTTTCCCCTCAGCAGCCTAGACCCAACATTGTTCATAAACCAGTTGGAATCTTGAAAATGCAGGGAGAGATGGCACATTATCCAGGTTGAGGGGGTGTATTCTGTCACACAGCTGTGTGTAGGGTAACATAGTAGGCATGGCTTGGCACAGTGAAAGCTCACCATATGACACTGTGGAAGGATTGCGCTCAGGCTGCAACCCTCCAGCACAGGCTGCTGCCAACAGACGGCTACCAATGACAGGGCATGGCAGCACAACACAGACAAGGTCCAATGCACAGCTGCTCCCTTCCACTACCAGGCATGTCATACCTCACAGAGACAAAGAGGCATGGTCACACAGACACACAAAGAGGCGAGGAATAGAAAAACACACCTATAATTTCACAAAAATGTGACAGGGAAATTTTAGACTTCCTACACAGATTTGACAAGTTCACTCTCTTAACAGTCGTAATTGAGGACAGTTTTCCTTGCACACATGTATTACTTGTTATTATTTCAAGTCTTTTGTGTGTGCCCAGGGAGAAAACTGTGGCTTGGAGCACAGAGGCAGCGGAGGTAGGGAGCAAGCGCGGGGACACAGACGTCTTTTGTAGGTGCTTGCTGAATTTTTATGAATCGCCTGGAAGAACGCTGACAAATCAGAGCTGATTGCTTGTGGAGGAGAGACATCACACCCACAGGAAATAGAAAACGCTGAGTGTGGTCACCCAGAGAAAGGGAAGGAGGGGATGGTGAGAGAGACGGACAGAGACAGAGCGAGAGGGAAAGAGAGGGTGAGAAGAAAAGAAAGAAAGAGAGAGCAAACAGCCTTGTTAAAAATGCACACTCAACACATTTAGAGGAGCTTGAGAAGAACAGGTTGAGGGGAAAAAAAAAAAAATACTGATCTCAGCAAGGACCAAAACCAAGGTGCCAATTAGGAAGTTGTGAAGTTGAACTAACACGACGAGAGTAACCCAGCCAACCTTCAAAAGCTGTCTGTGTTCATCTAAATCTATAGAGAGCAGCTTGCGAAGGTGGGGTTGGCTTAGGTTGAGGCTCAAGGGGGGAAAAACTCTGGTGGGATAAATGCTGATGTGACATGATAGGTCAGGCCTTGAGCCCATGTCATGCTTTAATGATCTCATCCCCTCCACAGGATCTCTCCAGGGGGGCTGCCAAGGATGGACACCATTAGCTAGGGGACCCTTTGTTGAGGGGGAACCGAGGCTACAGCATCCACACACTGCGTCCCCTGATGAATATTTATCACTGTCGTTGACTGCCTAAGGTGGGGGTGGGAGACAAGGGTGGGGGTGGGAGGCTGAATAAAGATGCTCGGGAGGTGATTCTTCAAGGATACATCCAAGGCTCTTCCATCAACGGCTGTCTCAAAATGGCGGTGGGCTGGTGGGGGCGTCGAGGGGGGAGGGGATGGATTTCTGGTACTGGAGGTGGCACGCATGGTGGTTCAGGGCTGCAGGGAGAGCCAGCTCCACTTGACAGCAGTGTAACAAGATTATCAGGGCCATAAGAGCAAACAAAAACCCCAGCAACCTACCTCAGAATCCAGATTACGACAGCGCCTGCTCTCTGAATACTAAACATGGCTGGGGAGGGCTTTACTGAGACATGAGAGTGGATTGCATATCACGTAACTAATCACATGCACATGTATCCACACAGAGACAGATTACCAAAACCACACAAGCACATATAAATTTAACTTGTCATGATCAATTCTTGAAAAGAAGCGTCCGAGCACTTGGCACTGGCAGCTTGCTAATGAAGTGAATAAAACTAGACAGTGGAGGTGCATGCTGATGAAAGACTGTTTTTCAGGAAAGCGCAGGCAGCATCCAACAATAACAACTCAGTTCTGTGAAACTAACAGCTGAATAACATCTCACACCGAACAATCCGTTTCATTCCAAAAAGAGAAGACATACCGTGTGGCTCATTTTGCTCTTATGCCTAGTTTAAGTTTATTTCCTTTGCAATGACCAGTCCAGGCTCGTAAAGAGGGTCTGTGCAGCCACAAGAAGAGACATGGGGGCTACAAACCAGTAGTAAATTAGCCTTAAGATGACGGACTGGTTTAGCATCGATTTCAATTCATTGTCTCTCCAAAACCTGCACGTTAGAAGATTAACACAACACAAAAGAAGAGACCTGGACATGAAGCCAGTATGATCACCTATTCAGTTTCCCTGATCAATAATGTATGAGACTTGTAGCCTCTCACTCCATTATCATGGACTTTCCACAGGAAATAGAAGGTTGATGACCACAAAGATACTGAAAAGCACATGATGAGATAAGTGTGTGAAAAACCAAAAATGTCAGCACTTTCCCATTATGCTTTGGCTCATTAATTTATACTTTGTGCTTATTTGTTGTCTTGTCCACTCTCTGTTCTCGGGGTTGAGATGTTTAATGCAGCCTGCCAACATTTTCACCCTGTACGCCATAAATATCCATTCTCAACCCTTCATGCCTGATCAGAGCCACTACTTTTATTCCCTCCCTTCCAATTCTGAGTTGAAATGATCGCCTAGATATTCAGATCTAATCATTCCTCCCTTCAGCTGAGTGAAGTCAATTATCAAGCAAGCTGCATGTGTCGGGCGCCATTTAACTGCAAATTAAAAATCAGACTCCTCTGATAGCTCTGGAAGAGTTACTGGGAGACTGGTGTAAACTTGTGTATAGAGACAACAGTGTGTGAGTGTGTGTGTGAGAAAGGTACGATGGGAAGAAGGGAGGGAAGCTATTAACTACTAAGTATTCAGAGCGTGAAATAAGAGTGACAAAAAGAGGGAGAGGGGAAATCATTCAGCAGCTTTCAGGGGGAAATGCGATATGCTTGTAGTAGAGGGGAAATACTAAGCCAATACTTTTGACCAGCAGAGGTTTAGGGCAATGCTAAAATAGCATCATATCAAAATCTTAAGCCAGCCTTGTGGAAACAGTGACCCTTAGAATAAATACAGTGTGACTATAATTAAAGGGTTAAATGGTTGTTAGTACATCTTCCTGATATTGCTCTGGTCTGCAGACGTAGTCGTGTTAGATGAACAGACGGATGCTTAATACTACATTCAACAGAAAAGCACTTTAATCAAGATTAAAAAAAAAATATCAGTAAAAAAAAAAAAAAGATCAGACAGGGGAAGTTGGGATTGATATTTCATCCAAGAATTTTGTGACTCTTGATATGTAGCCTTTTATCCACTTAAATGAAAGTTTGAAAGAGGGGGAATATATTGCCACCTGCTGCATAATACAGCACAAGGGAAAATATTGTATGGGTGCTTTCTCTCCGCTTATTTATTATCTCTTAAGTGCCAGTGACTTTGGTAGCCTACACTTATTTTTCAAGGCAATACACTTTAACTAAGACCAGAGTAGATGGTAATACAATATAGCCTATACAGTCCTTGACTTTTTGAGTAGTTGCAATGTAACAATTATTTTAATGCCTTCATTTACACAAATGTATTTCAAAAATTCTACCAATGTAAGAACATGTTACACAATTATTGCAGCGGCATTTACATTTTAAGTGGTAAAATGCTAAATAAGTACAATGACTCTAAACTAAGATTAGAATTGCCTTACGGGATTGAATCCAATAGTTTTAGGCTTATGATTCTCCATGCAAATATATGGTAATTCTGTCTTTTATGCTTGTCAAAATATTGGCAATATTGCCAAGATATTTGCTGATTTTGCTCTATTTGATATTATAAAATATAAAAGTATGAAGCATTTCTGAATATTGTAAATTAATCTCTAACATGTAGTCTTCTGGTGCACAATTTTCCTATTTCTTTTAAATAAATTTGATCATTTTTCCCCTACAGGTTTACAAAGATGAGTAACACTGATTATTTCATAACATGATGCACTATGATAGACCCTGGCTCTGAAAAAAGTCACATTTGAGACTAGTAGGTTACACCATGCGGAGGAGCATGTGGCACATTCATGTCTGGAATTTGCATCCAGTTCATGTGGTTTAAAGTGAAAACATGAATCATCACCCTCAAGGGATTTTATATTTTCTGAAGTCACTGATAATGTGAGGCTTATTAAAAGGGACTTGAGTTAGACTGGTTTGCATTAGCCAATGTTTCAATACAGAATATTTCCAAGCTCAGTAGCTGCTGTTTACTGTTGGAGCTGCTCTGTTAGTACAGGCAGGGGAAGAGACTTCATTGGCCTTCCACTGAATCTGCCTGGAGGACTTGATTAAACAGGAAGAGAATAGCTCTTGATACTTCGGCCTTGCACTGGCAGAGGAAGTAAGGGTTGCAGGCAACCCACACACTGGTAAAATATCCAGGAGCTTTACTACTCTGGTTGCATACATATTAAATGCATATTGCATTGACCTTACAGCTACAACACAGCCTTTGCAGCACACAGGCTAAACTAGAGCAGTTCGACACATTGTAATGTAATTAAGTGAAATAATAGTGAAATAATTCACATCTTTGATTCTGGATTCTCTTAAATTGAAACATCCCTCTGTGATAAAGCCATCAAACAAACAAAGCTGAACAACATAACCAAAGAAAAGAAAACAAGGTTATTATCATCTTGTATAACAAAGCTCTTTGATTCAAATACAGTCATTTAGCAGAGTTACTACCTGAAAGTAACAAAGATGCTAATTTCTATTAATAACATTGCCACCGCTCAGTTCAAATTATGCCAAGTGATTGATGATGTCTGCCTACAGGATATTTGATGAAGCCTCACACTCAACGTGATTATCCAAATAAATAAATAAATAAATTACGTCACTCTAGAATACAGTCTGAATTCATAAGCATGCATTCAGTACACCAAGAATTTAAACTCAAGTCTACCTCAGCGGATCACTGGAATACGTGGAGTTAAGCTTAGAGTACTGGAAAGAATTACATACCTAAAGAATGTACAAGAGGACAAAAACATTTTAACCATTTTATAAGAGTAAGGTCACAGGTTTGATCCCCACAGCAGCCAGTATGTCCATCCATCCCTGAGCAAGATACTAAACCCCCACCTGCTCACTCTGTGTACAACAGGAAGGAACTTCAGCTAAATAATAAATAACCGAATAACTGAATGAAGGGCAGTTTCTATTAGTTTTATTTTTATCACTTTGCTTTTGTAAATTGGGGATATTTTACACAAATAAACTTACATGTATAAAACTAGATTGTTGTCATAGTGGTGCCAGTAAAAAGATATTGGCTGCAGAAGGCAAATGGCAAATATTATTAATGTAACTATAGCATAATTCAACCATCTACACCAACAGACTCTGCACTCATTTGGGTAACACACCTTCATTTTACATGCCTCTACAAATAATCTTTGTCCATTTTATCAAGAACCAATACAAGCAGCACTTAAGGCAGCTTAATGATCTACATGAGCTCCTTTCCAATGTGGGTTATAGACTGCTTATCTTAGAACAAGGTCTTACTATCTTTAACTTCCTTAGAAAATTTTACACATCCAGCAACCCAAGTCACGTCAGAACATTGCAAGAAATCTGCATCATTCATTCATTTCATTTTGACTTGGCTTCTTACACAATTATGGGAACAGCTAAATTACTTTCTAATGTCAGTTTACCACTGATGTGCCTCACACATAAAACAGCCACGATAAAAGTAGGTTACATGAAAAACAGCAGCCAGCAGAGACTCTAGACTTTATGCTCTCCATGTTCTGTCCGATATTGGCTAATCTAAAATATGAACACACACAGGGCAGTAATGAACATGCCAAGTCTAACTCAAGTTCCAAACAGAAATTCATCAAACACACTTGCTACTCTGTTTGGATGAAAGTATTACTTTCAGAAGTGGAGCGGGCATATCGCAATGCTAAGCAATCATAATCCGCACTACACTTGCAAGAGGTTTCATCATCAACATTCCCTCCCTATTGCAAAAAACGAAAAAAAAAAAAAACTATATTGATCTTCTTCTCCCTTGCTTCTAGGCATTCCCATTTCCCTGTGCAGCTTAAGCAGCACTTTTGTGGACAAATCCCACATTTGTGTTCCTTTCTGGAGGCTATTAATTGTCCTGAATAGGCGTAACTACTCCCAAGGCACAGCTGTGTTGGCCATACAGAGGTGTCGGTGGCCAGACTGTACTCTATGCAGTGTAAAGTCTTGCCTTGTGTTTCATCAACCTTACATATTCTCTTCCACCCTCCATCTCCTGCCCATTCTGAGCAACGCCACAAGGTATGGCTTGTGCATTTGGTTCACCTCTATGGTATCCAGCCTTATTTTATCTTGGATACCTCAATGCAAGAGGCGATAAATTTCAGAGCTGATCTCCACCATTCCCTGTCTCCATCCTCACACCATTGCCAGCCCCATCGGGCTCTTATATGGGCCCTCATCTGTTCTTGTTACCTGCAGAAAAAGGCAGAGATGGGCATTACGCTTTATTGCAAAGCCGGGCTTCTGATGTAGCGCTGGCCTGTCTGCTAAACACACTTCAATGCCCTGCTCGCATGAACAGAGATGATGAAATAAGTTGGATATCTGAGCAAGAACGGGCAACTTCTATCTGTTTAGCCCTGCCTATATATGCTCAACAGTTTCCAAGGTGACTTTTCGAAATTGCACAGAGATTCTCCATGGATAATTCATTACCTGCCCTCCATAAGCGTGCACTCTAATGGGCTGCAAATTTCATCATGTCACACACAGGGAAACAAGAGCATCTGCCAACCCAAAATAAGAGAAATGAAGTGTTACACTGCATCAGATAATGTCATAAACAAGCTGGCTCTCAGTCGTATTTAAAATACTATTGTATAACAAAATAAAAAGGCATTTACAGCACGCCACACACACACCAAAATACATATATCCTTGACTTGCATTTTATTTAAAATACTCCCTAATAAGATTTTTAACTTCCCATACCTTCCATAATTATACATGACCCAATTTAAACAGCCACTCATTGCAGGACTCCATTATAACAACACAGGCATAATATATTGCTTATCATGCATTTTTAAAATGGATTTGACATCGCAGTTGACACCTAAGCACTTAGTCTAAATGTAGGCTACTCACACCCCGTTTGTTGATGTACATCATGACAGCACTGCAATAAAATGCACATTCTCAGCTGAATGTAGATGAGGCTATTGATACATGCATGATGGTCATCACTTGATGCTCATGGCTTGATGACTGACTCTGACGACAGATGAGCACCATTTCGATCCATCTACTTAATAACGGCGGCTTAGTGATAAACATCGACCCTTATCCACCGAGCAGACCTTTGTCCGGTGGTGCCATATTTCGGGGTGGATTCTGAGGACGTCTAAATAGCCTACATCATTGTGATGATTCAGCATGATAAAAATACCGCTGTTTGTTTGTTGGCTCTAATAATAAAACAATACTGTGGTTAAAAGCCAAGGACGGATGGTTTGATCTGCACTGCCTTTGTTACAATTTAACCAGTGGTTAAATGAATTGTCACTTCAGGTAAACCAATTCAATACGAAACGATGATATGGAAGCATTTCCTTAAAAAAAAAAAAAAAGATGAAAACCATGCATGCATTTGAAGCTGCACAACAAGCACAACACGTTGCTCAGATTTAACCATCACGTTCATCTTTAAGAGAAATGTCAAAAGAAAAAAATAATAATAATGCAACCAACCTGATCTCGCTAAACCGCTGCCTCGGCTTGCTCTTGCTCCTTTTCACAACGAGGTGATGAAGCAGCAGGTTTGAACAGCAAGAAAGCGCATGAGTTGACAAACCACCAAGAAGCGCTGTGACACAGTGGGCACGAGACGCCAAACTAGTTATCATAAAAGCAACCTAGTTACACAGTTCTGACATTCCTACGACTCTTGTCTGCAACCTCTCAACGCCTTGCTTGTGAAAGTGGCAAACAACTCCCCCGCCTACAAAACAAGCAAGCGAGGAAATCCCCGTGCTCAGCCTTCCTACTATAACTGAAGCCAATACAGCACCACGAGCGCTTCCTCCACTGAGGGAGAAAAAAAAAATCACCGTTCACGCGCGAAACGGTGAACGGTACATCAAACCCAAATATCTGAATGACATATTTTATTCGCAGCTCACGAGCGTGTACAAAAGATTAGCTGCCATCTCAGCATAGTAGGAGCCCGACAATTGTCATTTCACACAGACTACACTAAGCATATCCGGTAGTAGCTTTCATGATAAAGAAAACACACATGCGCGAGTAAAGCGAGCTCTTTTCCTTTGAAAACCAATTCTGGTGTAAATCCGGTTAACTTGACGCGCATAGATATTAGAAGCTAGGTGGCTAACGCATGAAGCTAGCCGCGGCCAGCTTGTCAGCGGCGAGGCGAAGGCATGCACACTCAGCATAACAACACCGACTCTGTTTGGTTTACAGACCCACCTGACTTAAAATGACGTTCTCTGAAGCTGTGGCTGTCAATGTCCTCTTCTCACACCGACAGGCGGAGGAACAAACATGAGAGGCACAGTAGTATTTCGATTACAGTGACAGAAGCGACAGCGCGCTGCTCCCAAATGCCAGCTCGTGCTCTCCTTGTTGATTCCTTTCTCTTGTATCGAAGCCAGACGTCATCGTGTTTGGTCACGTGCCTTCATTCATGAAGGATCTTCTTTCCTCATAAGTAAAGAAACATTTTAACCAAAATACATATTGTACACTGCTACATTAATGACTAATTAAACAGTGCTGGCATTTACTGTATCCAACTGCACATTTGTTGCATTGACACAAATTAATCACATCCACATGGTGTTTTGAATATTTATTAATAACATTTTTGAAAACATCCTGTTTCTTGCTTTATATAAAATATACTCGTTTACATTTTTTGTAAGAAAAGTTTAAGTAGTAAATTATTTGAATGACAACATTATTTCAGACTGCATAAATACATGTTGAACTACAGGCTACCGCCTCCAGAAAAACAACTTCACCGCAGACCAGTGGGTTGCATAGTTAACTTAGCAAACCTATCTTTGCCTACCACCATCAGAAAGGACCAACTGAAATAAGATTCCTGAAGCCATATTCACCAGAAATGGAAATTATCATTCTATCTCAAAGTCTAACAATTGACCATCAGAAGTGACAAGATAGGACAGGAATGAAACCTTGAATGAGGAAGCAACCACCTGGGAAAGGAGAGAGATTTCATGAAATATTGCTTATACAGTTTTTTTTCCTGATGTTAGGCATCATTCCTTTTTTTTTTCTAGATGGCAATCCTCTAGGGTTTCCTATGTTTCAACAATCATCAGGTAGTAGTGGTTTGCTGACAGGATGTACTGCATCCTCAGTGATGTGACAAGTTGCATTACAATGTGCTGTTTCCCAGTGTGACAAAAAAAAAAAAGGATCAGTTATTCTTGGTCCTTGGCTTGCTATTGTTGAAGACACTGATCCCACGAGATCTAACTCCAACAGCCTCCACAGTCACTCCTGGCTGCTGCAGCACTTTGTCCAGAGTTGTCTTCTTTATAGCAGCTGGGGAGATTTTCTCTTGGTCTGCCAAAAACTGAAGTTCCCTTTTTAAAGGAAGAGTAGGGACACAGAGACATTTACAACATAGTATGTAACATACATAGCACAATATACTATAGTTTAGTGATGTAATAGTGTTTTTATCACTTGGCGATTAGCAACCATAGAAGGAAATTTCTCATTTTAAAATGATTTGCACATAGCTCCATCTGCTGTCTGAAGTGTAAACTTCAAAAGAAATATATCAGCCTTAGGCCATTTAAGTAGGACAATCAACTTAAAAGCATTTCTTGTGTGTCCTTATGACAGGAAATATGATTTGCTGGTTTGTTTGTCTCACATTCTCCTTATCAAATTACCTGGTACGGACACAGGAGGCCTCTACAGCGTTGATCAGAAGGCTGCGGAAGCCACCACTCTCCATGACATGTAGGGCGTGAATGGTGGCGCCCCCTGGTGAGCACACATTGTCCTTGAGCTGCCCGGGGTGCTGCTCTGAGTCTAACAGCATTCGAGCTGCCCCCTTTGAAGAAACACAAAGGGAGATCAACGTTAGATCAACAAAGCTCGGATTATGTCATACACGACCTGTATCTTTAATCCAACTATTGTATATCCAGACTGTCTAGAACCACCCAAGACAGACTGCAAGTCACACTTGGCAGAGCTGTTTCTGGTTTTATATGTCTTACAGGGACGGTGCACATTAATCAACATTAGAATAAAAATGTGCCAAAGTTAGAAAAGAATGTTATAATGGCCCTATCTGCCTAGATAAGCAAGATGTAAAGGCTGGCTGGTGATTTTCTATGTTTTTCCTATTGTCAACAAAACCTTGTGAAAAGCTAAACCAACAATGAATCAGTGCATCAACAGGTACTGTGCGTGTAACCGTAGTCTGATATATTGTATTCCTCTGTGCCGTAGACCTCCATTGTTGTCCAAAAACTATTAAAAACATGCTAATGAGCCACACTGTTGCACTGGGTAATAAGTTTTCCTTTTGTGAACAAACAAACTCAAGTGCCCGCACTCTTCGGGAACCAGGAACATGTTACCCAGTGCAGCGGCGTGGCTCACTGACATGTTTTTAATCATTTTTGGACAACAACAGAGGTCTATGGCACAGAGGAATAAAATACACCATATCAGGCTTTGGATACACACAAAATATTTGTAAGTAGGATCAATTCATTGTTGGTTTGGCTCTGCACATGAGATTTGCTGACAATAAGAAAAACGGAAAATCGTCAGTCTTGTCCTTTCAAAAAAAATTATCAAATCTTGAAAACCTACATTTAAAACACTGGAACCAACAGAAATATAATACTATCAAAAAGGGATTTAAAAAAAACGTCAAGAAAACACATACATATAAGACATAAATTTGTTAATAGCTAACTTTCATACCAGCAGGGCTTGGGCTCCGAGGCGTACAGCCAGTCTCCTGGGCAGGCCCATTTTCACTCCACCATCAGCAAGAGCATCTACAGCTGTGAACGCCTGTAAGACCACAATCATCAATTATTAGAATGACAGAATGAGTGAAAACAATCTGAAAGACTTGCCTGTAGTATATGTGCGACAGGTAAACCAGCACTGCAAAACACACTGGATATTAAATGACTGACTCACATAAGCGGGACCACTGCCACTCAGGCCAGTAACAGCATCAATCAGGTCCTCTTCCACCTCAGTGCAGTATCCTACACTGGCCATCAGCTGCTCCAGAAGCTTTCCATCCTCCACCTCTGCATGGGTGCCTGTGGCGTACACAGTGGCCCCCTCACGCACTATTACTGGGGTATTCGTCATGCAACGCATTACCTTTGGAGTCGTGCGATACTGCTGCAGCTTCTGCAAAGGGTAACAATTTTACAGACTACCTTGAAATCACAGAAAAAAAGTTGAGCGCCACCATTCACACCCTTCATGTCACTTGTATTTTTAACTCAAACTTTAAACTAAAGCTGTAATGGATCATTTTTTTGTTTAGTGCATTTGCTTACGTCTGCAACTAAAATAGCCCTTCTAAGATTGCACAACATATCTTGGCCTATATTAAAGGCAACTGCATGAGTGTTTCAAGTCCAAACAGCAAACCAGCATCATGTTAAAGAATGTGACTATTGCCTGAGGGTCTGCTGAGATCAGACCACAAACATATGATGAGAGTCTCATGTTAAAGTTCTGTATCAGCATTCCTAATAACCAAGACGCTGAACTTACTTCATAAAAGCAAAATTTTGCAAGCATTATCATCTAGAGCTGAGATATTCATATCAATGTGATTTTGAAGTGAAACTAGAGATCATCTGAGGGTTTAATTATAGCAATGTTGTCCTACACTCACGTTTTCCTGGTCCTCAGGACAGGATTACAGTTGTAATTGGCTTGACTCAGGTAAACAAATACGCATGGATGGATACATAATGGGCATTCATGTCCCCATTAACTTGTAATTTCCTCTCAGACACCATGTCACATACTTCTATATAAGATTAAATATGCACTAATTGTCTTATTCAAAATTGTGTCACAAGATTAATTGAGTGAAAAAAAATCTTGTGATATTTGATATTAGTATCATGTACAGTCAGACGGCTCAGACTTGCCTTCTCTATGGAGCTGATGGTGACACCTGCAGCACAGGACACAATAAGGTGACGATCTTCTATGTCTGGTCCAATCTCATCAAGCACAAAAGGAATGATGTGGGGCTTCACAGCCAGGAAGAGTACATCACTTTTGCTCACTGTTTCTTTGTTGCTGGTAGTGAAATTCACACCAAGTTTCTGTAAAGACATTGTTTTATATTATGTCATTTACTTTACAGAAGCAAGCTGGCATAGGAAATATTTACATGCAAATAAATGTATTTTTCTTTTTAAAACCCAGCAGCCTAAAGCATGAATAAAACTCAGCCTGGGATTTCACACAATCACAGATGGAACATACAGTGTAGTATTGATTTTAATTCCTAATTGTCTACCCACCCGGAGTCCCTGTACTGTGGGAAGATCTGTGTCTGGGGAACTGGCTGTAATTCTGTGGGTGGCAATCACGCCTTGTGAAAGAAGAAAAAAATGTCAAGAAATCATTTTAGTGTCTGATTGCAATCAACACACAACAACACAAGTCAAATCAAAACCATGCACACATGTTGATGTATGACTCAAAACTCACCTGCAGCTGTGAAGCCTCTCACCAGCGCGTGGGCCAGCTGGCCCGCACCTATGAAGCCCACACTCATTCTGCGTGTGAATGTACAAAGACTTTGACATGGATGAATCAATTTTATCTCAAGAAAAATAGACTGAATGCTAAATTCAGTATTAAACATTCATGTAACAAGTGGTGCACAATTATGCCCTCTTAGCTCTGGATATGTTGTGCAGTGGTAGTAAACAAACTCTTACTTCCTTGTTGACCGAGGCAAACAACATTCCTGAAAACATGGTGGCGCGAGCCATATTACTAACAGTGCATATATTTACAGATAAAAAGACTTACGAATATAAAGAAGATGCCCCTAGGTGGACGGTCTGACTGCCCAATACAGCAACGCTGCCAACGTGGCCCAGCTACCTCGATTTACTCATAGACTGTAAAAATACTCTACCTGGTTGCAATAAGTTTGACTGACAAGCGAGGAAGCCAATTAACTTGCATGCTTACTTAGTACATAATACGTCTGACCAATCACCTTGGTAGTAACTGTAACTTTCGGGCGGGTCCTATTAAGCCGAAAAGCCAGTTGCATCAGTTGGAGCCGTAGGGGAAGAAAAGTTCAGGAAGAAAGCACGATACTAACATCTGCTGGCGAAAAGTTTGAAGGACATTGCAGAGAATTTTCCAGGAATGGAGAAAGATGTTATGCTGCCCCAGAAAGTCTGTGAGAGCCGACTTTTAGCCCAATTAACAGTTAGTAACGCCCTTTTCGTCATAAACGCTTCTGAATAGAGAAACAAATCGTTTTTCTTGCTAATTTAAGTATGTTAGCCTAAATAAATTTAGCTGTGACAATTAGGAGAATTTTACTGACATTGGGCAGCATATGATATATATAATATAATAAACAATTACTCATTGTAAATATCAAATGTATTTATTTAATTATTAATCAAACATTTTTTTAATTGTATTTTATTTGACATTTGTTAAAATTACAAATGGAATGTCCAATTTCAAATTTGTGATGTAATCTAGGTTTTCTGTCCTCAGCTGCTCTGATTAGAAAAGATTTCATTGTGTGAAATGTAGAAAATTAGGCCATGTATGAAAAAATTATGGTCTAATGTGTCTTCTTGGAGTACATACAGGAAAAAAACAGTGAAGACATAACAAAAGTTGCAGCACAGTTTTTTTGTGGTAACAGCAATGAATTAGTTAGCCTGAAAGTTGAGACTAAGGTTCACATATCAGTTAAAGTCTACTTCATGCAAAGCAAAGGATACAGAAATCAAAGAGACCCAAAACACATTATTCAGTATTTTATTGAACATGGAAAATATCACATAGATAAAGAAAATATGTTACATTATTGTGCCCATCCCAAGTAATCAATTTAATGCTGTTGTCAAAATTTTTCCTTCAGAAATCAATGTATCAGATACATTCAACATTCAGTGGATAACAGGATAAGTCTAATAAACCTGAACTTTTGGCTTTACAAATATGATGAGGAATATGATACAAATTGATTAAAAAAAAAAACAGCAAAATGGCTGGAGAGCCAAAACTGAAACCTATGTTCAGTGCACACTGTAGGTTTAATATATACTGTGTATCTCTATGAGACATCATGTTACAAGACAGTATGAGACATTAAATACATAATGCATGTTAATACATAAATAAATTGTTCAGCCTAAGTCTGACTGACATAATACTGGTGTGATATTCTAAACATTATCACCCACCCCCGTAGGTCTACCCACTATGAGACCACCAATGCAACGCTGAGAGGTGGGATGTGTTTGTTGCTGAGATGGACGTGTTTCCCGGGGACATCTGTGGACAAAGCTGCTGAGATCAGCTCATCAGTGCACCTGGCAGATTCTCCCTGGTAGGTCACTGGAGAACTGGAGAAAGGCCTTAGTTTGTAGCATGAATCATGTATAATACTGTCTAGAACAGAGGCTCAATACAAGATGAATACTGATAATAACAAATGTCACACAAACATAACACCATTAATTAATAAGGGAGTGAGTCCTTTTCAGGGACCCAACTGTGGAGAGCATGTTGGATGTTGATATCTCAAACCTTCGTTATTTGTTTCTGAGGCTAAAAGGTCTTTGGGGTGGGGTGGGGGAGGTTAGACAGCAGAGCTGGAGACAAAGCGAATCCTCTGGGAGTAGATGAGATCAACAAAATATAGGATCAGGTTGACACTGGTGAACACTGCCACCACCAGCTTACTATCCCAAGGACAATCTCCACGTGGGCAGTGCTCAGGACGAGTAGTAGAGCTGTACTTCTTGTCAAAGCTGAAGATGGGCCAGACCAGTGCAGTACTGAGGTAGAGGATCACAGCAAAGAAAGTATAGATGACCACAAACCGGTCGAAGGGGAACCGCAGAGCAGAGGTCCTCCCAGAAACCGTCAGTATGACCACTATCACAGTGACAGAGAAGCACAGGCTGTACACCACCACACAGTATTGGGTGGCAATGTAGAGGTTGTACTCACTATCATTGGCCAGGGCTCCAAAAATAATGCAGGCCACAAAGGCCTGGACCACCTTGAGTAGACCAGACACAGTGGCCATATAACCCACCACAGCACCCGGTTTGGCGCGAGTTAGGAACACCTCAGCTCCGTAGGGGAAGCAGCAGACACTGGAACAGACAGTCACAACAATGCGGTAGATTTGGACTTCACAGCCTTCATCAGGGCAGTCTGTTTGGAGGAAGTAAACAGGGTAGACCACAGAGGCAGTGATGTACATAAGTGTTGCCAGCATGGCAAAGGCCACAGTGAAGTTATCCCAGGAAATGGGCATGCAGGTATGGAGCCGTGTAATGTCCAGGGTGAACACAACCAGCGTGACGGCAAAGCAGAAGCACCACACAAACATGCAGAAGGTTCCATAGGTGGCGCTGTAGCCTGCACTGTGGGACACAAGGGCCATTATGGTGCAACCAAGTAGCAGCTGGCACATTCGAGCTGCGCCTAAAGGTGACAACACAGCTTCTTTGTTGAGGTAGTGTCCTCCATGTGAATCCATGGTGTGTATTGTTCCCTACAAACAACTGTTTATTCCTTGTAAGATTCTCGATGTGCTGTTCTTCGTCTTGGTGTCCTTGCGGCCCGCTCTTCTCTTTCGCCACAGACCTCACCCTTTCCTTGGGTGCCTTTTATAGATGGTCTTTAATTACAAATGTCTGTAATTTTTGCTGGGCTAGCTTTGTAATTACAGCAGTGTGCCTAAGATCTAGTTACATTTATACGTTGTTATGTAGAATTTTGTACAGTAGCTTGTAATAGTAGTAATCATTTAGCTAGACATTAAAAATAAGATATCTTTTTGACTACCAAGTTTTGTTTTTTGTTTGCTTTTTAAGCCAATGTCAATAAATGTATTATTACTATTATCATTATCAGTAGCCTATTACTTGTCTGCACAGGTCTATAAACTATACATATAGAGTCTAATTTCTGTAAATTATATAACACTGATATCAGTCCTGTTTTTGAAATGCAAATCTAAAGCTTAGAGAATGTCGTCCTGGTCTTACTCAAAGCTGTAGGATATGTCCTCAGAAATCTTGGTTTTCCTTGCTTCAACTTCAATCACCAAGTTGTCCAGTGTATCACAAAGTTCAAAGTGAAGTAATGTCCTGTCCAATAAGCCTTCCTCTTTTAGTCATATCCAGAGATCAATCTTCCAACAATAGCCCTCAGTGCCGAACAGGTGGACTGGTTTTCTGTCCTATCAGTCAAGTTCCTGTATGTGTAATTTCTTCACCCTCAACTGCCCGTCAGTCACTCAAACCTCTGTCTCTTGCTCTTTGTCTCGTTGTTTCTGTCTACTTTTGCCTCTCGGGTTTGGTCTTCCACTCTTTCTCACTCACACAAACACACCCTCTCTCGCCTATGTGTCCTGTGTGTGTGTATGTGTGTGTCAGTGTGCAGTCAGTGGATTTGCAAGGGGTGGCTGCTTAAATGAAAGTTTGTGCCGAGCCCAGGGTTACAGGCCCAGCTAGTGCTATAAATAGGGGGTCTATAATCCACAGAGGGGTGGGAGGCTACATGTGGCAGGCAGCATGGGAGTCGTATTTCCAGAGAGCACCCAGAGAGGCTGAGTCAGAGTTCCTTCAGTAAGAAACTGGCATTTATACACAGTGTAATGACAGGGAGGGACGCTAAGACTCCCATTGAAGACAAAAATTACACACAGGTCCAGAGGGATAATTACACACGAGCAATGGCAGATTTGAGCTATGCATGTGAGAGGGAAGTGAAAATGGATTAGTAGTTACTTAAAATACTTCAACCTGTGATATTAGTACACTGTGATTTTTGATATACAGTATGCCAGGTGATTCTTACAGAAAACCAGTACCTACAATAGTTTTTGAAGTATGAAATGGTACACTGCAGGTCTGTAAGGTTGAACGCTCCATATGACACCATTTTTTTAAAAATACCAAGCAATGTTTTTGTAAACACCCTATTGTGAAAAAAATATAGAAATAAGGATTGGTGTATAAGTGAAATAAGAAATGTTTTTCTAGTTTTGTATTTTATTAGAACTGGCCTTTATCACTCCTGATTGATTTTACTAGTTAAATTACTTTAATTAGGTTGCTGTAGACAAAATATTTGTCTTAAATTAGGTTACAATCAAGCAATATAGATGTTCTTAACATCCCAGTTCACCTTTTCTGGATATAAGGTTTTGGTCTGTGATAGAGGAATATAAGACGCACATCGTGGGAGGAAAATTTCCACTCACAACAAAGGTCAAGCTGGTATGACACGAGGAATGGTAGATAATCTTACTGAAAAATTGCCAAATAATGTAAATGATCTTTTATCACTGTGATTGGCACTATCAAGTGGCACAAGCTGATAATGTGGCTTACCTACAACAACAAAACAAGATGTTCATCAGGGTCTGCAGCTTGTGTAACAGACAGTGACTTCACCAGACATAAAGACATGGCTGAATGAAGGTCACAACATAAGAAAATGACCATTTAAACAGTGCAAAGAAGACCTGATGATTATGAAGACTATAATTTAGGGTTGGTCAGTTTTGCGTCACTCAGACACCTTTTATTGAGGCATCAAAACAGGGGTTTGCTATAGCTCACTAGTGCTTCACAACAGGAAAATGCATTTTAGACTGGTCATCCCAAAAGATGAGATTTTCAGTTCATTTCCTATTACCATTTTTAATAAAATAAAAACTCAAACATCAGTTCACTTGACCTACTCTGAAATGTATTTTCTGATTTTAGGGAATTTGAGATTTATCAGAAACCGTTGAAATATAAGGCACTGAAAAACCTTTGACTGTCAGTGTGTGTAAAGTAAGCCTCATATCTATTATCAGGTATGTCACAATAGTGACAAGCTGTGTTTGGAACCTGAGGGAGCCATTGACCTTGACTCCTGACTTTTTACGTGTACTATGAGTGTAAAGTGGATTAGGAATGAATGCTGCAGATACCTATACTACTATTACTACGACTACTACTACTACTACTACTACTACTACTACTAATAATAATAATAATAATAATAATAATAATAATAAAAGTATCATCATAGTAATAATAACAAGACTGCAAATGTACCTTGTAGTATATGTAATATGTTGTTTCTTTTAGGTCTAATACAAAGACATGCAATCAACACAAAGAGAAAAAAACAGCAATGTATTTACAATTTACAAAGAATCACTTCTCTGTGAAAATAGCACTTATAAATATGATTTACATAACAAAATAAATATGTAAATTACCAATGTAGCTTGAGTTTTTTTCTGTTAAAAAATATGTTACAGAATAAAATTACAATTAGTAATACCTTTCCTTCTCTGGTGTGATGCGAAATAGAGGTCCTTTAAAAACATCATTTATAAAGACATCATTACATACAACATTGTCATTATATTAAAAAGTGATCTCTATTATGAAATATAAGAAGGGAGTTACAATAGTGAACACTTGAAAGAACCTATACAAATACTCAAAAAATATACAATACACAATATTTGTCTCCCTTTAAATGTTGTTGCATTGATCTGAGGATTGCTGAACTACTGAGGTGTCCTAACATGATTGTGTACCCGATGTGTGAGTTTTAAATGGTCCTCTTGTGGTGATGCAGCTGGTGAGAAAGAGGTACAGACTAGATGCAATGGCACTGTGGTGTTTGTATAGCAACTTATAGTGTCTCCAGGTCCACTTTAGCACCACAGTTTGTTTCTTTATGACTAAACCAGGTATCACGACATCTTCGCAGCAGTCAAAATGGGAAATATGGCACTCTGATCCCAACACTGTCATGAATGAGAGCTACCTCTACAGGGATTCTTTTTTATTTTATTTTATGTTTTTTATCTCAAGTGTTGAACATTATGTCTTTTTTTGACTATATTTCTTAAGAAATTACATTTTTTTTCTGTTTAAGGCTTTAATTTCAGTAACTTTTTAAGAGTGTCTTAATTTAACCTCTAGATTTGTGTAACTGTTATATGTGTAATGGGACATCATAACAGCTTATTTGGTGTTGCACCACAAGTTGCTCATATGCCTCTCTATCGCTCTTGCCATTGTTTTAGAGGTAAATACTAAATTTCTTTCAGTCCCCTCCCGATCCAGTGCTTTTTTCACCTCATCATATGCCCCTGTTTTTGCTTTGATGTAGGTTATTGTGTGATGAGATGTAAGTAAAACCCAACTATAAAACAGTTTGAACAAAATTATACCCATATACTCTATAGTGACTACTTAACAAAGACAGCATCCTTATGTCATTGTGGCTTTTTTTTTCTTAACAATGACTTAATATAATCTATATGAAAGGATGAAAATAATATAAAAAACAAAACATCACTGAGCATCCTTAAAACTGGATTACATTCGTGATATTTTTTTTCTTTTACAAAGCAAAAGATAATTTAAATGGAGAGTAGCAGTGTGTTGTGCCTTGTCATGGTGGCATATTGCCCCCTGTACTTGTCACCAGTACTGAGTTGTGAGGAAGGGATTGTGGGACAAATCTAAGCCCCTTTGTTTGCTTGAGGTTCGTACCAAAAGTAAACAGGAGGTCAGAGGGGAATAGACTAGGTAGAATGGGTTGTGAAGTTGGATGGGTAGTTGGAGGTATCAGGCGTGGGAGACTGGCCAGAGAGACCAGCCAACCCTAATCGGGCTTAGCTTGGAGATGCTGTGTATGCATGTGTCCCTTTAGCTGCCACTGCTGAGCATGCCCAGTAGCTTGCTGGGGTCCATGCCCTGCTGCTGGGCCATCTTCTGCACATCAAAGCCCATGTGCATGAGGAACTGAATGACATTCATCTCTTGTCCTGTGAACTGGTCTCGGATGGTGGGGCAAGTGGGGTTACAGTGTGGCCACGGGCAGCTGTCAATCAAATGCACAGGGCAACCCTTGGGTGGGGCCTTGTTGTTCCTGTTGTCTTGGAGGCTGCGGTCCCAGCAGTGCAGTGCTCGGGGCAAGGAAGTGCCTTTAACCTGCACATCAATCCAGTAACTAGAACACAACACAAGAGGGCGCTGTCAGCTCACAGTCAGAACTGCTTGAACACAAAGTTTTGTGCCTCCTGTTAATGATACACTGCAAAACTGGGTTTTTGAGAACTACATAAAAATACTCACTTTCTGGTGATAACTTCATGTGATAGGCATGCTGGAGCAAACATAGCCCTGAAAAAAGGAAGACATAATTCAATCTGAAACCATGCAATAATCATATTTAAATTATCCTCTTTAAATGTAGAGACTTGGCCTTACGGGACGTCTTTTAGTGTGTTCCTTAGCTCTATGCCCAGGTTTTGGATGTAGCGCCACTGGCCTTCCTGCACGGGCTGGCCTGTCAGCTGGATGTTGTCCACTGTCAACTGGGCCTCATCAAAAAGCCACTGGACCACAAACACAGGGCCTGCACAGAGAGAACAGAGAAGATTAAATAGTTATAAGAAGATTAGAGTTAATATATGCATGTGTATATATAGTTTAGTATACATCTATTTAGACAGTGCCATGCAGATGATTTGCGCTTGTAAAGATATGTGAGCATATATGTGCAAAATGTACATAGTACAGATTTGAAACCACAAACTCACTTTTTATTGATGGAAAGACTCTGTATCCGAAGAAACAGTTCCACTCTTCTCCTTCATGGGTTTGTCTGCACCTCTCTGGTACCACTCCTCCCCAGTACCTGATGGGGCAGGTGAATGTACAGACAGACAATTAGCAACTTTATGATCTAATCACCCAACTAAAATGGTCCATATCACACAATTAATTACAAAATCATGATTTTTAACATTTCATGATAATATTCACATACTTGATGCCTCTCTTGATGGTCTCAGTGGGGGTACAGCTGGCAGTGTCAACGCAGTCAGTGCAGTGGTACTGCTTGTTGTCCAGGAACCAGCCAGAATCAGACAGGCCTCGCACTTGTATCCCAGTGTGCCCCAGTCCCTCCAACAGCTCTGCTACATGGTCCACATTCAGCAGGACCCCCGTGCCACCAGCACTGCATGCAGAAATTCTTATGAGTACATACAGTACACAGGAATATGAATGAATCATACTGTTTGAATTTTATGTTTTTCACACATGAATGTACCTGCTTCCTGCCAGAAGGAGAACCTTGGCATTGTCCAGACCTTTATTCAGCAGGTCCTTCACGACCTCCTGAATTATCAGCGAGCCCATGAAGGCATAGCCATCTGCAAACAACAGAAAGAGAGAGGGGAACATGTAGAAAAACATCTTTCTTAAAGAGGGATGCAGTACATGTTATGTTTTTGATGATTCAGTATTGTCTTACTCTGCTCTGTTTTGGCAGTTGCGCCACTCCACACATCGCTGGAGCAGTATGGCAGGAACCTGCACAAACAACATTAAGTTAAAGTTGCTGGCTATTATTAAATATTAAGCATCAATAAACACACAAAACACGAGTCAACTTACACCATGTTGGCATTCCACCAGTGAGGGTTTTCCTCCGGCAGGGAAGACAGGATCCCCGTGCCTGCAGAGACAGATCAACATGTATCATTAGCCATCCTGGCACTCCCAGACACATCCTCTTCTTCCTCATCATCACATGGATTACAGTTATTACACCACAATGAGAGAGGGAGGTGTCTATGCTTCTATAGCAGTGGGCGCCAGGTAGCCCTACGCCACAGCTAAATTATGACCGGGTGTCAGTCTCAATAACAAGGCAGATGAGCACAGGTACATCCGATCCTTTAAATTACTGAGACATTATGGTGGGATGTTAGCACTTTGGATACTGTGTGAGGGGTCAGGATTTGCTACAGGCCATAGTTGGAGTGAGAGGCTGAGGCTAGCTGAGGCTGACCTGTTTTAGTTTGGGGCCACTTGGATGAGCTCATCAGTCTCCTCATGGTCTCATATCGACTATCACAGTTCTCTTTGTTGAAGCAGTACCAGCCGCCTGGACAAAGATACATAAAAAAACACAACACAGATCATTTCTCACATGAATTCTTTACAATACCGTTTGCATAGATTTTCAAAATGTTTTGCTTGAAAGACACTTTGCCATCAGCATTCTTAATATGGGTATGAAAGTAGAAACATAATGATTTTAGTTAATTAGACAAACCAGTCCTAAATACTGACCCTCTAAGAATATCAACCATCGTCTGCTGCCTCGAGATTCTTTCAGGTAGTACCTACAAGAGACCAAAGAATATAAAATCAACACATCATAGCAGGCGTGTGACTTAATCTTGAAGTATAAAAAAAATATGTGAATACAATTCTAAATTCCTCAAGATTTATTTTACACTGCCTGCATGACAATATATTTAAATTGCATAGAAATACAACCACATTCCACAATTTTGATATGGTGTACTTTCTTTCTCAGACAGAGAAAGATGAGATAAATGGTTAAAGTTATGCCCTCACTGTTTCTACCTTCAGCGATGGTATGCAAGCATGAAATAAAAACACACATGACATCATCACCTGTAGCTAAACAGAGGATGTCCTGTTACTGTGTTGATTCCTATCTTTAGAAAGGTGACAGAAAACAGCAAAAAAGGAAATACACCAAGATAATTTTTTACAGAGGAGAACAATGAGGTTGTGTGTATATTCTGCACTTAGGAAACTGATCTAGTGATCAAACAAGAGATAGACCTCATCCTTTCCCCTATCTTGCTTGTACTGAAAATTCCAGTAGATGATATCCCTCATGTTTAATGAATCCAGAGAAGGCAATGTACCATGATATTCTTTCAGTCTGAGCTCATCATTCTTCAGCGGTGTCCTCACACACAAAATTTGATAAAATCAAAGAAGAAATAACACATCTACATTTGGCTTGTATTCATGTCAACACACAGTCTGTCTGTTGCGTAGGACCCACATATGCCCAATGTAGTGCTTCATTATATGTATCCTGGGTTAGATGAAGTGAATTGGTTTCATTTTTGTGTCACACTGGGACTTTAAATTGAAGTTTATGCATGCTAGACTATATGAGATGTGTGCTGTATGTTGTCAGCCCAGAAGAGGGCAATGCTATCATGATTCTCCAATGCTACAGGATGTGCAGGACGTACTCATCTCTAGCGCATTACCATCATTGTCTTTAACCAGATATTTAGTCAATATCAATTACAGAAAAAAGTTTTGTTTTTTTTCACAGTTGAGGCAAATTAAAAATGTCTGGTGTGAAAAGTAGCTTCAGCCACAGAGGACAGATGTTCCAAATGTGCTTCTGTAACGCTGAGAGATTTGTTTTTTTAGAGAGTTTATCCACCAGACTCTACCAATGACTAAACTCAAATGATTGCCAAATACATTTCAGTGACTTTAAAGAAGACAGACTTGGCTGAAGCTCTGTGATGTTTGCTCAGATGCTGAATCACACTTTGGTTGCGCTTAAAGCTGTTTTACTGTTATTGCAAACCACAGTCAATGATGTAGGCTGAGGACAGCACACTTTACTCACTACTTCCAAACAACAATGTGAGGGCGGGCTTGGCAAGCTGAACAAGCCAAAAGGGAAAGGTGCTGCATCAATCCACTCACTCTAACAAGTGCAAGATCTCGCTCCAGAAGATGAATCACACAGATTCACCTTTACGCCTAGTGAATGATTTTTTTTTTTCTTTGCATTCTTGTTTATCTGTAACTGTGAGAAACCCTCACTGGAAAAATGATTTCAGTATCTGATGGATTAGCATCTTAACTGACAACAGCCACAGTGGTGAATGAAACGGCCATCTGCCAGTAACTGTCCCCTGCGCCGGTACTCGTGTTGTGTCTATACAGAGCTAAGAGCTTTACCATGCTTCTCTATCAGGCACTTTGGGTTTTATCAGGAATTAGACAGGATACTAAATCCATAAAGAGACTTCTATGTCAAAACCCATTTTAGTCAAGTCTTCATCTCCCATCGTCAAACTGGTCTCAGATAAGTTCCTATGCACAATGGCGGCCAGACATCAAAGCCTCCTGATATGACATGGACAACATTAACAGTAATAAAAAAAAAAACATATGATACTGATAACTGCAAATAATGACTATATGCTTATCATATATTCTACAATGATTTTCAATATTACTGTATATAATGCGTATATATGTAATTTTCTTTTATTATGCTTACAATTGAAGTATCGCCAGTTTTAGACACAAGTGAAGTTCACTTTCCTTAAAGAACCTTTAAAGACAATGAACATGTAAAAAAAAAATGTATGGATATGAATAAAATCTGCAATCCAAACTATGTGTTTGATTAATCTCAGTCTGCCAATTGTCAGTAAAATGTGTATTCTGAAACAATGAGAATCAGTTCAACACACAATTTGACTCACTGCCATCAAATAGGATATAAAAGCAGAGTCTATATGACTGAACATTGTTTGTTTATTATACAATAGGAGAGTCAGTGGATCTGTCTGACATTAATATGCTTTTAGTGCCATGGCTTATCCCTCTTTAGAAGCGAAATCATACAGGCTTTGTTACTGCCAAATGGATTTCTGCTTAACAACAATGGCAACAGTTTATGTTATTGCAAGCAAATGTTGATCAAGTAGTGATCCACTGTTTACCCCATAGAGCACAGGCTGAAAATCATTTTATGAGGAACAAACATAAAATTAACAGGACCCATTCTCCACGTTTCAGTTACAGGAGGACAAACTGCTTTCAAATCACATTGCAACAGTTTGCGCACCGGGTGCAATCATCAGAGAGAGGGAGAGATGGGCGGGGGTCTGAAAACTTAAATCTAAAACTTTCTGCAGAGCAAATCCTGCATTCTAATTTGAAGCAAAGGAAATGAAGCATAGGCCATGTGGCTATCCGCAAATTTCACGCTTGGCTGACACAAAGCAGCTGTCTATGTTATCCTGACTGAACCCTGTTCTGTCTAATGGAACATTGCCCTGTTTTGAACAAGTCCCCATTTTTTTCATTTATATATATGTATATATATAATAGTGTCAGCATTTCAATGTCGAAAACCCATGTTTAAGATTTAAAGTCAAGCCGAATACTGAGAATGTCTCCCTCTTGTGCGCACTCTCCAAACTCTATCGTTATCCTTAGGTCAGAAACATGCGGGTTACTTCGGGTAGCAGGATGACCAGCAGGACCTGCTGAAGAACTCTTACAAAATAACTCTACACTCCTTCTAGCTCCAAGGTGCACTGTTGTAAAGCTGACCCTGCTTTGACCTGTCGTGATCCGATCACATGGGAACCATCATTTATCACACTGTAATGTGTTTTTTTTTCTGTTGGTACATACCCCGCAGGACTACCGTCGTTGCAGGTGACTGATGTATTCTCCAAAAAGTTCAGCTTCATGTCATAGTCGAGCTTCTGCGCCGAGCACGGGTAGAGAGACTGCGCAAGGTTCTTCACTTGTGTCATGAAGTTATCCATGTTCTCCTCCACGGCGGTGAAATCCAGAGGGAAGCTCTCCGTGGTGTCACTCCGGTCCGCCCGGTATGTGGGAGGAGGTGGTGAGCGTCGTGGTTGTGGGTTGCGGCCACCCCGGAACCTCCGTGCGCAAAGAGCTCCGGACTGCATCAGCACCAGCAGCAGCACTGATGAAACCATTCTGATCGCTGTCATCTTATCCGCCGGTTAAATGCTCTTCCTTCAAATGCAAAGTTTCGTCAGGGAAACAGAAATTTTTACCAGTGGAGTTGAGGAAGAAACGGCAATTACGCACGGCTTTAGAGACGCCACAACACTTGTCGTCCGCTCCCAGAAACGCATCAATTTAATGTCAGCTAAAATCAAAAGTCCTCTGAGGTCGATCACAGTCATCCGTTGAATTCTGTGAATATGTTTCAAACTTTGAAATAATACGCCTTCAACTGTTTGCCCATCTATCTACTACAACTCTAGCGCTGCTGGACCAAGCGCACAAGCTTGAACGACAACACTGGTGCCATGCTCTTGTATTTTATTCAAACTTTCCCCCCTTGTGTGTCCGTCCAGCCAATCGCAGTTGCGGGGCAGGACTCAGGGCATGATCAAGCGTGGCAGACTACCCCCCTTTTTAATTTATAGAGGGAAAAAATGTCCATGCGTTGGTTCTTTTGATCCGCGATGTTTTATTTGATGTGGTGGCTTTTATTGGCCTTGAAATGCCCATTTCCCATTCCACCACAAATTTATGAAGTGAGAATACGCATCTTGTTACACACTTGCCTGAAAATCAAGTGGGGAAAAAACAAAACATGATCAAAACTTGTTCAGAGTTCCAACGATATTTGTCCAGGTTTCTCTTGAAAGAGAAAAGTTAATCAAGATATTTTACCTAATTGTATAAAGGAAACACCATATTATTATTATTATTATTATTATTATTATTATTATTATTATTATTATTATTATTATCACTTTTCCTTTAATTTTCACTTTATGTGTTCTCCTAAATGTAAAACAATAATTGTTCAGAGATTAATCCACTATCAACGACCTCTTAAAAAAACATATAACTCATTGTTACAATCACATCCAGTACTGACTAACTGAGTTGCTCATGTTTTTTTAAGGTTTTGAAAAAGGGACTTGGACACTTGTTATTTTTTTTTTTTTTTTCTTTTTAATCCAGACGGGGCCTCTAAAGATCAAAGCAACCATCACTCTTTCTCCCCCGTCTCGCCTCCTCCCTCCCACTTCAGTCTCTTCCAAACTTTCCTGGTCTACTGTATATTTTAAGTCGAGCAGAGCATCCTGATGGGAAGCCAGCTTTTTAACACAGGAATGCCTCGTTACGGTTGAGGTAGGCTTCCCTCGAACAACCTCTCATTTTAAGGACACATTTAAGTTAAAGTTTAGCCCACAGACCGAAAGTGATTATTAATCAAGATAACACTTGTCTGTGATTGAGGCCACAATACCATAATTCAGTTTAGTTTTAAATGTCTGGATGACTGTGAAGTCAGATGCAATTTTGATACTACTGACTTTACTGCTCTACTACTAATGCATACCTTTACAT
Organism: Thunnus albacares; assembly: GCF_914725855.1. Taxonomy (NCBI): domain Eukaryota; kingdom Metazoa; phylum Chordata; class Actinopteri; order Scombriformes; family Scombridae; genus Thunnus; species Thunnus albacares. The sequence continues at coordinate 16,606,001 of NC_058122.1, forward strand.
TTCCTTCTTTCTTTTATGAAAGCAAAAAGCCCTAGACCCTAGAGTGGCTTAAGAGGATTTTGCTCACATCCACATGGTAAAGTGAACCCCAGCGTTATGTAGCTTATTGTTAAATGTCTAATTGTTGCTGTATCAGATTTGTAGAAGCGAGATTAGGAGGCAGAGACGGATGTCATATGAAGTGTTTGAGAGAATTTTTGTGGATCGTGTTTTTGACAAAGTTGCGTCTGTCGATAAGCTCACCTATCATCAATTCAAGATCCATTTGATTAGTTTTCTCTCAGTGATCAAGCATCTACAGTTTTAACTTATAGGGTTTGCCAAGAGGATTTTTTAAATCTAAATCTTTAAAATTTTTATATCTTGGAAGAAAACATACAAAAAACAAAAGATGAAGAAAGGTTTGAATAGATAGATAGATAGATAGATATTATAGAGGATACTCACGTACTGTGTATGTCTTTAACAAAAAGAACATCATAACTGTAAAACAGCTTCATGTCCTCTCAGAGACAAACTTACTGACTGTAGCCCCATGGTTAATCGGTGTGCCTAAAGGATGTCGAACTGTTCTGAGTCAGGTAAGATGGATATGAAGTCACCAGCAGGACTGATGGTATTCATAAGGAACTTCAAACAGATGCTTGTATAGATTAAAACATGTGGTAGGGCCCAGGAGGAGAGGCTCTGTCACAGATTGAGTCTAGTCACTTTGACCCATACCTCCCTGTTTTATCACACGTCATCCCAAAAAATGTAACCCTTAAATCACTCGCAGATGGACGCTGGCCTCTGACACACACACACTACCATGAAGAGATGCCCCGACGGTGTGTCGAAACGTCCTCTGACCCAAGTGAGTGAGAAGTGTGAGCTGCAGATGCTCTTATGTTACATGGAGGAGGAGACACGAGAGATCTAAATGTGTAGATTCAGAGAGAGAACATGACAGATTCTGTGTTAAAATGACTTAACAATATGATGTTGAAGTCAGAGTTAGAAACATTGGTTAGCTCTGCTACTGTTGGTGCTGAGCGGTTTGTTCTCTACTGTGCACCTTGTTTGAACTCCTCGCGCTAAGCCTTTCTGGCTTTCACCAGTAATTCTCTTGGTCCCTTTTTCTTTGCCTCCCATCGTCTGTGTGTACCATAGACACAAATTTAACCATGCAAGTCCGAATGGATTAATCCTAGAATTAGGTCATTTGAAAATGACCCAGCTGTTCTGATGGCAGTCCCTCAGAAGTGCCCCCGTAGCCCCCATAGCCCCCACCCCAACTCCAGGCCTCCTGTGAAAGTCAAAGCCTGTCTTTCATCTCCGATCAGTTGCATGTGCCCTCACAGATCCACAGGTTTTACTGCTTAAGTCTGGGCTGGCAGCATTGATCATGTGACCGTTGCCTGCCTGGCGTTTAGACACATCATAGCTCTGTGAGCGTTCTCTGTCTACATAGCCTGCCAGTTCTGCTCACACATCCCCATCGTCCGTCTCCCCATGCCTGTTAGTTTTGATTTGCACATGCTGTTGTCGAGGGTCCATCCGTGATCATCAAATCCCGCTAGTTGGAACTGTTAGGTCAGGTTACATCAAAGAGATCAGGAGGGATCAGCCTCTTGAAAGGGACAGGCTCTGGCTCACATCATCAGAAACAGGTGGAGGTCCTCATTGGAAGAACAAAGGAGAGATCACCATCTATAAAACTTTTATATTTCATAGAGGAGTTTCTTTAAATTCCTTTAAATTGCCACCCTCACCTACACAGAGCGCGCAAACTACACAGCACCAGCAAAAAACATATGATATCAGGTTAGGGATTGTGGGACTCAACCGCAGCACTAAATCCCATGCAGGTCACAACAGCAAAGCCTCAGACTTAGTGGCATTATGCCACAAAGTGTTTAAGTGTGGAAATCTGCTAAAAGCCAGGACGAAAAGGGAACTGGAAATGTATGGAATACGACTCAGGTGTTATGTATTACTTGAAAAGTTGTTGAAACCTTCAGAGGTTTTTTTGTATATTGTAGTAATGGCTCTTAATTTCTCCTGTGGCTAACATTTCTCTGCTGCTTTTCCAAAAAAGACAGTACCAGACTTTGACATTTTGTTCATTGCTTGTGGTAGCTTGGTAAGAGGGAACTCACTGTGCTACTCTCAAAAAAGAAAACAAATACATTCATGTAAATATAATGATTTTGCCTGGAATATTTTCATGACAGGATTATTAACAAGTTGATCTGATGGTAATGTTAGAGAGCTTTGACGTTTGAGGCTATCCACCCCTGAAAACGTTTTGAGCCTCAGCTTCTGTTCTGTGTCACCTTGAGGCAAAACTCCGGAAGCAGGTCCCCTTAATTTCATGTTGAAACTATTGTTTAAAACCCAAAACAAACATGTACAGAGGTTTTGGGTGTTAACACACTGTAGAGTTCCTTTCATGTGCCCTCACCACATGTTCCTGATATTACCTAGAGAATCCGTAAACAACCTTGATCCTGGTCAAGTTAAGTCAAGAGGTGCCATCTAAGATGTGGATGTAAATGGGGAGTAAGAGAGAGTAAGAGAGGCAGGAGACATCTGTCGAGCAGGCTCTCATTTCGTAAGAGGAGGCCGTCTATTGGTTACAGATGATGCCCTGTTTGATAAAAATGAACTCTTTCAAGATAGGACAGCTTGCATTAGGGGTCTCTCTGGCACCAAAGGGTAACCAAATAGTTCAGCTGACAGGTCAGCTGTTTGTTGTTGATCTTTCATCTGAATGATGGTCACAAAATAGCTGCTGTTGCCTGTAAACAGTTCTGTCACGTCATTCATACTAAGCAAGATAGATGTTTGTGTCAGTCAGGGTGGGGGCACATGCCTGTGTGTGTGCCTGCATGTGTGTGTTGGTGCACTTAAGGATGAACGATGTGGACCCGGCTGTCTCAGAGGTACCGGTGCGTGAGTGTGTGGCCCTCCTCCAGGAGTTTTCCATTCATGCTTTGTGCCTGAATCACTCTGTGCTGTGCCCTCTGCCAGGTAGCGACAGAGGAGGGAGCAGAGACGAATTACCATTGAAGACCTGCTATTATTATCATCAGAGAGGCGGCAGCCCTCCTTCCCCAGCGCTTAGTCCCATCTCTACAGAGACAGGAGGAGAATCAGGCCCTTTTGTCTCGGAAATGTTTATTTATGCCACAGATTTGCCAAAGGACATGGAAAAGCCCTTATTACAGGTCATGACAGTAGAGCCACAACACATTATTCATTTTCTGTCCTTTAACCTGGTAGTCTCTTAGGGGAAATTCTTTTGAAGTCCACACCCTGCTGTAAAACATGGTCATTATTCAATTATGTAAGAGCTGTATTTGAAACAGTTTTGAGAATGTAGACACTAAGAATCTAGGTATGAAGAGTTGAGAACAACAGTTGTTTTTAAATGTTTTTCTTGTTCTTCTTCTATGAAATATAAAAAATCTGAAGGAGAAGGAATTATTGACATGTAGCATAAATCTCTTGTTACATCCAAACTTTTGGTTCCAGTTTCTCAGAGAGAGATTAAGACTAGTCCTAGACTAAAGACAGAATTCTGTGAAAATATCCACTGAGAAACACCATAGTCTTAGACTAGACTTAATCCCTGTCCGGGAAATCGGCCCATAATGTTGTGAGTACATGGTATGCGCTTCAATCCACAGAGCCACTGGGACACCATTAGCGCATGGTATGTGCCTCATTATTTTTGACACTTTCTTAACACCAAGCAGCCGTTTTCTTTTATCCTCTCAGCAAGAAGATGAAGCTACTGTAATCAAAGAAGACAATGATCAGTGCCAGCCTCTTGGCCTGGCCTGGTACCTGCTTTGATGTCATATTTTGGTGTATAGCGGGCTGTGGCCCATGCCAAAGAGCACCCATAGTCGCCAACTGTCTGACAGGCTGCCTTTCATCACTCTGCTACTTGATTACTTTCCATGGGCTCTTCCAGGCCTGGGAATTTTCTCCCAGGAATCTGAAATCATCATCCCCGCCTTTACACCCTTCATCTCAAAATAAAAAAAATGCACATCTGAGACACACATTAGTATATGTGGCATATGAATGGGCGTAGATTTGGGTATGGACAGTAGGGACATGTCCCTACCAAAGTTAAGGAGTTACTGAATTGTCCCTACCAGTATTTTTGTATAACGTTTTCTGCAAACACCTGGCTATTGAACACTCTCTGAGTGACAGAGCGGGATATGGAGGATACTTGACCAGATGATCTGGCAAAAACGTCTCATTGAAATTGGTCAAAAAATGTAAATGTTATAGTGCTTTTTATCCAAAAAAAACCCAAAGCTCCTCCATTTACTTGTATTTGTTTATAGGCCAGTCTTGCCTGGTCCATTATGGCGGCGAGGTTAACATACGATCCAAAGGTCAATGGGGTGTCTATGTATATATGTCTATGATCGTGTACTACACATTGTTTGCTAGCTATACCCAAGGCTTCAGCACAGTGGAGGTAAAAGCATCTGTGTAAGATGAATGAACCGTGGTCAATTTGAAGTTGTTGGTAATGTTATTTTAAACAATTCAAACATCATTGAATTAAGAAATATAGTCTTTGCTGGATATAACTTAAACCTATCAATTGATTTTATATTTCAATTTTAGGTATAGCATTACGTGTTAGTTGGCTAATTTTAATATCAACTAATTTTATCACTTTAAAATGTCTGCTAAAAAGAGAAAGAGGGTAGATATCAGGCCCTTGTTTAAGAAGACCCAAAGTGTAAGTAAAAAGTTAAGTTTAAATTAGTTTTCTGTAATCAAATCTTAGCAAACAATATTAATGTTTGACAGTATATTCTTATGTAGCCATAATGTGTTAAGGAACATTGCCATCCTTTCGCCTATCCCTTTTCACAAGTGGATCGTGTGTGAAGTTATTATTGAATGAGTCATTATTTAATCATAGACATTATTTATATCCAAAGGTATCTGCAGGATACCCAACTAATTTGATTGTATGTGATTTCCATGCATCATTATATTAGGAAAATCCAGACAGCAGCCCCAGAGAGGATACACAGGCAGGTGGAACTGCAGGCTCCCAGGTGAGCTCTGATGCCACAGTGAAATGTCTGGTTGTAAGTTCATAAGATGATTATAAAATACATACTGCCTACTGTAAGTTTTTGAGATGTTTTAAAGATGGGTTAATGTTTGAGCCTTGTTGCTCCTCTGTCAAAAATTTCCATTGTATTAGAAGCATGAAACTCTTCAATAGTCTGAATCAACAGACTTGAACTTGACATTGAAACTACTATTAAAATACCATAGTGGTAAGTAATCAGGGGGATTTACTTTGTCTAACTCATACATCAACTCATCATTGCATCATCTGCAGGGAACACAGTCAAACTCAGGTGGGGTCTTATAGCAGCTTAGTGATAAGATTTATTACTGCTCTTGAACATACAAAACTACTAATTTATTTTTGAATTTAATTTATTAAACACAAAATTTGGTTTACATACAAAGTGCAAAAAACTAAAATAATATGTAATGACAGTGACAATCATCATTTTGCCTTGTATGAATGAATGAACTTATTTTAGTGTTAAATCACTCCTGACTACATCATCATAATCAATACAGTTTATTTAATTTAAAAAAAGTTTTTACCCCTACAGCATTTTAAATATGCACTTTTGTGTGGGTTGCACATTTTTCCTTGTCACTATACTGTAGAATGACTCCAGAAATGACCATTCCATATTCTGTTTTAAATATAATCACTTGTTGACAGCATAACTTAAAACCACTTAATTTAAAAAAAAAAAGATTAACAATTTATTCATCCATGAAACAATACAATTTAATGATGCACTGATAAACCTGACGCATGATATATTACTTATTTTGATTCAGTTGTTTTCATTTTACATGAGATTTTCATGCATGAGTTCAAAATTAGAATTACATTGTGTTGAAGCTTTTGCACATTAAAACTCTGTTGTGAAAACTGAGCCAAAATATTGTAAATTATTGTGTATTTCATGCATGTGCAGATACAAAACAGATATTTATTGTTTTGCTTCATGTCTAAGAGGCAGGCATTGAGGCTCTGATTGATCTGAAGGCAAGGGAGAATCAGGTCAGCTGCAGTAGCATGGACATTTTTCAGAGGATGACGGTGCAGTCAGTGTGACTGGGAAATACACAGGAGCACAGGCAATGTTGAAGAGAAAGCAGCCATTGGCTCTTTATGTACACTGTGGTACATACTGTGTAAACCTCATCACACAACATGCTTGAAATGCATCTCCTTTGATTCGTGACTCTTTACAGTGGTTTCATGAGCTGGGAACTCTCAGTAACCAGTCAGGGAAATTCAAGGCAGTATTTGAGGGACAGGCAACATCAGGACAAAACAAAACCAGAGCACTGAAACCTCTGTTTCCGATCAGGTGGACGGTTAGGGAGAGGGCCATTTCTGCTGTTCTTAGTCAGTGTCAGAGTGTGTTGTTGACTTTTGAGGAGATGACCCATTGCGGTTCAGACACTGGAATCAGAGCAAATGGTCTCCTAGACGGTTTTCAGAGAAGGAAAACTGTCCTTGGTCGATTTTTAGCATCAGAAGTTATTGGGGGCCTAGAATGCTTAAACAAGTCACTGCAGAAGAAAATACAGACCATTGCAGGCATACAGGCTGCAGAAGAATATGTGAACTCCACTCTTCAAAGTAAAAAGGAATGAGGAGCACTTTCAGAGCGTTGTTAGTGGCACACTCCTTGGATATTGAGGCTATCCAAATCCCTCACCAAAGACAGCCCCCCCAAAAGATACACTGGCAAAGCAGCTCAGCATAAGCCAAAATCCCCAGAAGTATATTACAGGACTGAATATTATAAGGTGTTAGATACTGTGGATATGCAGTTTAAAGAACAGTTTAATCAGGCAGATATGCAAGTCTTGCACAAATTAGAGAATGCTCTCCTCACTGGGGAAATGAACAATGTTGTCTGTCAATACCCAGAGCTTGACAAAGAGAATCTGAAAGTCCAAGTATCCATGTTCATCTCAAAGAACAACTACAAGTCCAGAAACAGTTCTAAAAACAATGCCTTTTGAGGTTAGAGGTTTGTTTGATGAGGTTAAAACTCTTGTTACGCTGCTGTTGGTTTTTCCTGTGGCTTCAGCTGAAGCTGAAAGAAGCTTCAGTGAACTTTGGAGACTGAAAACCTGGCTCAGGTCAACAATCTCACAAATGTGTCTTAATAATATTTTTGCCATGTCCATCAAGTAAAACTTGATGCCATTGGCCTGAGACTTGTCAGCAATTTGTGTTAGTAAATGAGAGGTGAATACATGTGTTTGGTTCTTTTACATAAAAGAAGGCACAAGCTGGGCAATGGAATACAAGCAGTGCAGGAGAAATCAGGAGATTTTATAGTGTACCCTAAGTAAAATGCATTTTTTTCTGTTTTGTTTGCCATGTTGCTTATATGTCTACAGTAATTGTTATATGGTAGATTTAGGTTATATACTGGTACACATCCATCAAGTGATGCCAGAATACTCTATTCTGAAATGTATTTCTGACTTCTGTTCCTACCTGTGATTGTTTGTTTTATGTGAACTTTGCATGAAATGTAGCTGTGAACATCTCTGAGTAAATCCAGTGTTTCATGAAAATGGTATTACGTAGATTCAAAATGCATCAGGGGTATGTTTACACACAGTTTACTGATTTTCATTTGTTGGTTAAAACACAGTAGCACATTCTTTTCTAGTTATTTTTATTTATTCTCTTGTAACATTATTACAAAAATCTACCATATGTCAATTTTAATTTTATTAAATTAATTTAATTTGAAATAATTTTTGTTTCAGATGTACACAAATAAAATAAACAGTAACATATCTTTTCAAATGTATAAAAAAAACCCATGTGATACAAGTCATGTTTTGGCGAGTTAGCAAATACTTATGAAATAAAGCACACATTTCAAAGAATGTAAAACATTTTGTGATACCAGTGAAACCAGGTGGAGCTCAGTGAATATTAATAAACAGCATAAAGAGACAAAATGACACATGGAAAATAAAAAAAAATAAAAAAACAAGTGTACACACTGCAATCTTTCAACTCAACATTTCCTTTCCCTTGATTTTCCCTCCGCAGGGGAGAGAGCAGTGATAAATTACAAGGTAGAATCTGAAGTGTTTGCTTTTGGAGGAAACTGAGGAAACTGCCGTGTGAGGCAGATATTTATAACCAACCTCTCCTCCAGCAGGCTGGCAGTAGAGTTGCTTCTCTGCCCAGCCTCGGCTTCACAGGATCGCTGTCTGTCTTCACCTGTACAGTCGGTCAGGAGTGGAGAGCCTCTCCTCCCCACATCATACAGACTCTCCTCTAGATGCCCTGAGGATCAAGAGGTGTTTGCGGGCCCCTGACCATCCCCTGACTGGAAACTGGAGTTTAGGATTTTCAAAAGGAAAAACATTTCAAAGGATTAGAGAGTGTGTTTGTTTATTCTCAGCAGAGAGGATGTAGAGAATGACTGCGTATCTTCAAGAGGTTGAAGTGGGATAGACAGTACATAACTCATGTGGCTGCCAAGTTCGCACTGCTCTTTGATGTATTCAGATGCATATCCTCTTACAAACACGAGTAGGTATAATTATCATCGTGTGATCTAATTAGTAACACAGACTGACATATATTAAAGCCATTTTCACTCGGGTAGAGGAAGAGTCTTTTAGTGCCACCACTACTTCCTACAAAGCCACCTAAGCCATTGAAATTTGAGTGTCTTCCCGCAAAGATCTCATCTTTGCTTTTGAGGTCACCTGTGGTTGGCCAGTGGAAACATTTATTCAAAACAAGGTAACATATCTGTTTGGAAATATACAGCACCACTTCCCTTTCTCTTTGGGCAGGAAGAGCATGGTCATTTTGTGGGAAGAACGAAAGTGTTAGTCAGGCTTTACTCACAAACGTGAGAGTGCGAGAGGAGCCGTCATCAGGACACATCATCTTGTTTTCATGATGACTAATGAGCAGATTGCTACCAGCACCTTTCGCTCGTCTCTATCTGGTTTTGATCTGTTAATAATTCACATAACTGGAATCAGTGGATGGGGGCTTCTTTTGGATACTTCCTACCTCTGAAAAAGAGCTGGGACAGATAAATATGATCTACATATAGAGTTTCTGTCAGTCTCTAAATTAATCCACTTAATCGTTCTTTTTTCCTTCACAAAGCTCTCTAATTGGGGAAAGTGATGGATGTAAATAGAAAAAAGTAGAACTAAATACTGATTACTACCACAATCAAGTAATATTTCTAAAGTGAGCAGTACAAAAACAATTAAGACAAAACACTTGAAGAATAAGACCAAATTCCATCAAAGTGAACGCCCTCACATCTGGAGGACAGGTGTAGGCCCAATTCTCATGTGTCAGAACTTTCTCCTTAATTTACTTAAGAGTCCACAAAAGCAAGAGTGAAGCAGCTGTGTACTTCTGGATTTGATACGGGAAAGGAGAGGATTCCAGTGTTAAGGAAACCAAAAGGCATGGTTATCCCACTAAAATGAAAACACGCCAGGCAGGTAGGGGAGAGGACGACTGTAACATGTCTGAAGCGTAACCTGTTCTCTGGCCCTCGCTTTGAAACCAGATGAAGATCGGCTGCGGCCCTGAAGTCATTACACCTTCAAAGGTAATTAACACATGGCTTTTGTTTGGGCCCGATGAGCCCCAGATTATGTAGGTACAGATGGTCAGAGGGGCCGACGACAGATACCAAGAGCAAGGTGTGCTTGGATGTGCTTTCATGTCAGCAGGAAGTGCTTGACCCATGGCCCCCTCTTGACCTCAAAACTAGGTTGTCAACGCCACTTCCTTGAGTGCCCTGTAAAGATTAACATGTGGACAGAGACAGGAGGCCTTCGGAGCCCTGCGCGATGAGCAAGAGGGCCTGGCTGGCATCTCTGCCCTACAACACCTTTCGCCAGTTACGCTAAGGCAAGGTTATATAAGATCAAAGGCTTGTTTTATATACTTGTACTAAGGCCTTATGAAAAAAACTGCAACATCAGTTTGTGGGTACTGTATGAGCGCAGGAGATCAGAAAGGTGGCTCTCACTTATCGACACCATCCCCTTGCAAGCTTAATGTTTTGAGCTTCTGTTTCACTTTGTGCTAAAAACTGCCACCTGGCGTATTTCTCGAGGTGGTAAATAGCCGCACTTCCTCCTTTTGCCATCAAAGGGAAGGGGTTTTGCCTTGACCTTGAAGCCACAGAGTTCCATATTGCACACGGGTGTGCCTACATTTGGAGGCCACTCTAATCAACCAGTTTACCCTTTAACCCCTCTGATCTCTCGCCCAGTACAGTAGCACTGGAACCATGTGTAGCATCACTATTATCTGTTATCACCATACCATTCATCTGTGATCAGTTACTTTTTCTAACTGAACTTTAAGTTAGATTTTTTTTTTGTGAATCACTCTTTTGGTGATTAAATGCAAAGTCTCACTTTCTTAAGGAAATGGGCTCTAATCATTGTGAAATGGTATGCATTCCACACATCTTGCTTGGTGCTGGTGCAGTGATGCTGTACAGGGTTATTATATTTTTCTTATTCATATTTGAGTCATTGTTGGCTTTTGATTCTTTGTGACAAAGAACTTAAACAGCCAGAGTGACTCAAACTCTGAGTAATGCTGAACTAATGGTAGACACATTTCTTGGCCAAATGGATACAAATGTGATGCTGCCGTCACATCATATCAGAAAGCATGTCAGTGTGTGAAAGCATTAGAAGGTGGTAAGATTCAGAATCAGATAGCAGTAGTAAACTCCACTCCACATGTTGCCAGTCAGGAGCATCTGACTGGTCCAGATTGCAGGAGCACATTATATGTGCCTCCAACACACATGCACACACATACACACAGTGATCCCTACAGTTTAATATGAATTATCTCAAGCAGACACTTGGATCTGTGGGTCAGCAGTCTGTCTCAGGAAAGTGTTTGATGATGGCGTTTTATTGTTCCAGAAGGTCAAGATCTTCAAAGCTCTCCTTCTGTTCTCCACAGGGCACCCGGGCAGCAGCTGTCAGAATACACTCGGCTTTGTGTTTTTATACGAGAGAAGAGGTAGGTCAAGCCCACTCTCACAGAAATGTTTTTACTGGGGGGTAGGCACTCAGTGGACACCATAATATTGTTGTTCTGCCCTTTTGTGCTGAAGAGCGGGGAGCGTGTGAATCTCGTCGGATGGGACGTCACCTCTCCCGAGTTTGCTGCTGATCAAATAGCCTTTTTGGCATGATTCAGCAGTGTGCCTATGTGTGTGAATGAATGTGTATGTGTGTGAATTGTTACAGACAAAACAGACCACCACTTGGGCTTTAGATCAAATTGCTTCTCTCTTGCACTCCTATAATGCACAGTGTAAGAGCTTTTACACTAAGGCAACACCAAAGTCTTGTGCAAGCAGTGTTATTTTGACAGGTTTACACAGAGAATCTGACCTGACTTGGTGCTCGTGTCGGTACGCACCACAATGCATATGAATTGTTCTTGTCAAATCACTGGCTCCCATAAAATATATCTGGTCTAAGCTGTATAAATTGTTTTCAAGATAATTTGTAGGAAGATTTCTGCTTCCCACAGACTCGCAATATTTTTAAATTTGCTAATTGCAATGTCATACAGGGATAATTGTGGATATTTTTAGTAAAAACAAGCTTAATAGCAGAAAAGTGAGGGTCTCTTTTAAGGAATGTCCTAATTTGACCTGACAAAAGCAAAGGTTTGAGCATCTGCAAATGCAGATAAGCCTTGTGTTTAGTCAGAGCCCTTTAAAAAGACATTTTACCACATATTTTCCTCTTGACATCTTCCAGTACAGCATGCAGTCAAAGAGAGGTGCTTTGGATAAATAAAAGGAGCCCGTAAGTTGAAGAAAAAGGCCAAATGAGAAAAATTTGGGGTTGGAGCTTTCTTCTACCTCCAATCCATTAACAAGGAAGAGCTAAGACTTACGACAGGCCAAGTGCCAGTGGCTCAGATCTGTCATGAGGGTTGATGGCCCCCCACCAGCTAAGAAACCCGAAGCCAACAAGGATGCAGTGATAAGACTTGGTTGGTGTGGCCTGGAGTAGAATAGTTCACACACTGTTTCTCTGACCTCCTGCACCCTCCCGCTGACCACCCTGAAACGCTGACTTTTCTTACGCTCGTTGTGATGCTGCTCCACCCGCGCCCTTCCCTCTTGACAGGATGTCCATGAAAGACTCCCTCTTGCCCCTCCACCTGTTTTCACACCCAGCAAGCTGAAGAGGCTCCTTTTCATGCAGTTGCTATGCATTTGAAGTGTCCCATTGCTGAACACATACACCCGAGAAGGTCTGTGGTTTGTGCCTTTGATAGCTGGAATGCTGTTTTTGACTTTCTTACACAGCTACGGGTCAAAATGCACCAAACCTAGCCAATTTATTTTCCAGCTTTACAGACATGTAGAATAAGAGTGACTTTGTATAGCTGTGTATCTCATCCTTATAAAGGAATACTGGAATAACAACTTGTTTCCACTTAAGCTGCTGTAATTCACCCAGTTTTGCTTAATTGCAACTCAAGTAGCAGCCACCCACTCTGCTCCAAAATACTGTATATCATTAACTTGTCACAACAGTCAAAATCAAATTGGAGCGGTGTGAATAATTCCTAGTCAACAGCAACAGAGCAGTTTTACTTCCCCCTTAAGAGCTGCCAACTTTGAAGATAGTGGGTTTACTCAGTTTGCCAGATTTCTTGATTCTGCAATTTCCAACATTCCCCAGGCTTCTCCGTTTTTACAATGCCAATAAATAACAAAACACAGATTACATGCAAATATGACAGGAAGCTTGAATCAATTTATCTGTTTCATCTTTGCAGCATCACTTGTACAAATGTAAACTGTAAAATATAAACTCGAGCAAAGCAGCTCGCTAGACATTTGCCATTTCATCAGATCTCTAGCAAAGCAACATTAGTGAACTTGCTGGAAAGCAGGACAGCAGTAGCAGGAAGGGGTTAGCGCTCAAACAAAATACTGTCACTTTGATCATTTCCTACTGGTCTTTGATCTCGGCATTCTTGAAAGGGCCAATAATGATGTTTAATTGATTATGTAGAATGAACAAGCTTGGTTTGCTCTCATATCATTCATTCCTCCCCTTTTTTGTGTGCTCTCTCCAAAAGAAGATCGCTCGCATGCCATATTGCCCCTTCCCTTTCTTCTTCTAAAACAAATAAAGACGTCAAACATCAAAGCTGTTCTTGGTTAATAAAAGAAGACCTCAAAAATTTTCCATTATGTTTGACATGGTTTTGGGTTTCGCCAACCAGAGGAATAACAACAGGACGGAATAAAATGACGCTTTTTTTTGTTGTTGCTCCGTTTCTGTGTTACAGAGGTTAAGCAGACCAAACTTGAGCCTGTTCTTTGATCTTGTTGGCTCTAATTATTCAAAGGTAGTCTTTCTCTCTTCTACTTCTCTTCTGAAACACCAGTATCCCCCACCACCCCCACCCCCACCCATCCACACAACCCACTCCACTGCTCTCTCTTCTTACTGTCCCTTTCCACCCTCCTGATTATGATATCCAGAGTTCCCGGCTAAAACAACAGTCTGTCAGAGGATCACTTTCCTTTGAAGTCAACGTCAGTCAGTTTTGTTTCTGTCTTGGGCCTGAGCACTGACCCCTGACCTGCAGTGATTACTTCCGTGGCGCAGCCAAGCAGAGATAACTGTAAATGCAGGCCTTTGATATCCACTTGAGAGCGGGAGGGTGAGCCTGAAGGGAAATCCAATGATGCTCAGGCATCTTAGTATGTTTGTGCACGCGCTTGCACACACACACATACACACACACAGAAAAGACAAGGCACCATATGGCAGAGGTCAAGGAAACATGGGTATGACTTCCTGGTAAAAGCGGTAACACAATGATATTTGAACCTCTCTGAACCCAAAACAGAGAAAATTTATGAAGAGATTCTGGTACTGTTAATGAAATCTGCATCTTAAAGCTTATGTTGTGATTCAAGAAAAAGGAAATGATATTAATGTGATCTGAAATAAAATAATGAAATTTCTCTGTTTTGTGGATGGAACAAGGACAAGAGATAAGCAAGTGAGGGGCAAGTGACTTCCACACACTGTTTACATGAACTTTCATATCCAACAGAGTTTTATTTGATCATAAAAATAAACTACAAAATATAACTATAGATTCCATGTGTCCCCTGCAGCCCTCATGTCACTGTCCCTTAATATTACAGTGTGTACCTTATCTTTAATGGCAATTTCTACCTCAAAGCTTACATTTAATATAGTATCTGTTTGCATCTGAATAAATTAGTTTCCACTCATTCAAAGATCTGATTATGATGGAGAGACAAAAGACGGGAAAAAAAGCTGTTTAGATTGTTACTTTTCTGGTCGGAGACACTTGTTGAGGTCTATTGGAAACAGCTTGGGATGAATTATAGAAGAGCAGAAATAGAGAATTTAACAGTCAACATTCAACACATACATCGGTGTTTGGACAGCACACAGGATCTTTTTTGTTATTCAGTGGATTTTTGTTTCCTGTAGATGCCTTTTTTTTCTGTCGATGTTCTTTTATCTTTGGAGTAAGTATTTAGTCAACATGACAGTCCATTTTCATCCACGTCCAGATGGCAGACTTAAAATCGCTTCCACAAAAATGCACGGATAATATCTATTCTCACATGCATAAAAATGTAAACAATTGTAAATATTCAAGCTGCGTTTGGCTCATGAGCCAAACCACTGTCATAGCTGATTAACTCTTTGTGAACTGTGTTACAAAGCTATTATAATCATGTTTTCTTTAAATCAGCCTAAGTGAGTGGATTTAAGTCTGCAGAGAATGCCATTAAGGATCCAACACTCTGACATCGGCATATATAGTCATTACTGGAATGACTGTTGACATGTTCTGCCTAAACAAGGCCAGAGTCAACTGCAGTCTTATGTGAGGGACAAATGAAGATGAGCAGATGAGAGTTCCTGATGGGGACTCACTCTTTCTCTCTTCATACTCAACTATAATTATGGCCTTTCTTTATTCACTCTGTACTTCCAGTTGGCTGTGGTATTTTCTTTTTTTTTTTTTTTTTTTTTTTTTTTCTGAAGAAAAGGCAAAGCCGAAAGACTAGCATGCTGCTGGACTGAATGTCATGTTCGAGCTCAGAATAGTAAACATAAAGCCTTGTAATTTGCAGAATGCTTTTGTCATCTTCACCTCTAATTTCTCTTTCAGCGCAGAGTGAGTGCCACATATGAAGAGCGGGAATCAAAGGAAGCTGTGGAATGCGTCAGGGTAAAAATGAACACAAAAATGAATGACGGTTGCTCAGGCTGACTGTTGGCTGGTTGTACTATCTGTGTCATTGCTTTTTTAGTACCCAAACGATATACAGTTCACATCAATTTACAGTGAATTTGCAAGTAAAACAAACAAACAAACAAAAAATACAAAAGCACACATAGTGTACAATGAGTTAGCTGAATTGATGGCCGATGGGAGCCTAAATCTGTTTGACTTTGGGTAGCTGGTAGCAAATACCTAGGAGAAAGAAATTTGCCATTGAGAAAACAGTTCAAAGTAAAAGTTTGAGCCTTATTTAGAATCTGAAATAGAGGCTCAAAAAGACTGTACTGTTCTGCTTTGCTCCTGTGACCTTTGATCAACAACGGTTGTGTTTGATCGCCAAGCTGTAAAACCAACAAACAATGGAAAAAAGATAAAAGTGATGCAGCACAAGATATAGTACAACTTTGTGTTAAATCATCCAACTTTCAAATAATATACTAACACAGTGAATTTCAGGTCTCATGACTCAGAGCCCGGCTGGTTTTTATCATCTGTTATGAGGCTGACACCTGGGACACTGAGTAAATGCAGTTTATTAAATACCTGGTGGCAAAAGACGCCAGTGTTGTCTGAATCTCACATCACAGCCGAGTGTTTTCATTCCAACTTGTCACTACTGTGCAGCAGTTGATTTCCTCCTTTCAGCTTCATTATTCAGGATACCTGCATGCAATCTGCACATCCTTGCAACATTTTACATGGCGAGACATGCGTGTACAATGATATTATGATATTGTTGATAATCTTAACTTGATGTCACAAAGATGCAAATCAGGTATGACCAGATGTGGAATAAAATCCTGCGAGACATCAGCCCTCCACATCAGAACACAGACTGTCTTAATACGTTTTTTATCAGCAGACCTTGATAATATAAGACAGTTTATAATATATTGTTGGACCTTTTATATTTTCTAAACCATAGAAAACATGGGACGTGTCTAGCAGCATGTTGTTTCAATCAGCTACCTCAGGAGGGAGCTGCAACTGCTCAGGATTCTGCTGTAATTTCAGTCACAGCTATCGACTGCAGGCTCTGTCACCTGTCACCTTCTCCACTTGCTGCTATTTGTCCATACCACCTTAATCCTTGTGAAAATTCCTGAAATGTAGTGCATGCAACAGCTCAGCTTTTCAAATAAGACAGAAGAATCAACCGTGGACACTGGCTCTTTTTCTCATTAGAACTGAAATGACAGCAGTCAGTCAGTATTTCAGGTCTTATTGTATTGTCACCACCCTTTCTGGTGATCTGTCCACTGCATCCTCTCATGACATGTCAAACTATGACAACCTGCGGGACGACTTCTTCCATGTGACATATGAGGATTTCAAAGTGTGTTCTTTTTTACTCTTTTGCCCTGTGCTCATTGCATGTAACCTTATTGGTATTGTCTTTGTTTATTTATTTATTCTAAAGAAAGTGAAGAATTCATATAATGCACTTGGGCAGGGCAACTCTTTCATGTCCTTTCTGTAATTACTTAAATCAGTCATATGAGGATGGAGGGTTTCAGCTGCTGTCTTTGTATGTTATTTACTCTCATGCCAAGATAAACTCCACTGGTTAGCAAGTGTCCACAGTGTAATTTTAATTTCTGTCATTTCAATGCAGGGGTAAAACGATGAAAGACAGCAAAAAGCCAGTCCCTCATTCATAGGAGTTATATTAAGTTGTTACAGTGATTTGTGAGTAGCATTTTTTGAAATGAAGGCCTGCTCTTTCTTCTTTCCTTGCTTTAAACAGCGGCGTGTTGTCCTCCGTCTTTGAAATGTAAATAATTTGACCGCTCCCATGGTAACACCTCCCATGTAAACAGCCTCAGCACCACCAGTCCTCCGCTGATATGAACTTTGTTTAGGGGTAGAGTCCGGGCAGAGAGAGAGGACTACTCAAGGAGACGTAACTTTGAAAATCCCTTTCATGTCGTGGAAAAGCGATGAACTTCTGTTGTAGTTTATTGCCGGTGTGATTTTTAAAAGCATCCCCCTGGCTCTTTGAAGTGAGAACGGGTCTGTTTTTCCTCTGCAGTGGTGTCACTGTGTCACTGCTAGTCTGTTTCTTGTCTCTGATTGGATCTGATTCTACTTCAGTATCCACCGCAGAGCAACGAATTACACTCTGCAAATGCAATTCTGTATAACAGGTGTTTTTACTACTCTGGTGACTTTTCCTGTATAGAATGATGAACATGAAGCCGTTGCTATACAGTATTAACCTAAAAAGACCCATCTTTAAAGGAATATTTCAACAGGAAATTATTCAAAGATTGATACCACTGTCATGTCTGCACAGTAAATATGAAGCCGTCAACAGCAGCATTTAGCTTAGCATTAAGATCGGAATCAGGAGAAAACAGCTAGCCTGGGTCTGTCCAAACATAACAAAATTTGCCTACCAGCACCTCTAAAGCTTACAAACTAACATGTTATATCTTGCTTGTTTAATCCATACAAAAACTGAAGTGTAAAAATTACAATTTACTGTTTTATAGGGGGGTTTGTGCCAAACTATTTCTACGAATTTACATGTTATTTGTTTAATATGTAGAGAAATAGAAGTGTAAATGACAATTTGTTGTTTCGTGGGTCATTTTGTGCGGGACTATTTCTTGGACTTCTTAGGAGCAGTAACTTCCTGGAGTCTCCACTGGTTGCTTGGCAACTCAGAGCCAAGAAATAGTTTGGCAAATAACCTCCCATAAAACAGCAAATTGCAGTTTTTAG